>NC_044584.1:5545500-5886500 GCF_901933205.1 Camarhynchus parvulus | reverse complement strand
CGGGTGAAGGTCCGTGAGCAGGTTATTAAGCAATCCCACGCGGTTTCCTTGTGCCAAGCTGCCAAAGTCCATTCACACCGCCCTTGCTGGGCAGGGATGCTCAGCCACGCTCTGGCCCAAACCCAGGCCTCGCTGCCAGGGTGGGAATCCTCACGGCCAGAGAGGCTGGGCTGAGCAAAGGGCTGCGAGGGGCAGTGCTGGCTCTGAGCAGGATGCAGGTGCTGCATGTCCCCCAGCCCAGGGTGCTGCAGCACTCACTGCATGGAGGGACAGAGCTGCCATTCCCAGTCAGCATGAGACCTCCCCCACACCTGGTACCTCACCTGGGGAACCGCATCCCCGACCTCTGTCTCCACCTAGTTCTGCATCCCGACTCCATCACCTCCCACATCCCGAGAGCCTGGTGGCGCGCCCCTCTGCCCTGCCCCGCATGGCGGGGCACCGGCGCTGCCTGGCCGCTGTCCCCCTCAGCGGGATGCCGTGCCCCGGCCCTCTCTCCCCACGCCGCACACCCCGATCGTGTCCCGGTCCCGGTCCCGGTCCTTACCCGATCCCGATTCCGCTACCGCGCGAAACCCGCGCGCTACCATAGCCCGGCCGGGCCCCGCCCCCTCCGCGCCGCGACCAATCAGCGCCGCGCTCCGCCCCGGGAACGGCGGCGGGGAATACGCTCGGGAAGTCCCTGAGCCAATCAGCGCCGCGCTCTGCCCCCTCCCCGCCTCCCATTGGCCCGCGCAGGGGAGGGGCTGGCGGCGCGGCCCGCACGTGGCGCCCGGGGCGCGGGTGACCTTGGGCCGGGAGGGGCGGGGGGCCCGCCGCTGTCACCCTCTGTCGTCACCCCTCTGTCGTCACCCCCGTGCTGTCACCCCTGTGCCGTCACCCACAGCTCCAGCCCTGCCTGCCGTGCACCCCCAGGTGCTTCTCCGCCAGCCCTGCGGTGTTCCCAGTGTCCCGCCACTTCCCCCATGAGCGGAAGGATGGCACACCCCAACACTGTGCAGTGGGCAGGGACATTTCCAGGCACCCCCCAGCCAAGGCCGTGTCTCCAGGCCCTGGCACAAGCTGGGCACGTTGCTGCTGTTGTGGGGAGCAGAGCTGGCCCTGTTCCCCCTCTGGTGCCCAGAGGGATTCCGGGGTGCTCAGGAGGGAGAGCAGCCACGGGGTGAACGGTGCAGGCAGGAGAGCGGCCGTGTTTTCTTCATTCATCATATCCGAGTTAGTGGGTGGGCTTGGCCAAATGCCCCCAGAGAACGTGCACCCCCTGGGGCTTCAGGGGTTAAATCAACACACCATAAATTGAGGAAGAAGATTAGGGAATAAGTGATCCTACTAAATTCCTTGTGATCCCAAGCCATGGGAAAATGAGGCGAGGCAGTGTGAGTCACCCTGGAGAGGAGCAGCACAAGGGGAGTCAGGCAGGAGGGTGAGACCACCCGCAGTGGGCAGAGCAGCCAAGGAACAGCACGGTGCCAGGTCTGCCAAGGCAAGTGCCAGGACGGACAGGAGAGAGACGAGGAGAGGGGGTGGGCTCACCAGAGGGTGGTGGGTGGGTAAAGGGCCTGTGGTTACACTCGGATATAGCTCAGGTGTTGTTCTGCACCTCCCTGGAAGGGGCTTGGTGAAGAAATGGTCTGTTAACATCATTGTTACCAGTCCAGATAGTTTTTGCTGTTATAATTTGTTACTGGTCGTCCAAAGAGGATTGGTCACAGCGGGGGGATCTGGGTTTCCATGGTTTTGCTGCTGGTGCATGCTGGATTGCTGCTGTGGGCTGGTGATGAAGGTGTTGTTCTGACACGCTGACATCAACAGCAAAATGGGGGTTGGTTTCTCTGGCCAAGGTGGTTTCTGTGAGGTGCGGCTGCACATGCTATAGAGAGGGACTTTATATTAATTATAAATTAATTAATCTAATCTAGCTTTTCATACACATTTTGTGTGCAGTTGCTCACAAAGATTTTCACCTCTCTTGAGCAGCAGATACCAGCTCTGTTGTGATTCCAGGTCTTGGCTTGCTAGTGATGGACAGCACCTCTTCTTCCCCTTCCCCGTTCTCTGCCAGCTGCCCCACGGAGCAGCCTGACAACGCCACTGACCATGACTACTACTCAGGCCTGCAGAAGGCCATGCACATCCTCTCCATGGTGGTGTACAGCATCGCCTGTTTGCTGGGGGTGTCAGGGAACGGCCTCGTCATTTGGATTGCAGGCTTCAAGATGAAGAAGACAGTGAATTCCATCTGGTTCCTCAACCTGGCCATAGCTGACTTCATCTTTACCTTCTTCCTGCCCCTCAGCATCGCCTACACAGCCCTGGGCTTCCACTGGCCGTTTGGGAAGCTTCTGTGCAAGCTGAACAGCACCATGGCCTTCCTCAACATGTTTGCCAGCGTCTTCCTCCTGACGGTGATCAGCATGGACCGCTGCGTTTCTGTGGCCTTCCCCGTCTGGTCTCACAACCACAGGAGCCCGGAGCTGGCAGCCAGGATCGCGCTGGGGACGTGGCTCCTGGCTGTCCTGCTCAGCTCCCCATACCTTGTCTTTCGGGACACCCTGGTCAGCTCCAGGAATGTTACCAGCTGTTACAATAATTTTGCACTCTCCGATGATTACACATTGGAGGAGACGCGCAGGCTGTGGAGGATGCGGCACAAAGTGATGATCGTCACGCGGTTCTTATGTGGCTTCCTCATCCCCTTCATGGTGATTCTCATCTGCTACAGCGTCGTGGCTGTCAAGCTGAAAAGAAGGCAGTTGGCCAACTCTGCAAAGCCCTACAGAATCATCATTGCTGTCACAGTCTCGTTTTTCCTCTGTTATTTCCCATATCATGTCTTCTCCTTGCTGGAAATATCCAACAACTCTTCCAGCCATGAGATGAAACTGGCCCTTTACATAGGGATCCCCTTGGTTTCCAGCCTTGCTTTCTTCAACAGCTGCATCAACCCCATCCTGTACGTCTTTGTGGGGCCGGATTTCAAGGAGAAGTTTCGCCAGTCCATCCTGTCCACCTTCGAGGGGGCCCTCAGCGAGGAGTCGGTCCTGGGCAGCCTGACCGGCCGGCGCAAGTCCAGGTCTGCCTCAGAAGTGGAGGTGCCGAGGGTCTGAGCAGGTGCTGCTGTGGAAGGGGCCGTTCTTTTCTCTGCATTTTCCCTCATTTCAGAGCTCAAATCGTGGGACTGGGGACTGTGAGGGGCTACCCATGCTAACGAGGTGGGATTTTGTGTTTTGGAGATGTCTCAAATATGCTGTGATTTAACACACAATGGGGATGGAAGAGCTCTCTGGAGCTGCAGCAAGGTGGGTCCAAGTAGCAGCATTTTACTCCTTGTGCCTTTTGACTCTTGTGTATAGAACCTTTATAGAAAGAGAGTTAAATGCAATGGCTGTATGTATTTTTGTAGGGAATGGAATAGTGAGTAAGACACTCATCTTTTCTCTCCTCAGACAGGAAAAATCAGTGGTTGTGCTGCTGTTACTCAGATTTGATGTATTTCTGAGCAATGCTAATCTCTTTGTGTTTGACATGCTCCCAGCCCTTAAATACCAGAGATCTGATATTTTGTGCTGTTGGTGAATGAATATTGACCCCCCAATAAACTTGTGTAAAACATACCCATCCTGTTGTGTTGCCTGTGGGATAAACACTTGATCCAACGTGACCAAGCAGGGCTCATCTTTGGTAACAGAACAAGCAGATAAAAAGATTAAATATCTAGAATTTGGAAACAAACCACTGGTATTAGCAGTAGCTCTATGAGTGAGGCACACAGGACCTGGGCGTGAGGATTTGTCTGGGGCACACGGATCTGATTGCCAGACAATGGTTATGGTTTATTTGGGTTTCAGACCTTTAGGTACATTTGAAAACCAGTAACTGGGAGAAGAACAAGTGGCTGAGCTGAGTCTGGCCAAGCTTCACGTTTGCAAACTGTCCAGGGTGAAGAAGGTGGGGACTTTCTTACAGGCTTCATAAGCCTCTGGACCTCTTAGATTTTTGTGAGTAGAAAATGTTGGTCACGTAACAGAGAATGACAGCACTGAGGTGTGGTCACTCCCAGCCCATCCTCAGCAGCTGAGCGAGCAGCGACTGTATCACACCTCCCTCTCCTGTCCTATCCAATTTACCTGTAGATTAGTCCAACCTACCAATTGTCCTGTTCATCTTGTCAGAAACCTGCCTTGGAGCCTCCCTGCTCCGGTGGCTGGAAAATCTCTGACTCCCAGCCAGATTGTAGGAATTTACACGTACCTCACTATTCTGCATGGATGATGTTATGAATGAGAGCTGTCAGTTGAACATGTTGGGGATTAATTATGGGTCTGCTGGGCCATGCAGTATTGAATGAAGGTCATGATCCTGAAGGCACACACACACATGCATGCACAAACCCGCTGAGAACAGGGAATGTAACACAACCATCATACGTCAAACCTGAGTGAACAGAGAGATTTAACCTTTGTCACAAATTGCTGTCTGTCATGCAGATAAAACTGCAATGTTTGCCATGCAGCACGTAACTCTGGGGCTATTTACTTGCTCCTGATGTAAACTACAGCATCGATTGCCATGTCAAGGTTTTGCAGACCCAGGTTTGCTCTTTCTGGTTTTCTTTATCTGTTTGCAGAGTCCACATAATTCCTTGTGACAAGAGTCTCCGTGAGTGTTGGACCAAGGCCTTGGACTCCTGGCTTGCCTCTCTCTTCAACCCTGGCAGCCTTGAAGGTCAGGATTTGAAGTGTTGACCTGGTTTGTGGTAGGAAAGAAAGCAGAAAGTTTTCTGGGTCATTTGGAGATCCAAGGTGGGTACAGATTCCCACAGGACAACATGATTTAAGTGAAGTAGTGTCTTGGTGATCTAAGGAATTACCATGGAAAAGCCGTAGGTAACGGAGCAGGATGAGCTTGGGATAGAGATGGATTTGGCATCCTGGATCTGATCCCTGCTCTTTGTGCAATGGGAAACCATGCTGACAGCAAGACAGGCCAGGCTGCCAAGGGACTGCTTCCAAGGTAAATCTCCCATTGTATTGAGTTCCCTCATGTTCAGACTATCTCATTATCACAGGGATAACTGTCAGTCCCTCATTCCCAACTAGGAGGCAGTTCATTCTCTCTGATATTTCCATTTGCCATATGCTTATCTAGAAAAGCTTGAATGAAAAAAATGGGGAAATACTTTCCAACAGGCAATCAGAGGAGGCTGAATGGCTGCTTTGGCAGCTGTTCCCCCTCTGATGCAGCTTTGCTGTCAAGGCTCTTTCAGATGCCATGGGAGGAGTGGAACAGCCTGAACCCCCCAGTATTTGCAGTCATTGAGAAGGGTGCTGAACTCGCTGCCCTGCTGGGGTGAGGCCTCATTGGTCCTGCAGAGGGGCCGATCCGACAGCCCTGCCCCTACAAACAGCGGGCTGAGATGGGCAGAGCCACTGTTGTGTTCAGGGTGCAGGCACTGAGGTGTTTGTGGTCCAGGCTGTGCTTGGGGAGCCTTAGCTGAGAGAACAAGCAAGTTTTTAGTGAGCATTTAAGTCAGGGATCTCACCAGGAGCAGCTGTAGCTGCCTTGCTTTGGAGGAGACTATTGCAGGTGACTCTGGAGCCAGGAGAAGCTGCAGAGATGGCAAGGAGGAAACCAGCTGAGGAGGATGTGGCAAGCAGTAACAAAAGAGGAGAAAGTATTTTCTCCCTGGGACCTGTATGAGATCAGGGAGATAAAAAACGGGCTCAGAATAGTTATGAGGAAAGAGGAAGGAGTGGGAGCTAAGACAGCTTTAAGTACCATCAGCAGGATAGTGAATGCAAATGAATGGAAGGGACACTGCAGCACGTGAGGAAATTCTCATTAAGAAGAGCTTAATGAGACAATAAAAGCCTCTGGGGAGCCTCACAGTTCCCACGCCTCTCCTCTGGTGAGACTTTCCTGGTGAGTAAAATTTTTAACTGTCCCAATCTTGAACTTGGGGGATTGACTTGTTTGATAAGGTCAAAGGTAGTGTACAGAGGTCTGAGAGCAGAACCTCTTCCAGAGCTTGCTGAAATCAGGCAGGAAATAACACAGTGAATTAGAGGAGAGGTTCTGGTAGAAAGCTGCTCTGTGAAGATGTTGGTAATAGTGTCAGTAAGAGGGGTAGGCTGAAGAGTCCTGGGTAAGGCTCAGCCTTTATTTTGGTGTAGCAGCAGGGTGAGGGTCCCACTCCCAGTATGAGCATTAATCTGCTCTTGCTGGTCCTGCTCAGAACCAAACTGGGGAGGACACAGAATACACTGCTGCTTCCCTACACCTCTTCCAGCTCCTTTTTAGTCTATGGGCCAAGGCTGGTACCAAATCTTTCTTCGCACCTGACAGTTGTGCATGCAAAGCATAGGATCTGCTCTCATACACTCTATTCTGCTTTAATCTGCAAAGTTGCTCTGCAGTGACCAAGTCAAACCCTTGCTGTGCTCACTAAATGCCTGCACAGGGCACGGTGCCTGTATGCTCTTTGGACAGGAGCTGCAGCTTAGTGAGGCAAATGGCAAATCATGCTGGGCCCCAGTCGGTAGGACAAAGGAACAGAGCACTAATTAGTGCTTGTCATGGACTGTGTAGCTGTTCAAATTCCCTACAATGACATGATTTCACTGTGCAGTCCAATCAATTTTGCCTAAAGGCCAATCAAAGGGCAAACCACACCTGTAAACACCAGGTGATTGGCGTGAACAGGATCTTACACAGACTTTGCAGGACAGAGCTGCCCACACACAGCAAAGCAGAGGGAATGTGAGAATCAAACAAGAGGAACCACCAGCGTGGTGGTGCAGCGTTTGTCCAAACCCTCACCCTGATATCCAGCTCAAGCTGTCTGTCTGTGCAGGGCCTGTCACACTCCAGGTATTCCCACAACCTCTTGTCCCCTTGTTGGAGGCTGGTTGGAGATAACCCCGTGTCTGTGCTGGGGCTGGTGTGGCAGATCTGTTAAATCTTACAGACTGATCCGGAACTGGGAGCGCAGTCAGAAACAGGAAAAAACCCCTGAAGGGATCCTTCAGTCAGAGCTTTGTGACTCAGGGGGAACAGGACTGTGACAAATGAGTCTGTGCCTGTTTCCCACAGACAGCCAAGCAGTAATATTTGATAAAGCCATGAGTGCTGTGTACTGCCACAGCCCCTGACACAGAGAAGATGTGTTCCCTGCTCCAGGACCTTTATTAAAGCACTTTGCTTGCCAGACATGGGGAATGCTATTTCCAGATCACTCCCAAGATATGATAAAATTACACCTCCCTCCATCAATTCCAAAATGCATTTATAGTTGTTTTGAGTTCTGCCTCCCTAGCTGGGTCGTATCCAAGGCAGAATCTTCTGGAAATTGGACACAGTTGTCCCCCAGGCAATAAAGCTGAAGGCAGGGGAGCAGGGAGGTGATGGCTCTTGGTCTGTGCTCAGTGTGGAGGTGTCTGAGTGCTGCAGAACCTGCCTGGGGGCTCACAGGGGCTGTGTAGGGTAGAGGATGTTTTTGGGATGCTTTTATTAGTTGGGAGAGACCAAACCTATCAGGATGAAATTGTGTTTCTGTGGTGCAACATGTCTGATAGTTCTCACTGCCAGCTGGTTTGGTAGGTGAGCTTTAATATCCTTTTTTTTTTTTAACAGAAACAACTCCAAACAAACAAAAGCCAACTGGTTGAGCAGTGATGGATGGAGCTCAGGAGCTGGGGTGACAGCAGCATTTATCTTTTCTCAGGTGATGGATGCAGGCTGTCAGTCAGCCCAGTGCAGGATGAGCAGTGCCCTTCACCTTGGCTGGACCAGGTGTGGTGTGGGGGAGTTTTTTTTGCACATCTCTGCTTGCCAGGGTCACATCTGGATTAAGAACAACAAACCTCTGAGAGCCAGTGCGTTCACACCCAGCAAATTTTCAGAATTCCTTAGATGGCTGCTAATTGAATCATTGCAAATGAAACAAAATCCATGTGCTCATCTTGGAGCAAGTGTTCGTTGAACACTTAGCATTTGAATAGAGTATTGTCAAATTAACAAATCCCTCTCCCTTGGGAGCTGAGATTTAAACTGGTGTTCCTCTGATCAGGAAGACAGAGGTGGGAAAGAAATTGATCTTTTTTCTCCAAGAAAACAAAGACAGTAGCCTTATAAAAAAAAGGATCAGAAGACAGGATCACTTAGTTCCTGGTCCTGTGGTTTGCTTAAGCAATGTCAGGAATTTGGGGCAGCACAAATCAAACAGTCAGCAAATTCTGAGTGCCCTGGGGTATTGAAAAATGCTTCTGGGGAAGGCTGCTAATTGCATTATGGTTCAGTGCTTCACCATGTGTTGTTTCTGGTTATTCTGCATTAAACTGCTGTGCTACACCAGCCTGTAGCGGGATCCTGCCAGGGAGACTGATGCTAAGAGAAATCTCTGCTGCTCTGTGAAGAGGCCAACAAAAAGCTCACCCCCCTTCCTTTTTGTCCTGAAAACCCTGAAACAAAAAAAGAACCTGCTTGGGTCAGTGATCCTGAATCGACTGTGTGAGAGCACCAGCCTGGAAGTAGAAAAACATGGACTGGGAATGATGGGGGTGGTGAGGGACGGGACTATTCCCTTACACCTCAGTGTAATTTGGAAAAGGATGTAGGAAAGGCAGAGGATCACTGCAGCATCTAAGAGGCTTGATAGCCTCTCTGCTCACATATTTCTAACAGATGTCCTGGCTTTGTGAGCCTGCCAGTGAAGTGCTCAACATCTGCTCCATGGCTCCACGTTAAATGGCTTCTCCTTCCCCAGCACCGACTCTGCTGAAAGAAACAATCAAAAAAGGGAACTACCAAGTCTTGGAATGCATGAAGCAAGAAACAAATGTGAAATCTGGGGAAAACACTGGCCTGTGAATATTTAAAGTGGAAAACACAGCTTGTAGTGGCAGAAACATGGTTTCAAACTATGAATTTAATGTTGTCCCTTTGCAGTCATGTTTGGTAAGCTTGCCTGTGGCTTTTCCTCCTCTTTTATGTGAAGGCCAGCATGGGCAGAAATATCTGCTGGGATGATCAGCCTTGCTCCAGTGCACCCTGCAGTCCAGGAATAAGCAAATTTAATTGCTTTTTGTGAGAAAAGCTGCAGTGGAAAGTACCTTTGTAGCTTTATGCTAAATGCTAGAACTCTTATCCACAAAATGCTGTTCAACTTGGGCGTACTGAGAAGTGTAATTTAAAACAGGTTCTAACTGCGCAGTCTGGGGAAAAAACATGGTGTTTGGGTTTTGTATTTAAAGGAGGGATGTGTGTCTGTGTGGGATGACTGCAGCTTCCTCAAAGCAGTTTTGTCAGGCGTGTCTTGGGATAAAGCTTTTTTTCTTTTTAAGCAGGGTGACTGAAATAAGAGCCTCATTTCAGATGTCAAAAGAATCTTTGTGCAGTTCAACTGATGCATGTGGCAAGGACAGTCCTGAGAGGACTCTGGATAAATCATGTGCGCTTTTGACAAGGAACTGAGAGGCCACTGATAGTTTCTGTTCTTAATTTACTTTGCAGAAATGCCTCTTTTTCCATAAACACTGCTGATGGCAAAGGCCAGATGGTAGCTTGGTGTCCAGTGGGGATGGAGCCACCCTTCCATCCCTTTCTGGTGGGAATGCAGATGTGGGAGCTCCTAAATCATGGCACCCTGTGGACATCATTGCATTATTCCACATGGATTTTGCACTGTGGGTTAATTTTTGGTGGGGGGGCAGCTGCATTGTGGTGTTGGGGTCCCCCCCATCCTCCCAGCTACGGATTCAGATCTGTACTTCCCTTTTTGTTGCAAAGGTCAACAAGGCTCATGATGAGTCTAGAAAAATATATTTTATAAGGGATGGCTGAGCTGAGTTTGTTTACTCTGGAGGATGCTCATAGCGCTTATAATTGTCTTCAACTCGCTGAAAGGATGTTGTAGTGAGGAGGGGGGCTGGTCTTGGAAGCTGACACATGGGAGATTCAGATTAGATATTACAAAAATTCTTTTCGTTGTCCGTGTGGCCAGGCATTGGCACAGGTACCCAGGGAGGTGGTGGAGTCACCACACCTGGAGATGTCGGAAGAGGCACCCGCATCTGGCAGTGGGTGATGTGGTTTCGTTCAACTGCTGCGTTGACGGTCGGACTGGATGATCCTGAAGGTCTTTTCCAACACTGACGATTCTAAAAGCCTAAAACTCTGAGATTCTGTAACCCGTCCCGGTGTCCAGGAGCAAGGGGGCTGAGGCGGAAGATGGCGCCCGCTCCCCTCAGCGCGGCGGGGGAAGGGGGGGCGTCGCCTCGGGCCCGCCCCGCCCGCCCGCGCTCCCTCCCTCACGCCCCGCCGCCATCTTGCCCGCGGAGCACCGGAGGGGCTGAGCTCCGCCGCCGCCTCTGCCTCTCCCCCTCCTTCCCCTCCGGCCGGGCCGCCTTCTCCCGGGGCCGGGGGGCCGGAGCCGGCAGGTAAGGCATTCAGCGAGAGGCGCTCCCGCCCGCTCAGCCCAGTTCAGCCGGCTGTGTGAGGGCAGGACATCCCCCTTCCCCACGCGGGGTTCCGACGCCTGAGGAATGGGCTAGGTCGCCCTTCCCTCAGGGGATGGAGCCCCTCTCCTGGGCTGCCCCTTTTCGGGGTTGCTCGGGCTGCCTGCAGGTCCCACAGGTGAGGGGCAGCGGCTGGGGCTGCGGCGTGCCCGGGCCGCTCTCGGGGAGGAGGGATGGGATCCATGAGGGACACGAGGCCTGTGTGACCCACCTGGAGCACCCGAAGCACTACAGGGAGGGGTGGGCTGGAAGGGTCTCTTAGCCCACGGGGATCGGTGAGTGGGGAGGGACGGGGAAATTCCCTGTGGGGAGACTGCGGAGAGAGTGCAGATTCCCTCCATCCCATAGGCTCCATTCCTTATCCCTTCCAGTTATTCCTGCCTCTGTTGCTTTCTGTGTGGGCGTGCTCAGTTGATGGAGGCATAAAGCCATGCGTGCCCAGTAATTGTTGTGCTCATCATGATGTGTCTGTGTAATCGTGTGCAGCCCAAAAGGAAAGGCAGGTGTTTGTGCTGCAGCCTGTTCTGTGCTTGTGTTCAACCTTGGAAGGTTGGCCCACCTCAAACCAAAGGGTTATTGTCCCATGTACCCCTGTGGAGTCATGCCTTTGCACATCTAATAAAGTTTTGTGAGCTTGCTTTCATCCCAATGCCTGTTTGAAGGTTGATATATCCATATTACTCTTGAAATGCAACTTCCCACACACACCATAACCCACTTGTAGCTGCTGAAGTACATCCACAAGAAAGTCCTTGACCTATAATAAAATGAAGAGCAGTGTTCACTGTTGCTTGTAAATACGTCAGTATATTGGTGTGTAAAGTGCACCCTCAGCAATAGTTGGGAACCAACAACTCATCTTTTCAGATCTCTTAATCAGCTCCTCATTTCCCTAATCTATGGAACAAAGACATACAACTGGATAAAAATACACCTCCTGAACACTCTCTGAATGCTTTTAGTACCACAGAAAGCTGCCTCCGCTCTATTCCCATCCAGGCACACAAGCAGGGTGCTCTCAGGTGCTGTTCTCAGACCTAAAAGATTTCAGGTTCTTCACTCTGGTGGAGCTGAGATGGATCTTGAGCACCATCATGAATATTTGATGGGTGATGGCCATTAGTTGACAGCTGAGAGTTGCAGAGAGTGAATGAGCAGCAGAGCAGAGAAACACTAGCTAAGAAATGTTTTTTGTTTTTTTAGGTATTTAATTTGAGAGGGATACAGGTCTTGCTTTGGGGCCCCTCTGGTTTTAGTGCAGTGAAACATTCAGACATGCTGGGGGCTGAAGCTGTCGGTCTGTGCACTTCTGTGCACAGTTCTGATGACAGGCAGGTTTTCATTCATGGCAGCTGAGCACAGCTCAGCCTTGGCACCAGCAGATTTGTTGTTAGGAAGTTCCTGACTTGACTTTGGCTCTTCACAAGAGTGAATTGTGTTCCTGTGACAGAGTTAAACTGAGCCAGACTGTCTGGTTGTAAAGGAGGTGTGAAGGAGTTTCATTACAGACCTAGCCAGCTGTTCCTGAAAATACAAAACTCTTTGTTGTTGTTTTGGAGTACTTAATAGTTGATACATCATCAGCTTTTTCTAACCAGTTATGTGTGACTATTAGATAATTCTGTTTCTCAGCAGGAGATATTTACCAGGAAAGAAGTTACAGATTTAGCTGTAACTTCTCTTTATTTTGGTTTAAATTATGCCACTTGTATTTCATATTTCCAGTCTCCTAAATAATGCTGAAATGGATGATGAAGGATTGGATTATTTATGCAGCAGAGATGAAGTGCAGCAGGATTTTGAGTTGAATGCTGCTTCCATCTATCCAGGGCTGCTGGTCAATGGGATCTTTTTTTTTTCCTTTTATTTGACTAAAATTTTATAGTAGAATAACCATGAAAATGTGATCTACAAAGAATAATAAAAACATGGAATCCCATCAAGTCCTTGGTGAGATTAGTGGTTTGTGCCTTTATTTGAAACAAAAACCAAATTATACTGATTTCCTCCTGATATTTTTCTCCTGTTTTCACAGGAGAAATATTGCTTTCAAAGAATGACAACAGCTGCTTCAGCAAGTGGATTTGCTGTGCAAGAGGTCATTATTTACAGCTGCCAGCTTTATTGAATTCTTCCTTACATTTCATCCTTATTTGTAAGTTTATAACTGCAAAAGTACTGGGAAGAGATTCAGCTTTGGAAATAGACTCTTCTAGCCAGGGCCCAGGAGCTCTTTTTAGGTCAATTCTACCCCAGACTGTCTTTGTGATTTTGGAAAAGTCAATAAACATTGCTCAATTCTGGAAAATGAACTGGACAAGGTGATGGAAAAAAGTATCAGTGTTACTGGATGATAGCCTGAGGAAAACAGTTAAAAAGGAAAAAACCTTGGTGCTAGAATGTCTTGGAGGATCTTTGGAGAACTGTTAAAGTGGGGATAACAGATTTTAAGGATGCTGGAATATGCAGGGTTCTGGGAGACTACACTTTCTAACAGAGAAAATGTGTGTCTTGTTTTGTTTTTTAACATGGATTTAAATTATCTTTGATCTCTTGCAGTCTTTTAGAAGCGGCAAAACAACTTAGGGTTGATGTTTTGTGTGCCATCAACTGAAATTGGAGCCATCATGAATATCACCAAGGGTGGGCTGGTGCTGTTCTCAGCTAATTCCAATTCCTCATGCATGGAACTGTCCAAGAGGATTGCTGAGTAAGTAAAGTCTGCAGGGAATCTTCGCATCTTTGGGGTCATTCTGATGGGATTTGTTTTACTGGATGCTTTTTTTTCCCTATTTAAGGAAAGTTACATGGGAAAACTGCCATGATTTGCAAGAATATGGAGTTTGCTCTGTAAGAGGGGAAATTTCAACAGCTCAATAACAGAGAGAGTAATTTGTGTTTGAATTGTTCTGTGGCAGGCTGTGACTGGTTGCAGCATTTCATAGGAAACACGTGGGATCATTAATGTTTGCATTGTGATAAATCATCATGGCAGAAGTTTTCACTCCTTGTAGTGGGGTATTTTTAGGCAGGAAAGCTCCATCCCTCCTGCTGTCTGTATATTTTGGATGGGAACATTTCTTTAGCTTAAATCCATGCAGATCTCTAGCAGAACTTTTAGGATTTAAGTACATTTTTACTGTGCTAATTAGGATGTATAACATTACTGGGAATATTAGACAAGATTTCTTCCAGAGGCTGATTTACCCAAAGTTAAGTGTGATAGGAAGAGAAAGGGGAGTGCAAAGGAACTCAGGTTATGTGTAGAAAGAATTTGAGCCTGAGTGCAGAGCATACTCTGGTCTCTTTGTAGTGATGGGGTGTAGCTAGTGCTGACAAGGAATAAATACAGCAGATATTATTCTTCCATTATCCATAAAATAGTGCTTGCTGCTCTTTCCTCTTCACTCTGCATTGACTTTCTTCTATGGAGAAGAGTGATTTAAAAGCAGTATTTTTAAGTATTGTGCACATGTATATTGCCATGTGTGTGTTTGTGTATATATATATATATATATATATGTAGGGCAAGAAATATATTAAAAATCACAAAATGTTACATTTTTACAGCAGCATTTTTTCCCCGCTGCTTGTTCTGAGCTTGACTGGAAAATAAGTTTAGCATAGTCTGCAGTGCAGCTTTTGGGAGTTGTAGGTGCTTTTTAAAGAGATGTTCACTGTAATTCCTGGTTTTGTGGTTTGGGATTTTCTTTCCTTGTCTTTTTCCCATAGAATGCAGCCTTTTCAGTGACTGTTGCGTTATATGGGATTTACATTTGATTTGCCCTTCCTCTCCCCTTACTGATTTCTGCCTTATTTCTGTTCCTGCAGGCGCTTGGGAGTTGAGATGGGGAAGGTTCAGGTTTATCAAGAGCCAAACAGAGGTGAGCATTTAATTAGCAAAACTGGAAATGCACCTGATTTGAATGTACTGGTTCCCCTTTTCTTAGACTCTGAAAAGAGTTTTGCTCTTGCAAATATTACATATTTCTCTTCTTGGCAGAAACACGAGTGCAGATTCAGGAGTCTGTGAGAGGAAAGGATGTATTTATCATCCAAACAGTTTCAAAGTGAGTAACTGTTTAAAGACCCTGTGCTAGCATTTGGTCTGGGCTGTCCATAGCAATGCTTTTGTTTTCATTTTTAATCACCTTTTATGTTTGTGATGCAGTGTAAGAAGCTTATATTAACTAGATAGAGGCTTGTGGGGAGTTTTGGGTATTGGTTTTGTTGGGTTTTTCATATGTACACAAAGACAGCTTTGGCATAAGGTAGCTTCTACAATTTTAATTTTTAGTGACTATAGCAATAAAATCTTTCCCTTGGTCTCTGCATTCCTTCTCTAAGGGTATTCTTTTGCTTATGTCAGTCTCTTTTAAATTCTTCTCAGCTCTCTGTCTCTAGCACCATCACAAAGTTAAGATGTAGGAGGAACGTTTCCTGGGCAATGTGTCCTGTGATTCAGAAATTCTTTAATTTTATGTGAAAAGAACTTTACAAATGCTAAGACTTTTTTTAATGGCAGCAGAAATGTAGATCTTAGCTGATGACCAGTTCTCTAAAAATATGCCCTCTCCATCTCTGCTGGGTGTGAATACTGTGGTAAACAGAGGATTTTTATGCAGCAACTACAGGAGCAGATGTTTCTCGTTGCAGGGATGTGAATACCACGATCATGGAGCTCCTGATCATGGTGTATGCATGTAAAACCTCCTGTGCCAAAAGCATTATTGGAGTGGTTCCTTACTTCCCCTACAGCAAACAGTGCAAGATGAGGAAAAGAGGCTCCATTGTCTCCAAATTGCTGGCCTCGATGATGTGCAAAGCTGGTAAGAATGTGGCTGTCTTTAAATAATCACAGCAAGGGGGGGCTTCTGCTGTCAGCTTCCAGGTTTAGAGAGATCTGTACACAAATTTGGACTCTGTTTAAAAATAACAGCCAAGCTTTTTATGTGTTTAAAACCTAAATAAAAAGGAGAATCTAGTTAGACATATTTCCAAATTATATAATGAGTTCATAAAAAACCCAAATTTGATAGAACCATTTTACATCGAGTTGTACTGAACTGGCAGAATGAGTCTACTGTGCTGAGCTGCTTTGGGCTGTGGTATCTACCTCTCACAGTACCATCCTGTGCCTTTCCTGCAGTCTGGAACAGTTATGCCTTGTCATTTCTGTCTTGTTTTTTACTTGTTGGATGAATGCACTTTGTCCTTTACATCTGAGACCATGTGGGAGAATGAGATTATTCATTTTCACAGCCTTCAACACATTTTCTGCTTCTTTCCTTTCACTCCCATCCCTGGGAAAAAGCATGCAGTTCTAACAAACTGTGGGATCTGGGCTGTTATTTTGGGAGAAGTGGTTTTTGATTAGGAGCTTGGCCCATTTTTCAGGAGTTCAGAACTAATGAGCGTGCCAGGGTCTTGCTGTGTGACATAGGACAAAATGCTTCCATTTTGTCCCGTGTCCAGTGGAGAAGGATCTTGCCTGCCTCAGTGTGGCACTGCAGAGTCACTTATGTGCAGTGTTCTGAGGTTCTTTTAAAAAAGTCACTCTAGAAGCCTCAAAACACGTTAATGCCAGTGTGCTTAAGAGGGACTAAAATGAATTTATTATGTATTTTCACTCAGTGTTCTCATGCAGCTTAGAGATTTTCTGGACAAACTGCAGTGAAAGTTAGAAAAATAAAGTGTCTGTTCTCTCTTACTTTTCCTGATGTGCTTCTCTGTTTGTCTTACTATTTTATTTTAAAGGCCTAACTCATCTTATTACCATGGATCTACATCAGAAGGAAATTCAGGGTTTCTTCAATATTCCAGTTGATAACTTGAGAGCATCTCCATTTTTACTCCAGTACATCCAAGAAGAGGTGAGGAAGGCCTGTTATTATAGTTGGGTTTTTTAATTATTTTTTGTCATGTCTCAGGGCATCTGAAACAAATCCCTCTGAAAAGATTAACTCTTCAAACTGAATTTTAAGGGGAGAATGGTCAGTTGGGGCAGGGAGTGATGTTGGGAACTGTTGGTTCTTCTCTTCCCCACATTTAACTTTCGCTTTCTTGAGGAGCTGATGTTTTCTTACTTATGCAGCAGTGCTGGTTTTTCTCTTAGATATATTCCCCTAACACTGAAAAAAATAGCATTTTCTTGCTCTCAATGTCCTCTTCCTTTCCTATTTCCAGTTTCCTTGACATTTATAGGAAGGGCTGCTTGTGTGGGCATAAATTTAAATCACATAATAAGAAACATTTGGAAGTTGTAAACTATGAGAGAGCCTATTGATAGTGCTCTGAAAGTCTGGTGGGTGGAAATCTCACTCACTGTTAGTTCAGACTGCGTGTCTTGACTTGAGGAGCTTAACTTGGGATGTTCTGTGCCTCTGTTTCTCCATTTTATTTTTATAAGGGTTTTGAGAAGTGCTACTGGTAGATTGGCCTGTACAAAATGTGCAAATGATAATTGTAGGTATAAGATGCACCTTAAGCCTCTGACTAATGGTAATTTGGAATAAAGCAATAATGCTTTCTTCCTGGTGAGAGAAAGGTTTAGCTCACCCTTGCTTTTGAATCCAAGCTATTTCTTTTTATAAAGCTAGGAATGCCTCAATTTAAAAAACAAAACACACCCCACTCCACCCCCTTAAAGAAACCCAAACCAACATGATTTTGTTATGACAGTATTAAAATCTATTTGAATTCCTCATTATAATTTCATTTGGTAATAGAGTCAAAGAGGATGGCAGAACAAAACTCCAGGCTTTGCCACAGTCATTCATCTGGTGTTCCAGGAAAGAAGTATTGCACATTGTAAGCACTTCCTAACTTAAAAAGAAAAAAAAGAACAAAAGTGGAAAACCAAACACATAGACACAAGACATGTTTTGCCTTTATGTGTTGCTTCAAACTGTGGTTTATGGCCAATAACAAGATCATGGTCCTGATTTGGTCTTGAAGCACATTTTGATTCCTGAACTTTCAGTGGTTTACACAGAATTGTTGCAGCTTTGAGTCTGACACTGCTGTGCAATCTTAACAAATGTCCATTTGTAGAGATCTGAAGGATGTGTAGAGAAGTTTTAAAAGATACTTTCAGTTCTTCATCCCTCTGCTCATCCATGAGGGGATTTTCTAAAACCAGAGTGAACTGAATGGATCTGATCACATGGGATCTGTACTGGCAAGTACCTTCACCAGCCAGATCTTTTATAGTGTCTGTGCTTAAAACTTTGAACCATTGCTGCTCAGGGGGAATTTAGTATTCATCTCCAGTTCCTGGTGGCCACGACTTGCTGGATATCCTGCACTGGGATTGCCAGAGCTTTCAGAGCTATGGGAATCATGATGGGATGTACTGAGGAGCATGAAATGGAGTCCAGTTGATAGGAATGAAAGTCACTTAAAAAACATCTCACTGAAAGTTAGGAGAATGAGGGCTTGTAGTTGTTCCCTGTTGGAAATTATGCCTAGATGTGAAGAGAATCACTTGCTGTTCTGGGATGAAGACAGTGCAATCAGTGAAATTCCTGTGATATGAAAATAGTTGGGTGTTCAGTTTGGTGTGCTTGGCAAACGTTGGATACTTGGTGGCTTCTCTTTGCTTTTAGCAGGTGTTAATCCCAGAGTGACACAGCCCTTTGTTACATGGACATGTTGACACCTCAGAGTGTTTGGGATGACATTTCTGACTTTCTGACTTCAATTTTTGAAGAGCTGAGAACAAATTTGTTAATTTGGCAGAGGAAAAATGAGGCAATGGTGTCTGAACTAGATCAAAGCCTTTATTATGTCAAGTGACAGGCCCTGCCTTGTCCATACCTTCCGTCATGTTAATCTTTGTAGCCTCTTGTATAACTCAGTGTTTGTCAAGGACAGAACGTGCTGAATTCCCAGTTTATAGGTGGAGTTACTAACATTGTGGATTATTAATGTTGCCTGACGTCCTCAGAAAATGTCTTATTTTCTGTTGGTTGAACCCTTGCCCAAATTCAGAACTTATTTTTTCTTTCCCATGCCTACTTCGGGTGGAGCTTTTGGAAATAATCAGCCAGTGCAGTTTGTATCTTGTGGATCAGATTGTGGAAGAACTTACTTTGCCTGTGTTGGCAGAAACCTCCAAGTATTTCTGTGCTCTGGAATGGATATTTGATATCTGAAAAGGTGGTGAGCTGCATGATGGGGTGTCATCTCCACAAATCTCTGAATTCCACCCCTAACAGATCAATTTGTAGGTATTTAGTGAAGAGTCTTCCATCCCTTACACTGGGATGCTGAAGACTGGACCTGCTCTGTAGGACTTTGCTTGGCTCAGGACTGTGGTTTTTGGCTAGAAGGACAGACAGGTTCTCTAAGCTGCTCTCCATAGAGATGGATCATCCCAGGGCAGCACAGTGGAGGAAAAGGCTGAGTTTGCAAGGAGTGGGGTAAAATGAGATACCAGAGGGAGTGTAGTTGTAGTTGTAGTTGCTGTTGGAAAAGAGAGCTGGAAATGTGGATGGTGGAATGCTTGGGAAGTTACAAGCCTGATGAATCTGATGTGGAGTCACTGTTTGCAGGGAAAATGGAGATGAGGATAAGAAACTTGTGAGAGATGGGGACTAAAATGCTGGTTAAATGGGGATCAGGAGTCTGGAGTGAAGAACCAGCATGAGATGGGGCAGGGGCAGCAAACTGAGGAGCAGACTGTGCTCATGAAGCCTGGCTGGAGCACCTGTCAGACATCAGAGGGAAACCCAGGGGGTTGCTGCCTCATCCCTCTGCTGCTGTCAGCATTTCAGCAGCATCCCCTGGTGAGAGTTTGCAGCACTGTGAGACTGAGCCTCCAGGATCAGTGCAGTGACTGTGAAAGTTTTATCCCTGCTGATGGTCCAGAGGAAGAGTCAGTGTGATGTGATGTGATGGAGAGGTGTGACGTTTCTTGGGGTTTCTATAAGACAATAGGAAGTTGTAAAATGCTGGGTTTTAGTGATGAAAGACAATTTAGGTTGAACAGGAAACTTTAATTTTGATGGTTTCCTGTTTCTTTTAACACTTTTGGGTGTAACCCTGATGTCCTAAAGCAGTTATTTTTCTGTTATCTGTACTATAAAATGGAGTTTATAAAAGGTACAGTTTGAAGTTAATATCTGAATTTTCTAAATACATGTTTTTACTGAGCTGTCAACCCTGATCATGTACCATGGATTCTTGAGGTTGCTTTCTTAGGTAAAATGTTCAATGCTTAAAATTCTTCTGGCAAAATGAAGTTCTCTGATTCTTACTGAGTTTAAATTTGTCTAAAGATATGAAGTGGACATTGCTATCTGTTATTTACTACAGATACCAGACTACAGGAATGCTGTAATTGTGGCCAAATCTCCTGCGTCTGCAAAGAGGTGGGTAAGATCTGCTCTCTTGCCTTAGAGCAGCAAATCTCTGTCGGGATTTTGTTCTTAGGATCAAGTGAAGGACAAATACTCAATAATTAGAAGATGCAGCCTTCACACCCCTCCCAATTCTCCTCTGTCAGCTGTGTAGTTTTTACATCATTGCTGTAATCATAATAAATCTAAGGAGAGTAAAAAAAAACCATACAAAAGGATGTGGTAAATCAGTGCAGTGCTTATGATTAAGAAGGTATTTAATTATATTTGTGTGCATTTACATTATAAATCTGCTGTAAATGAGGAAAAGTGGCTGGAAGTGTAATGCCATTAATCCAGATGAGTTTCAGAACATGGCTGATCAGATCCTAAACACAGATGGTGAATCTGGGTTTGCTGTTTGAGCTGATTGTGATTGTGAAGTCTCTGGTGGTTGAATGACTGTTCTTAATCCATGAAGCTTTTTAGTTGACTGTTCCTAACCTCTGGAATTACAGAGCTGTCAGCAGGTGCTGTAAGAGCTGGATGATGGTTTAAGAGAGGCTGTATTTGCTGTGGTGACAAACCAAGAGTTTGTTGAAAAGATATTTGGACTTCCATGCCAATGAATTCTGATACTCCATGTTTTCCTTATTTTCTGTAGCAAACTACCTCTTGTCATCTTTTTCTCCAGCAGTACTTTTTGTGATTTCTTTTGTTTTGGCCAGGTAATTTTACATTTGTTTCTTTTCCATTTCATTTCCACTGTGTCAGTATTGTCTCTTGGGTGGAGGCAAGGGTTTGTTGCAGCATTTTAATGCTTATCCAGTAATTGTCAATGCTAGCAAATAGGGAGATGAGTTGCACATCATGCAGTGATTTGTGGAGGAGAGGATCCCAGAAGTGTATTGTTTAGCTTCTTCACATGTTCCTATGAGTATTTAAGGACAGTATGTGAAGAGTTACATTGTATTGGGAGAGGGATAATTGGATGTTTCAGCCTAATCCAGGCTGAAAACAATCTAGGAAAATAGTTTTGATGAATGCCTGCTTGTGAAAAAGAACCCTTGTGTGTTGAAGTTCCGAATGTCTCTGTGGTTTCTGAGCTCACTGGGAAATTAATAAATCATTTGGCTGTTACTTTGAACTTTATTCAGTTTAATACTGCATTTTAAGGTAATTAATACAGTTTTATTGATATGATTATTCCTGCTAAGTCATAACTCTTATTGTTTGTAATAATAATTACCTATAATTAACTACTTGCAAAAATATTGCAACTGTATGATAACCACAGGGTGGAAGATTCTTCATTTTTAATTAACTGAGTATCACGATGGGCAAATTATTGTCTGGACTTTGTATTGTTTGGATAGTGAAGTAAGGCTTAAGGACAGAGGAGGTGATTCAGGCACTGCTCTGAGGTGCTGATGTTAGAGCAGAGTGAATCACTCTGCATGTGCTGGGCTTGCTTGGACCAGAGGAGACTTGGATGGGTGCTTAGGCAGGATCCCAAACCCTTGGGTGTGCAAGGTGAAGTGGGATGGATGTGCTAATTGGTATTTGCTGCTTCCAATATCTGGGATGCAAATTCCTATTTTCCTGACTCTCTGCTTTTCCCACTCCCCCAACTAACCTTACACTTCTTTCCAGAAGTTTCTAATTTTAGTTGAAGAAATACTGCAGTGTGAAGGAACTTCATGTCAGCTAATTAAAAATCCAAGCTGTTCAACTCCCAAGTGTGGTTTGTCAGGCAGAGTGATCATCTGGATCCCCTTTTCACAGGGTTATCTCAGGTTATGTGTCAGCAGGTCAGGGATATTGTCTTTATTTACTACTAAATAAATAGGTGAACACTTGTTTTCTCTTTTTATGGAGTATTTTTTTTTCCTATTAAATGCAGACAATCCAGACATCACGGCTGTTCTTGGTTACTGTTGGATGTGTCCTGCTAAAGCATGGGATCCCTGAAGGCTGGGAAGTGTTATTTTGGCTCTCGGGCAAGCAGAAGGGAGCAGTCAGCATTTTGTGACTTGCAGCATTCATCCTGTTGCTTTAAGGCCCATATGGGCACTTTGAAGGTTACTCTGACTTTAACAAACCCGATAAAAAAAGATCCTGAGGGGCAACCGATTTCTCTATGAATTCTCCTAAAATTTTAGGATCATTTGACTTCCCTCTGAAACATCAGCAATGAAATGGAAACAGGTTAGGGTTGTACACAGGTGAGTTATTTGAAATGTGACCTTTTCCTGGTATTTTAACCCTTTCCCTGCAGGGCCCAGTCCTTTGCCGAGCGCTTGCGGTTGGGGATCGCGGTGATCCACGGGGAAGCTCAGGATGCTGAGTCTGATATGGTGGACGGGCGGCACTCCCCTCCCACAGCCAAATACGTGGCTGCCATCCACCCCAGCCTGGAGATCCCCAGTAAGTAAGTGTGGGGGGAAGGTGTTACCTGGTGCTTTTGTGTGGGTTTAGGGATTGGGTTTGGCACGGATGGATTGGCTAAAAGGAGTGGTTCTTCACAGAGGGAAAAAAAAGTCATCTTTCTTAGTGGGGAGAAGATGATTCCTGTCACCACTTTCTCCTCACAGAGAAAAGCAAGGCAGAGTTCTTCCCAAGAATATTTCTGGGTTTCATATTCTCTGAACCTCAGAGAAAGGAAAAATAATTCTTGTCATTTGCGCCTGTGTTTGTGCGAAAGTAGAATGCAATATAGAAATTGTTTACCCAAAGTGGTGGTGTGTTATTTCCTTGGCCTGTCAGGGCCAAGAGTGTGTGTGTATTGGGACTGTTGGCTGACAGTCATAAGTTCTGTGCAGTTGTGTGCAAAGTTAAGTGCTTAGCAGATTCAGTTTAGATACAATGTAATATAATACAGAATAAAATAGTATAATAAAATAATTGATTAACCTTCTAATAAAATAAAATCAAATACATCATTTCTCTCCCCCTTGGCAGGGGTTCCCTGCAAATACTATAGGTTCCTTCTTGCTTGAGTGTAAATGTGACCTACAGCTGCACCACCAGAACTGCAGGGCATAAACCCAGTGTGGGTGTCTGAACTGCTTGTGTCTGCAAGCCACTCTGTTTCTGTGCTGAAATTAAGAATTAATTGAATTGGTAAAGAATTCACGTATAAATGAATATAGTTAATATTTTAATTAAGCTTAAAAAATTATTTAGGTATTAGAATCTTGCTGGTTTTCATTCAGTAGTGATGTTGAAATAGTTGCTGCTTCATGTCTCTAATAGTCATGACCCATCAGACATTTCTATAGTTCAAATAAATTATATAAACTTTCTCTTTTCTTTCTCCTTTCTGCCCCTCTGAAAACATCTGCCATTAATCAGTGCTGATTCCAAAGGAAAAACCACCCATCACAGTTGTTGGAGATGTAGGAGGAAGAATAGCTATCATTGTGGTAAGTGAGATGCCATCAGTTCTCATCAATTATATCAAACATGTCAAAGTTGCAGAAATCAAGTAGCTGTTCTGTGTCAGCCACTGAACTTTGGCTGCTGGTGGACTTCTGATAGGATGGGGCAGCATTGAGCACAAAGCTGGCTGGGAGCTCTGGAGGGATCCACTCTGGGAGCAGCACTGGGACCTTGTTTCCATGAGCAGAGCAGGTGGAATTCTGTTGTGTGCTTACCTGAAGGGGTTCAGGTGCTGCATGCACCCCACAGGAGGAGGGGAGAATCCCCCTGTTCTACTGCTGGGTATGGAAATGCCAGTGAAGCTGAGGTGATGGATATTGAGTTGTTGGAACAGGTCTGGAGGAGGCCACCAAGATGATCAGAGGGATGGAGCAGCTCTGTACGAGGAGAGGCTGAGAGAACTGGGATTGTTCAGCCTGGAAAAGAGAAGGGTCTGGGGTGACCTAATTGTAGCTGTCCAGTACCTGAGCAGAGCCTGCAAGAAAGATGGAGAGAGATTATGTGGACAAGGGGGAGTGGCTTCAGACTTACAGGAGAGTAGGGTTAGATTGGATTTAAGGGAGAATTTTTCCCCTGTGAGGGCAGCTGTGGCTGCCCCATCCCTGGAAGCATTCAAGGCCAGGCTGTGTGGAACTCTGAGCAACCAGCTCTAGTGGGAGGTGTCCCTGCCCATGGGAGGGCTTGGAATGAGGTGATCTTTAAGGTCCCTTCCAACCCAGGCCATTCTATCATTCCTTGATGCACTTCTCTAAAGCAGAGTGTAACCTCTGGGTTTGTCAAAGAAAAGAACAATTTTCTGAAAATTTGGGGTTTGTTACACTTGTTAAAGCTGTGCTGTCAGTCAGGTGTGCTGTGTTGGTCTGTCTGATGTGGTGAACCCTCAGTGACTCTGGGATTTTGGCAGGATGACATCATAGATGACGTTGACACCTTTCTGGCTGCAGCTGAGACCCTCAAGGAGAGAGGGGCCTACAAGATCTTTGTCATGGCCACCCATGGCCTGCTGTCCTCAGATGCTCCCCGGCTGATTGAGGAGTCTGCCATCGATGAGGTAAGTGTGGAGTGTGGGGTGTGAGCTCTGATCAAGGGATTTGGGGCTTTTCTAATCAAGCCATTTTCTCCTGAATTGATTCTTGACATATGCTGGCATTAAGGGTTTAGATGGGAGGTTGCTGCTTCAGGCTTTCTTCCTATGGAATTGTGTGCTGGAATATTAGCATCCACATGTCTTTAAACTCTAGCAGTGGGAAATGTGGGAAGTGGTGAGATGCTGGACTGTCAGTATCAGCACACCTTTCTCTTCAGTGGGTGGGATATTTCTGTACCTCCTCTGGATCTGTGTGGCAGAATGAAGGAATGAATGAAAGGAAGGAAAGAGGGACAGTGCCACTAGTATCCATGGATACATGGAACCTGTGGCAACACATGGCTCTTCCTGACACTGTGACCCTGACAGTAATGTAAAATGTAAAATTTATCAGCCAAGGGTAGTGTTATGGGATCTGTAAAACTCCCTTTCACCCTTCCAGTATAAAAGGTGGAAAACAAAAGAGCTACATCTTCCTGATCATTTCTTCTTCCTGTAGGTGGTTGTTACAAACACAATTCCACATGAAATACAAAAACTTCAGTGCCCTAAAATCAAGACTGTGGATATCAGCATGATCCTGTCAGAAGCCATTCGCAGGATCCACAATGGGGAGTCCATGTCCTACCTTTTCAGGAATATAGGAGTGGACGATTAAAGCTTCTTCCTCTAAATAAACACCCGGGCCAAACTGGAAGTGAACAGAGAACGAGCTGTGAAGCGTTGTGCTTACCTTAATATTTCCATTGAGCCACTTCTTGTTTTCTCTTGGTTTAAGTATCAAGGTAGAACAGTTTTTGAGACAATTATTTTTCCTTTGCAGGGTTTTTTGGAGTTGGGGGTGGGTTGGTGGGAATAAACGTTTTACAGAAAAACTGTTCTAGTTGCTTTTAGGTTAGTTGCACTATACACGATGGAAAAACCCCACAAAACACTTGAGGCAAGAATTTGGCTTCTAAATTAAGCATTCCTTTTCCAAAGCTGCTTGCTACAAGTGCTTTAAATGATAATAAAATGAAGTGACTGTATAATATTTGCATTTTAAAAGCCAAAAAAGTTGTACTGTTGTATGCAGTCCAGTGATTTTGTAGGAGTGCTTTTATAGAAAAGCATATGGAATATGCACCTGTATTTATTTTCTGCGACGAAGAATAAAAACTTGTTTTGTGTGAGCTTTCTAAAAATGTTCATGAGCTGCTCCTTTGTCTTCTAAACTGTGTCCTTAAATATGGTCAGGGAGCAACAGGGAATTGCTCAGACCATGGCACAGATTCCCAGAGCAGCTGTGGCTGCCCCTGGATCCCTGGAAGTGTCCAAGGCCAGGCTGGATGGGGCTTGGAGCCACCTGGGATAGTGGAAGGTGTCCCTGCCCATGACAAGGTTTTGGAATGAGATGATCCTTCCCAACCCAAACCATTCTATGCCTCTTTGACTTGAGAATATTGTGGGGAGTGTAGGTTCCAGCTGGTAAAATCCAAACCAGCTCATCACAGGTACACTTGGGGGTTTTTTTTGAGGTTTCTTGCCTGCCCTGAATGCATGGATGAGCTAAAAACTACGCCACAGAGCAGAGCTGAACTTGTCCAGGTTTGTTTCCTCAGTCCTCCTTGGGCAGGTGTGGGTGGAATGGCCGGCTGGCTGCCAGGCAGCAGCTCCCAGTCCCAGAGACTCCCAGTTCCTCACCTGTTATGGAGAAAACGGTGGTGGAACTGATGAGCATTTTGAGGCTGTTTGGTTTAATTTTTCCATCATGCCCTACAAATGAGTGTAAAGCTTTTGGCGTGTTCAGAAGTGAAAATTAACCTTTGTTGACACCGTTTCTATGTTGGAGACAAACTTCCAAGGACTTTGGAGGGTTCATTGACTTGAAAGGATAAAACCAGGTGCTTTCCTTAATGTTAATGGATACACCAGGCTGATTTATTGACACGTGTGGGTACTTTGGATGTGTTAATGCAGGTCAAATTCCAGCTGAGCACTGAGGGGGAAGGTCGGTTCCTCTCAGGGATGTGCCGAGCTGCTGTGGCCTCTTCAAAGAGAGGAGGAATGCTGACCTGACTCAGTGATGGGCATATTAACTGCACCGTGTTTGGAACAAGATGAGATTTAAGGTCCCTTCCAATCCAAACCATTCTGGGGTTCTGTGACTTGCTCTATTTTGCATAAATCCCTGCCCCTTTCACCCCCTATAGAAAGGCTCCTACAGCCTGAGAGCAAGGTGGAATTAACCACAGAATTAACCAATTAACCATGTCTCCCCCAGCCTCTGTCTGCTGGGTGTGAGCAGCTCTGCCCCATGTGTATGACAGGGTGTTGAGCCAAATGCCCTGATAACAGCCCTGATAACAGCAACAAGGATCAGCTACAGCAGCCTCAGATAAAGACTCTCCAATTTCATTTATTCTGCCTTGCAGAAAAATCCTGGCCAGAGCTGTGTCCTATTAGCCAACCTGTCTGCTGGGCATGGCACTAGGACAGGGACATCCTCCCTGCTTCCCCCTCTCCAGGTGCTTCCTTTTGCTATTCATGGCTCCAGGTTCCTGGGGTGCAGCCACCGTTTGGTGTAATTAAGCTCGAGTTGCAGAGCTCCCATTAATTATCGAGTCTCCTGTCTCTTGGCTTCTTGTCTGGGAGACTTGGGTCCCAGTGGCTTGTCTGGCTTTTAGGGAAAGGGTGCTCTGTGCTGATCTTTCCTCCTCCCCGTCTTCCTGCAGGGTGAACAGCAGCACCATCAGTGGCTGGGAGTGACATGGCCTGGTGGCCAGTAAGTACAGACAGACCTGTGGCCCTCTGTGACACTCTGGGCACAGGGACAGCAGCCCCACTGAATCCCCCCCTGCTTTCTCCACTGCTTGCCCACGCTTTCCCCCACCCTGCCCACCTCCTCCTGCCAGAATTGATGGCCTTGGAGCTGTGTTTCCCTTCTCATTGCACAGAGGATGCTGGAGTTTGTTGGGTTTTCCCACAGGCTGCTCTGAGCTTAGGGAGGGATCCGTGGGGTCAAACATCCATCTCCACCATCCCTGCATGCCCCTGGTGACTCCAAAAAACTATGGCTGTCCCAAGTTTGGTTTTTCCCCCTCTTATTTCTGTCTGATCTTGACAAGCTGGCTGTTGGTCCCTCTCCTTGTACAGGGTTTGTGACAAACACAGCCACGTGTGGCTCCTCATCCTCCTGGAGACAAGAAAGTCAATCCCAAACCCAGCAGGAATGTCCAGTTGAATTGGACTGTGGGAACATCACATTCAGCTACTTGAATCTTATGTGCTAAAGGGTTTTCTTGCTAAATACACACACATCCTTCATCCCACATGGGGGCTCTTTGGCCACACTTTACTTTTAGTAACAACGGGGACGTTTGAGCCCTGTTGCTCCAGTTCCAACCTTATTTTTTCCACCTCCTTTTCCTGAGTTATCCCCTGGGGAAGCACCGAAGCTGGTTCGGCTGGCAGGGCACCTGGGAGCACCTGAGCTCCTCCTCTGATCGGTGCCTCGCTCTTGGCCAGCAGCGAGGGCTCGGTCGCTGTCGCCGGCTCCGGGCAGAATGTCACCAATGTGTCGTGTGATTAAGACAATGAGCTCTGTCGCACAGATGGGCCATTTCACAGTCTCGAAAGCTTTGGGAGGAGCCGCGCAGGGTGTAATTAACACAGCCCTGCTAACTCAGCTTTTCTCCAGTGTCCTACGGTGAGGCTGGAGTCAGCTCAGCTCCCTCCAGGTGCTCAGGGAAAAGGAGATTTTGGAGCCGAGTTGCTAATCCAGGCTCTGCAGGTCCTAACAGGGACATGGCTGAATAGGTCACCCATTCCTTGCTTTCCCCCAAAGTCCTTGGGTCCAGGAGAAAAAAAAATAAATAAACCCAAACCAAACATTTGGTTTTGTGGTGCTCAAGGAGTTGGTGGGAAATGTCCAGTCAGGAGCTGAAGGGCTGAGGGCAGCAGGTTCCTGCTGGCAGAGATGCCAGGCTGTCTCCACCATGTCCCCATACCCAAAAAGGTATCTGAAGCCATTTGTGGGTGTAAATGTGCCCTTGAGGATGAAGCAGGGCTGGATCAGGAGCAGAGACAGGGTCCAGGACTGCAGTCAGCGTTGAGCTGCAGCAGTATCCATGGTTTTCTCTGTCTCCTCCTTCCTGGCGGGCAATTTATGCTCTTCTGGCACTGGCCTGGGTGTTTGTGCCAGTCTGCATCTCACCTGGGGTATGTACACTGCCCTGAGCCTGTTGTGGGGAGCGTGGCCTCGGACAGGTCCCCATTCCCAGGAATCCTGGGGGACTCCTGAGTTCTGCTCTGGGAATTCCTGCTGTCCCCTTGTCCTGCCAGGACCATCCCAGGAGGCTGGGGCCTGCACAGGGCAGTGGTGGCTCTCCCTCCCTGGCAGATTGGCACAATTCCTGAGCGTCTGCAGCAGAGGTTTGGAGGGGAGAGGATCTGGGTGTACCTCTCCAGCCTGGTGCTCCTGCTCTCCATCTTCACTAAAATCTCAGTGAGCAGCTCTGCCTTCAACTCTGTGACCAATCCAGGACTTATTTCCAGCTAGCAGAAGGTTATTTTTGGTTCAGACCTTGTATAGCCAAAGAGGGGGAGAGCATCTACTGCAGGATAGGATGCTCCAGGAAGCAATGGGACAAAAAGCGGGAATTTGTGGGCAGATGCTGTCTGTGCCATCCCATGGGTTCAAAGATGGATCCAGCAGTGATGGTCCTTTCCAGGGGCCCTGGTGGATGTGTGCCTGTGTGTCAGGGTTCCCAACGCTGCCTGGTAGCAGAGGTTGTGGGTGAAATCTACTCAGAGGTTGGGGGCTGCGTTGCCTGGGTTTGTCTCCAATCTCTGGCAGTGATGCTTTCTAGCATTCCCAAAGGACCTGGGGCAGCCAGGGACTGAACTGGGAACGAATTAATTCCTTTGGGGCTCGTGGGTTTTCTGAGGAAAGGAAGCCTTGCAGCAGCTCCAGGATATTCAAGCCTGTAGAGTGCCTGGAAATCAGGCACTTTTCCACAGGGATGTTTTCCCCTCGTTTTAACCTCATTCACAGCTCCCTGGGTGCAGCCTCTGCTCGAGCTGGTAACCACGGGAAGAGTTTATCCGAGGTAAAACAGCTCCGGAGCCTGTGATACCAGGTCTAGGGCAAGCAGGAGAGAGCCTGGCACAGACAGCCCTGGGGGGCTGCAGACAGCGAGACAGAGATCAAGAGCAAAGAGCTCAGAAAAGCTGGAGAGAAAGAAAACCTGCCTCAGGGAGCAGCCCTGCTCTGCTGGAACAGGTGGATCTGACCTGGGCTCTGCTGGGGCTGAAAGCAATGTGCTTTTGCAGGTGGCTGGCAGCAAGAAAAGAGCTTTTGCAGAGCAGAGGCTGCGGCAGGAGGGGCTCAGTGTCTGTCCCTGTGTTCACCCAGTGTCCCTGGATGTGCCATTGCTCCCTGCACGGTGTTTCTGCAGCCCCAACCCCTGGGCTGAGCTGTGGGGGATCCTCTGGCTGTCCCTCCGAGGGCTGTGGGGGATGGAGCAGCCCAAACCCGGGCTGTCTGTGCACATCCATCAGTGCTCCATGCAAAGGGAGAGGCTGGATCTGCCTGGGACAGAGCCCAGCGCTGCTGCTGGGAATCCCCAGCTCCAGGAGAGCCCTGACTCCCCTCCTGAGCTGCTCTCTGACCCTGGGCAGGAGGCTTTGGGTTCAACAGGCAGGTAATGGGGACACAGCAGCCCTTTCCACAACCTCAGGGCCCCCAGAGGTGCCACTGGCGACTCTGGTGCTGCAGCTGAGCCCTGTATTTCCTCCACAAAAACCATGCTCTGTCCTGCTGGATGGCATCCTTCCATACAACTAATATTCTTTATATCCCAGTCATACATGGTGTTGGAAAATCCTACAGCACTATTCCTGAAATCATCTTTTGGAGCACAAGTTCAGCTTGCAAGTTTGGACAGTGACACTTGGATTAATCTCTGCTTGTCCTGGTATCCAGTAAACTGTTGAAAGTCACTCCCCTCTCTGTCACATCTGCCAGCAAAGAGCCAGGAGGAGCTCAGGGGCCCTGCTGGTGCTCATGAGTGCCTGTGCTCCCTGGCTCTGTGATCTGTGGGGCTCTCACAGATCCCTGCTGGCATCTGAAAGGAAAGGGAGCTGGGACAGGATCTGTGCTGGGATGGAGGATTTGTGCTGGGATGGTTTGTTCTTGCTGGTCTGAATTTGAAGGAAGAGCTCACTGGTAGCTGGAGGTTTCAGTCTCTTCCCAGGCATTTCTCAATCCCCTCTTCCCTCACCAGGTGATGTCCTGCTGAGCCATGGGGACATGGCTGGTCCCTTTGTTTTCCAGCCTCTCCAAGGCTTTGCCCAAAGGGATGGATGTCCTTCCTCCCAGCTCCTTTTTGGCTCAGGAGGTGTCTGTGGTGTCACCTCCTGCCTGACCCCAGAGGAAGCTGCAGGTGAGCCCTGTGCAGTGCCTGCTCCAACAGGAGCCTCTGCAGCTCTCTGGGCCCTTCTCCACTCAGCCTCGTGTTTGGAGCTCCATGGACACTCCCAAACTGCCCTTCCTGAGCCTTCCCTCAGCCACTGCTGCCCTTTCTTTGGTCTGCTGAGCTTTCTGTGGTCTCTGAGTCAGGCAGGATGCAGCAGAAGAGGAACCAGGCTAATGAGGGGATTATCTTGGCATCTGGCTGCATTCACAGCAAATCCTGCAGACAATGGCTGTTTCCAGCAGTGGGCTGGGATCAGTGTCTGCAGACACCAGGGGCGTTCCCAAACTGGCCCCATGTCCCCATCCCGATGTCCCCATCCCTGTGGTGGCCACGAGTGTGGGAGGGAAGGGTGAAACTCGGGGCAATTAGGCAAGGCTGTGTCCCAGGGGTTTCTTTGGTCCTTGCTGGGGCTGCCTCAAGCCCAGGGTCATCTGGGCTCTTCCTGCCTCCTCTCCCTGCAGATGCTGTGTTTACAGATGGGTTTTTGCTCCACGTTCTCCCAAGCTGAGGCACTGCATCAGTGCTGCTCCCTCAGCTCTCCTTTCTGGCAGAGGGGATGTCAGAGCCTCCTCTTCTGGAAATCTCCTTTTGCTGGACCCCAGCCTTCCACATTTCCTGTCAGGGAGCAGCAGGGCAGCCCAAAACCCTGCTGGGAGATGGTTTCCCACCCAGCTGGGAACCTGTGAGGAGTCGCACAGGCGTCCCAACCTTGGCAAAGAGCCCCTGGAGACTCCTCTGTACCCTGGGGAACTCGTTCTGCCGAGCTTCTGCCTTCACCAATTGTTCATCCCAAGCTGTCTCCAAAGCCAGCTTTTATTGGGAAGGCTTTAGTGACACTTGGGCAAGAACAAGTTTCCAGGTGAGGTCACTGGTGGAGGCAGGGATCTCTCTGGATTATGAAGCCTGACTTCAAAGGCTTCTCCTCTCCTCTTGAGGTTGAAAGGAACTTATTTTATGAATAGGTCATGCCTGGTTTTAATTAGCTTGTTTTTGTATTTGGGATGTCTTATTAATGCCTCGGTCACATGTGCTTTTATTTTTTTCCCACCCTTGCAGGATTAGCAGGAAGGGAGGAGGAGATTCCTCTGCTTCCTCATAGCAAAGGCTTCGACTCATCTGCAGACGACTGCAAAAATGATTAAGCATTGAGAAATCCAGGAGAAGCAATGATGAAATCTCTTGTCCAGGGCTGAATCTTCCAGCTGGGCTGTGGGGAAGGGTTGCTGGAAAAGGGGAGAAAAACCAGGGAAGGGGAGAAATAATTCCTGGCTGGCGCTGACGTGGCAAGTGATGGATCCCTCTGAGGGACATGAGGAGCTCTGGAAGACACCAAGGATGCTTGGCTGGCACTGTGCTGGCAAAGCTGAGACTGTTTGGGGTTCCCACTTGAGGCTGTGTTGGGAGGAGGTGGCTGAGAGCCCTTGGCTGGGGCTTTTCTGCCTTGTCACTGGGATTTGTGCTGGGTGAGGGCTTCAGCTGTCCTCTTGTAGGGCTGCTCAGGGGTATCAAGCTGTGGTTGGGTTGCACTGGCAGTGGGAAAATATTTGAGGAGCCACTGGTGGAGGTCATGGCGTGGTTGCCCATGGGTTGGTTCCTCTTCAGGAGGTCATTGCAGGGCTGAGTTCCTTCCTGGTGCTGACAAGGACTCTCCCAGACACGCCAAGTGCAGCTGAGGACAGGCAGTGCCTCCCTTGGGAATGCCTGGCATGGCTGTGCTGAAAAGCCTGCTCCAGATGCCATGGAAGAGGCCCTGAATTGGGATCCTCAGGATCATGGTGTAAGTGCTCTCCTGGCTGGTTTGATTGGATTTAACTGAGCTTGTGTCTAACACTGTGGGCTCAGGTGCTGGGGAAGGGCTTTGGTGTTGTGCTGCAGCTGGATGTGTGCCCCCCTCCTGGGTTTTGGGCTGGTGGAGCCCTCCTGGGCAGCTCAGCCCTCTGCTCTTCCCCTGCATGATCCTGCAGGGCCCCTCTCCATGGCCTGATGCTGGTCCAGCTCCATGGGGAATGTGCTGGAGCAGAGCAGGAGGAGGGCAGTGTCACAGACATCTTTTATGGAAAATCCTTTCCTTAGGATTTTTCCTCCTGAGAAGCTGAGAGGCCTCAGGAACAAAATGTAAACAATGGTTATCTGCTGCTGTGGAATGCAACAGGTGGGTCTGTGATTGGTCTCATGTGGATGTTACTAATTAATGGCCAATCACAGCCCAGCTGGCTCGGACAGAGAGTCTGAGCCACAAACCTTTGCTTTCATTCCTTCTTTTTCTATTCTTAGCGAGCCTTCTGATGAAATCCTTTCTGCTATTCTTTTAGTATAGTTTTAATGTAACATATATCATAAAATAATAAATCAGCCTTCTGAAACACGGAGTCAGATCCTCATCTCTCCCCTCATCCTCAGACCCCTGTGAACACCATCACAGGGCAGAGCTGGGCAAGGAGGGGTGACATGGGAAACAACCTGCCCAGCACCTTGCTAATCCCCAGAGATGCTCCCACATGACAGGGCAAGACAGCCCTGCTGCTGGGGGGTGTGTGAGGAGATGTCAAATCAGAGCTGCTCTCTTGGCTGTGGGAACCCGTCTCAGCTCGGGGCCAGGGTGTGGATCAGCTCTTCTTGCCTCTTCCTGCCCCTGCTGGCCTCACTCCCTTCCCCAAACAAGGTTTTTGTGAAGATGGGTGCTGGGGATGGCTGAGCTCAGCTCTGGGTGGGGATGTGGTGGTGGCAGTGCCACTGTCACTGTGCCAGGTCCTATTCTCCCGTGGTGTCCCAGCTCTGGGTCTCTGCTTTATTTCTCATTTCCACGAGGTTGGGAGCTTCCTGCTCTGCTGGTTGGGGAGGGTGGTCTGTGACCCTGCCACCCCTGAGGGTCAGGATTGTGCTGGTGTGTGCCACAGGGGCTCAGAAAAGGCTCCATGGGGACCTGAATGTGACTTTCCAGTATTTAAATGGTTTATAAAAAATAGAGAGATCCACTTTTTATATGGGCAGATGGTGATAGGACAAGGGGGAATGGTTTTAGATAAAAGAGGAGAGATTTAGATTGGATACAAGGAAAGAAAATCCCTCCCTGTGAGGGTGGGGGGCCCTGGATCCCTGGCAGTGCCCAAGGCCAGGCTGGACAGGGCTTGGAGCACCCTGGGACAGTGGGAGGTGTCCCTGCCATGGCAGGGGGTGAATGTGATGCTCCTGAAGGTCCTTTCCAACCCAAACAATTTTGGTTTGGCAGCAAAGCAGAATTCCCAGTTCTGCCCCAGGAGTTTTGGTGGGGTCTCCAGAGGATCCCAGGGCCCAGGAGGTGCTGGGGGAACAGGGCACTGCTGCAGGGCTGGACGTGGCTCCTGCTGCCCTGCCCCGGGCTGGAGTGAGGGTTCAGCCCTTCTTGAGCCCCCAGCACTGCTGTGTCTCCCCTTTTTCTGCCTCAGAGCAGCCTTGGGAGGCCGGGAACTTTCATTAGCCCGGCTCTTGGCCCTGAGGAGGAGCAGGAAGCACAAAGTCAGCTCCCAGCTCCAAAGGCAGCTGTTTAACTACACAGGGTGATTTCTAGAGGCTCTCCTGAGCTGGTTTCCAGCATCTCCTGGGGAAGGCTCTGCCCCAGAGCTGCGGAGGGGGAGCAGCCCCAGCCCAGCCCTGTGCCAAGGCAGAGCCCCGGATGCAGCAAGGCACATTTACACGAGTCAGCTGAAAGGACAGAGGCTTTCTGCAGAAGGGACAGTGGCATTTAACCAGCCCAACAGCAGCACAGAGCTGCTCCAGGCACAGCAGGGAGCAGACCCCAGCAGCGGCCGCAGTGCCTGGATGTTGGGAATTGTTTGGAGCTGTCCTTGGCTCTCTGAGGAGTGTCCCTGCCAGGTGCAGCTGTGCAGAGGAGCCAGAGGAGGAGGGCAGCTAGGCAAAGCCTGGAAAATCCCCTGGGGGAGCTGCAGAGCCTGGTTTGTTTTGGCTTTGCTGCCTGCACGGTGTTTGCAGGGAGCTGAGGGTGCTTGGCAGAGGGGAGGACCCAGGGCAGCCAGGAGAAAGCTGCTGGCTGCACAGGTTTTCCCCAGGTCTCAGGAGGCCTCAGGACCTGGAGGTGGCAGTGCCCCAAGGGTATTTGGTTTGCTCCAGCTCCCGTCAGGCTCAGCTAATAAAGGACACTCAGAATGAATTGGGACCTTAAATCTCATCTTGTTCCACCCCCTGCCATGGCAGGGACACCTTCCACTGTCCCAGGGTGCTCCAACCCAACCAGCCTGGCTTTGGGCACTGCCAGGGATGGAGCAGCCACAGCTTCTCTGGGAATCTGTGCCAGGGCCTCCCAGTGAACAATTCCTCCCCAGAATCCCATCCATCCCTGCCCTCTGTCAGTTTAAACCCCTTTTGCTGAGCACAGACCTTGGTGGTGGCTCTGCCCAGCTCTGGCATCACAGATGGGACAGGCTGGGGCCATCCCACCCCCCCTGCCATTCCCCACGGGGATTTAACCCCTGCAGAGCCCCTGTGCTGCACGCCAGCCTCTGCCATCCCTCTCCCGCTGCCCGCAGGGCTTTCCCTGCCCTTCCTCCTTGGCAGGCCTGGCTGCTGGGACGTGCTGGGGAACACCTTCGGGAAGGGAGCAGGTCTGCAGCCCCAGGCACAAATCTCTGCTTTCAGCACTGGCTCTGTGCCTCTGGAGAGCCTTTGTTGGTGCCCAACGCCCAGGCAGAGCCCGGGAGGAGCCGGGCCTGGATAAAGCGAGCCCTGGAGCGGGGCCAGGTTTGGCTGCTTGTGCAAGGGCAGGAGGAGCTCCCAGTGCTGACTCCCTGCGAAACGCAGGGGGATGGATTGAGGGGGATAAGGTGGGTGGAGCCCTTTGCCAGCTCCCCAAGAGCCTCAGGTCAGGGGAAGGAGGACAGGCCTGTGGCGTGGCCATGGAAAGGGGAGGGCTGCAGGGAGAGCTGCTCCCAGGCACGAGGGGACAGTGGAGGAGGAGGAAGCAAAGGGAATTGGGATTTGCTCAAGCTGGACTGGCTGGTGATGCCAGTGCCTGGTGTCTGAGGGATTTTTGGTCTAAGGCCAGCAGCACTCATGGGGAGGGTCCTGTGGGAGGGAGAGTGCCCAGGAGCACATCCCCACCTTGTTGGGGAAGATGAAACAGGAAAGCCTTATAAATATGATTGTCTGGCAAAAGATTTTGAAAATATAGAAACTTTAAGTGAGACTGAAATGAAAGCAAGCTTTGAGATCCCTCAGTCACTGAACAACAGGAAAACAATGGCATGGCCAGCTGAAGGTAATCCCAACACCCTCTGCTTGCAGACAGGCCCAAGGGTCAGAGCAGACCCTACAGCTTGGCAGAAGGGGCCCAAAGAGGAGTTTTTAGGGTTTAAAATGTAACACAGTATGGTAATGTAATGATTCTTACAGGCTGTATGTAAATGCTATAGGATTTGTATCTTGTACTAGATTGGTCAGTGAGAATTAGGATATTCAACAAGAAGAAGATTTATTGTATCGTAACAGGAACCTCGCTCTCTTACCCTTTTACTCTCTTACCTTTTTTACTCTCTCACCCTCTCACCCTCTCTCCCCCTCTCTTCTCTCAGTCCTGCTCTGAGCTGTGGCTGGCAGTTCCAGCAGGGCCCTGCACCGAGGCCCTTTGCAATAAACCCCAAATTCCACGCGCTGGCTGCAGAGATCTCTGCTCTCCATCCATCCCGACCGTCCCACCCCCCATTGCTCCCACACAGCTCATCCTGCTGCTCCGAGGGGACAGAGCAGAGGGGCTGCACTGCAGGGACGGCAGGGATCCAGGGTGACACAGCAGCACCAGCTGTGGGGAATCCACCAGGATGCTCCTGGGTTTTGTCTCTTCCCTCTGCGAGGCCTCTGGAGCCTCCTCTGCTCTGCCAAGCCTCGGCAGCTGCCCTGGCTTTGGGGGTGCCAGTGCCCCTCCCTGCTCCTCTCCCCAGGCTGCTGCCTGGGTGGGAGCGGGGTGGGTGCCTCCCATCCCTCCCTCCAAAAAGCGATGCCTCTGGCTCCAAGATTCTGCTGCTGGAGGTACTGGGGGAGCTGCAGGGAGGGTTCATGCCGTGCCCCCCAGGAGCAGGGAGGCAGTGGGGAGCCAGGGCAGAGCCCAAGGCTGGCTGGCACTGAGGAGGAGCACGGGGCAGCTGCCAAGGCCTCAGGGGCTTGCTTGTGACGGCTTGTTCGTGGCATATATTCCTTGTCAGGGCTCAGGCTCAGAGCTTGGCTCCCATTTCCTGGGAAAAATGCAGTGGAAAGAGGCTTCTATTCTTATTTTTCTTTTTTTTGTTTTTTCCTATTCTTATTTTTCTTTTACTGTTTGCTGGAGGTTTGGGGATGGGAGCACATGGAGGTCCTGGGGAAATGCTTTTTGGGGGGGTAGAAAATATTTGGCTGGACATTTGTGCCAAGGCACCTTGAGCTGCAGTTTATTGAGTCCAAGGCCACCTGATCTTGCATTTTAATAGTCTTAGGCAAGGCTCTCCTGCCCTGGGACCAGGGAGCTTTAATGAACAGGTTGCTTTTTTACAGTACAAGTTGAAAAGAGGTGAGTCCCTTGAGGAGTCTTTGTCCCAGGACACGGGTCACCCTCCACAGGGAGGGCAGACTGCAGTGGGACCCGCTGTGCAAAATGGTAACAGAAGAGTCTCTTAAATAACCAGAAGAAAACACGATCATGGACGATCCCTCCTTTTCCAGCAGCATTCTGGGGTGAGGAGCTGGCTGCCTTTTGCCAGCTGATCCCACACACTGCTGGGTACCAGTGATGCTTTCCTGCTTTTAACGAGGCTGGAGGTCACCCCAGCCTGGAAGAGACCTCTTTGAAGGCTGTGCCATCCAAGATTGTCCCCAACACTACTGCCACCTGCCAGGGAGGATGCCATGCACCCCTTCCAAGCCCCATCTCTGGAGCTCTGCCCTGGCCAGGCATGATTTTGGGCTGTCCATCGTGGCCACGTGGTGCTGGTAAATGTAAACAAGACAAACAAAACAAACCCCTGCCCCAAGGAAGGCGGCACTGCCTGGGCTCCACCAGCTCTGCAGGACCACCCCCACCAGCCCCTACTGCTCCTTCTGCCCCGTGGGCTCGGGGGGCGCCTTTTTGGAGTCCACACAAGCACCCTGAGCTCCTGCAACCCTGTTCTTGAGGTGCTTGGACTGGGAGAGCTTGGAGAGCGGGATGCCCAGGGGTGTCCTCATCTCCTCGGGTGCCCTCTGGCTCTCTTGGGGCACGGAGCCGAGGCGCTGAGCTCTGCCCGGGGTTGGGGCCGCGTGCCCGGCTGCCGTGGCCTTGCTGGGGCTCAAGGCTTTGCTGTGCCAGTAGGGCTGGCTGCCTGCAATGGTCTTTTTGGGTTCTGCCCCCTCCCCTGTGTGCTTGGAGGCCCTGAGGGGTTTCTCGTGCGTCGGGGAGCAGGAGAGCTCCTTGCCCGGCTCCCTGCCCGCCGCCCTCCGGGGCCGGTAGTGGTAGATGTGGGTGCCCTGTGGGGGAGAGAGCAGAGACACAGTGAGCTCTGGCTGCAGGAAGGGTGCTGCTCCCTGCAAGGACACCTCTTCACCTGCGCCAGGTGAAAATCCCTCTGTCCCTTGCCCAAAGTCAGGGGCAGCTCGGAACTGTTGGGGAAGATGAAACAGGAAAGCCTTATAAATATGATTGTCTGGCAAAAGATTTTGAGAATATGGAAACTATGGGCAAGATTGAAATGAAAGCAAGCTTTGAGATCCCTCAGTTACTGAACAACTGGAAAACAATGGTGTGGGCAGCTGAAGGTAATCTCAACACCCTCTGCTTGCAGACAGGCCCAAGGGTCAGAGCAGACCCTACAGCTTGGCAGAAGGGGCCCAAAGAGGAATTTTTAGGGTTTAAAATGTAACACAGTATGGTAATGTAATGATTCTTACAGGCTGTATGTAAATGCTATAGGATTTGTATATTGTACCAGATTGGTTAGTGAGAATTAGGATATTCAACACAGAAGAAGATTTATTGTGCTGTAACGGGAACCTCGCTCTCTTAACACTTTTACTCTCTCACCCTTTTATTCTCTTACCCTCTCATCCTCTCTCCCCCTCTCTTCTCTCAGTCCTGCTCTGAGCTGTGGCTGGCAGCTCCAGCAGGGCCCTGCACCCAGGCCCTGTGCAATAAACCCCAAGTTCCATGACCTGGCTGCAGAGATCTCTTGTCTCCATCTGTCCTACCCCCGGCGCTCCTACAGGAACGGCCTCAAATATGAACCCAGGCTGCTCGTCTGGTACCAAGCACTGGCACTCCCCAGCAGCCCTGGCAGTCTGGAGGCTGTCCTGAGCCCAGCCCCTCCTGCCTGGAAATGCAGGACAAGGCATCTGAACACTGAACACCCACGTGAATCACGCCAGCCCTCACGTCAGCCCCGAGAGCATTCGGTCACCCAGAGCCAGCCTGTGGCACCAGGGCACTGCCAGGAGCAGATGAAAGGATGGATGGAGGGCTGGGAGAGGAGCCAGCAGCGAGCTGCAACACCGCTGTGGGGGTGGCTCTCTCAGCTGGGTTGAGACACATGTTTGGCTCGGGTCTGAGCACCATTAATCCTAATTCTGGACTGGGTAAGGCTGTCACACGTGGCTGTGGCCTCCAGATGTTTATCTCCCCTTTGGGTGTGCCTGTGCCATGATCTGGAGGTGTGATTGCACCTGTGCAGAGGTACCAGGAGAGGTGAGATCTGGTGAGATCTGGTGAGCCGAGGTGCAGATGGCAGGAGGAGCTGGCTGTGCCAACCTGCCCTGCCTCTGCAGCGACCCTCACCATGCAGCAGCTCAGCTGTCAGGCAGTCCCAAAGTCCCAAAGGCCTCCCTGGCCCTGGAGCTGACACCTCCTGCTTTGACCAGGAGGGTTGTGTTAAAGCAGTTTAGCTTAGGTAGTCCGAGATTGATTTAATTAGGTGCTCAAAATCAGTGCTAAGGTCTGAGATGGCTTCAGGTGAGAAGGATTAAGGGTGATTTGGCTTTTCTGCCTCTGAGCTCATCATGTGCCTGAGCTGGGTGGTGGCTCCTGACATGCTCTGGCTCTTGGGAAGGAGTTAAACCATGGCTTAAACCAAGCATCCCAGCCCAGGAGCCTGCACCCTGTCCCTCCTGCCCAGCAGCAGAAGTGCTTGCCCAGGAGAGCCTGAATCCTGCTGGGTGCTGAGCTCTCCTCTGGAAGCCTTTGGAGACACTCTGAGCTCTGTGAAATCAGCAATTCCTGCAGATGTTGTCTGTTCAGGAGGGGTGGCTGTGTTGTGGATGGACATGGCTGGGCCAGAGCTTTGAGGTGTGATGGTTTGAGTGGAGCTGTGGGAGGAGGAGGAGGCTGGACTCGATTTCCATGTCATTGTGGGCACCCTCTGGGGAGGAGATTGGCTAGAAGGGGCAAGAGGGGTGGGATGGTGGTGGGGAATGGTGGTTCCTGGCTGCAGGATGTGCTGCTGTGGTTGCACTGGGCTTTTTTGGTGCTTTGGTGTAACCCCAACCCGTTACTGGTCTGGAGAGAAACCCCACTGTGGGCTGGGTGAACTTCTACACTGCATTTGGGCCCCATGCCCAGCAGCTCCAGCATTTGGGATGCAGTTTGGCAAGGAGGAGGCTGATGTGGAGTAGATGCTGGTGCTGCTCAGCTCTCCACAGGTCATCATCCAGCGTTCACTCTGCCAAAAACCTGAGCCACACCAAGGCTCCATCCTGGCCAGACCTGAAGGTGCTGCCCCTGTTCCTCATCATCTGCCAGGGATGGTCAGCAGGGTCTGTGCCCAGGTAAGGGCCCCCATGTGGCTGTGGAACTGCTGGGGAGGGGATTTTCCCTGTCACTGAGGGGGGCTTGTCTGGAAATTCTGCTCTGCCCGGACCTGGGGGCTCTGCAGATGGGAGAGGGGCAGGACAGGACCCAGCTGTCCCTCCTCCTCCTCCTCCTCCTCCTTGAGGCTGCTGTGCATCCAGCTGTGAATGGGGTTGTGTTTTTAGGGAAGGTGATTTCCAGAGAGAATGTGGTTTCCATGACATGGGAAACACGGTGTTTGCCCTGAGTGAGCCCCCACCTGTGTTTTGGGCTATGCTGGGCAATGGGCAGCACCTCAGAAATGTGGACCCGGAAAAAAAAAATTGGGAGAATTGACAGTGATTTCTGTCAGGTTTGAGTTTTCAAGAGTTAATCAAGGGTTACTCCAATTTATTCTTTTTACACATGGGAGAAACTCTTCCCTGCACCTCTCCACTGCCTGCTGGCTTTCCTAACCCTGATGCTGTGCTAATTATCTGCCTCTCATCAAAGGGCCAGAACAAGTTACTGCAGGAACACCAGCGTGCCCAGCCGTCCCCAGCGAGGTGGCACCTGGGACCTGGGTCACAGAGCATCAAAGAGCTCGGAGCTCCTTGCCCTGCAGGGCTCAGGGGTATTTGATGTGCGAGGATTAAAGCTCTGAGCTCCCTGTCGCTGGCTGGGAAGGGAGAAGCAAGTGGACTCTGGGATGGTACATTTAATTCCCTGTAAATACAGATTAGATGCTCAGCTGGGGTAACCTCAGGCAGTTTCAGTGATTTCAGCTGCTGGTTTAGCCCTGGGGGTTTGAATGCCCCAAAAACAGTGGGCGGGGAGCCGTGAGAAGCTGGAGTGCTTGGCAGAGGTGCAGGAGGTTGCAGAGCTGGGGTGGAAATCAGGGGATGGCAGTGTCGTCACCCCTGGGTGGGACAATGCTGTGGTGGGGATGCTGCTGTGACCTCCTGGCAGTTCTGGCCTGCTCCCCAGGCAATTGCAGCAGGGTGCTGGCCCTGCGTGGTGACAGGGCCCGGCGTCACTCGTGGCTCAGCCACAGAGCTGCTGACTGTGCCACTCGCCCACAGAGGTTGCTGTCCCTGTTTCTCCTGCCTAATTACGTGTCCGAGCGCTTTCCCTTTGATGCTAATCACCCTGGCAAGGCCTGGAAAACAAGCCTGAGAAGGACACGCCTGCATGCACAGTCTGTCCCCAGCTGGGCCTGATGGGCTGCGGATGGAGCTCAGAGCCCCAGCACATCTGTACAGCTGTGCCTGGAGCCCCAGCCCCAGCCCAGTGCTGTGGGATAATCTTTAATTACCAAAACCCTTCCCTTTAACAGCCATCCCCACTGCTGGACACCAACAACTGCGGCATGGCCACCATGTCTTTGTCACCTCTCGGGTGACCATGGCCACGTGCAGGGTGTTATTCTCCTTTATGGGAACCTGATCTCAGCATCTAGGACAGCACCAAGGGCCGGGATGACACCAAAAAACTCAGGATGACACCACACCTCGCTTGAGCTGACTGGGTCACCTCCAGGTCTGCAAACCTTTGTAGGGTGGAGAAACAAAAGGTTATAGCAGGAAGTCCTACCTGGGCAGCACTGCTGGGGTAGGAGCTGTTTCCATCCAGGATGGCGCGGGGCAGCATGGGCCTGATCTCCACGGCCGTGCTCCTCCTCTTCATCATGTCCAGGTGCTTCAGGGAGGGCAGGCTGCCCAGGGGGCTGATGAAGGTGCCCCGGCTGATGTGGGGGTCACTGAGCTTCCTCTGCATGGGCAGGATGTCCCCGTTGTGGGTGACGTCCGAGTTGGTTCTCCGCAGGGGCCCGTAGCGGTCCCTGACCTCGAAGTACTCGTCGGAGATGGAGGAGGCGTTGGAGCGGCGGTAGCTGTGGTCAGCAGAGCTGCTGGAGTAGCTCTCCTGGTCACTGAGGGTGATGTACTCCTCTTCCTCCTCCTCCTCCTCCTCTCCCAGCCCATTGTGGGTGCAGGGAGGCCCTTTGCCCTCCTGTGGAGCTGCTGCTGGTCTCTCTGGCTGGGCACGGCAGCTCTGCCTGGCAGCCCGGCTGGGTTTCTCCTCCCTCTCCTGCTTCACAGCCGTGTGCTCAGCCAGGGGTGGCTGCGTGTCACCCTGCAGGGCACTGCTGCTGTCACAGGCTGTGGTGACTTTGGTCACGAGGACACCGACAGGGACGGTCCTTGGCTTTGGAACTGGAGCCTTGACATCCTCCAGTGCCTCCTCCTGTGGCTTCAAATGATGGCCCAGAGGTGAAGAGGCAAATGTCCCCACTTGCCTCGTTGTCCAGCTGACACCCTCGATGGGGGTGGTCGTGGGGGCTGCAGGAGCTTCCACGGGGGCTGTGGGGTCTGTCTGTGGCTGGGGGACAGCAGAGGCAGCTCCTGCTCCGAGTTCTTCCTGGCCTCCATCTCCCTGTTCTTCAGCATCTGCCGGTGCTGGGCGCTGGCCTGGGACACGTCGCAGACTTTGATGCGGTTCATCTGCGACAGCTTCACGTTCTTCACCTTGGGGTCGATGATGTTGATGTAGCCCAAGACCTCGCTGCCAGGCTCGGGGTCAGGCTCCACCCAGGTGGGCAGGTAGTCAAACATGTTGGCTTTCTCCAGGTTCAGGAGGCCGGGGTGGACGAGCGGGGAGAGCTCAGCCACATCCCCGTGCCGCTCGCCCCCCTGGCCCTCGGGAGGGGCTTTGCCTTTGTTGTCGCTCTTCTGGTTTTTGTCCTGGTTCTCAGAGGAGGTCTTGCTGATCTGGTCGGCGCTCTTGGCCTTCACCAGGGCGTATTTGGGGTTTATCAGCTTCTTCACCACGGCGTTGGCGGGGGTCACGGGCACCACGGAGGGCAGCGTCACGGGCTCGGGCTCGGGCTCTTCGCCCATGGAGATGGACTTGAGGCTCACCCCCTTGGACATGAGGTAGAGCTCCTGGAACTGCTTGTCAAAGGCCTCCACCACCTGGCCCGACAGGACTGTGATCACATTCCGGTCTGTCCTCGCTGCAGACCAGGTGAAGCTGGAACAGAAACACACTGGGGACTCTCAGCTGGTAAATAACACCTCTCCCCAGGCCTGGCCTTCCCCGGGGACTGGTGGTGCCAGCAGGGACATGATCTCACTGTGAACATAATGATGGGATTGACAAAATAGCTCCCATCTCAAATTAGAGTGAAGGGTTGGAGTCCTGAGCACAGTGGGACTTGAAGTAAAAATACAAGGAATTTGCAGTGGGTCAGTGCCTTAGTGTTGGGTGCTTCTCCTGTCTCAGTTTGGGTTAAGAGAAGGGACTCGTAAGTGGATGTGTTATTTGTTATGGCCAGAAAAGAGGAAACGTTTCAGCTCCATGTTTATAAAACTTGTCTTTTAGACCTGAAACCTGACCAGGGCTGGTCGCTTTCTACCTAAGTAAGTTTTCCTTTGAACAAATTGAAAAATACTTTGTGTAGGAAATTGACTGGAAAGCTGCGCTTGGTGTGAGAGCTGGGACAGGCTGTGGTTTGTGCTCTGGTCCTTCCTTGTGCTCATCAGCACAGAAACACTTGGTGTGTCCCACCACCTCCCAGAAGGGTGGGTGCCCTAGACCCCGTGGTGTAGGGAGTAGTGGGAACCCCTTAGGGCCCACTCCAAATGGAAAATCTCCTCCCAGTTTAGGATGAGGAGAGCAAATCTGGCATGGGCTCCTGGACCCTTGGACCACGAGGGTTGATGTTGATCTTTGACCAACACCTGAGTGGGGTGGGCAGGAGGAGATGTCACTGCTGTACCTGTAGGAGCCACACATGGCTCGATCCCCGTCCACGAACATGAACTTCTGGGCCAAAGCCCCCTTGAACTTGGTGGCCGAGCGGGTGAAGAACTCGGTGCCCCCGGTGCTGCGGACGCGCAGGTTCTGCAGGGCAGAGGCAGAGGGGTGGGCGGGGGGAAGAGCTGCTGTGGCACCACAACCAACCCTCCATGGACACCACCACCCACCCTCCATGGACACCACCACCCACCCTCCATGGACACCACCACCCACTCTCCAAGGACACCACCACCATACACCACCACCCACCCTCCATGGACACCACCACCCACTGTCACAGACATCTTTTATGGAAAATCCTTTCCTTAGGATTTTTCCTCCTGAGAAGCTGAGAGGCCTCAGGAACAGCATGTAAACATTGGTTATCTGCTGCTGTGGAATGCAACAGGTGCATCTGTGATTGGCCCATGTTGGATGTTCCTAATTAATGGCCAATCACAGCCCAGCTGGCTCGGACAGAGAGCCCGAGCCACAAACCTTTGTTATCATTCCTTCCTATTCTATTCTTAGCGAGCCTTCTGATGAAATCCTTTCTTCTCTTCTTTTAGTACAGTTTTAATGTAATATGTATCATAAAATAATAAATCAAGCCTTCTGAAATATAGAGTCAGATCCTCATCTCTTCCCTCATCCAAGAACCCTGTGACCATCATCACCACCCACCCCTCCAGGAACGCCCCTCTGGGTGCTCCACAGCCCCTCTGAGGAGGGGAATGTTCCTCATGGCCGGCTCAGAGGAGGCCACAGCGACGGGGAGATGAAATAACTCGCCCAAGGCCACCATGGGCTGGGCTTGGGGAGTTTCCTGCCTTGCCCATGTGCTGCCAGGCTGTGTTTGCCATCTCTTGAACTCGGTGTCCGTGGGCGAGGGCTGTGTGGTGCTGCTGCAATCTATGCAAATGCCACCCTGGGAGAGCAGGCTGCTCACCTGCTCCCAGCAGGAGATCTGCAGGGGGTTTTAGGGGGAGGTGGGGACCCCAGGACAGCCCACGTGGTGTTTTGTCCTTCCCCACGCTCCTCCTTTGCTGTGCTCCTAAATTTGGGCATCTGCCCCTGGTTTTAGGGGCCGGTGGGAGATCAGGCAGTGGGAAAACATCTTTTCACCCTGGGGAAATGAAACCTGGAGGGAGCTGGGTGTCCTCCCCAGGGAATGCAGCGATGCAGGGGCAGCCCTGGCTCTGTGAAAATGTTTTTGCTCTGTTTTTATCCCCAGGCTGGCTCCTGTCTCTGGCCTCCCCATGGAGGGCACTGGCACATTCCTCAGCAGAGCAGATAGCATCTCCCACGGCAAAGGGGCTCCCTTTGGGTGGGGAGAAAATATTTTCTTGAGAAAGCGCCTGCATTCCTCCTGCTCCTGCTGGGATCTTGGTAAGGCTGTTGCAAAAGGCTCTGTGTCATCAGTGGGTCATGCCCTCCATGGCTGTTTCATTGGGTGTTTTGTTTTGTTTTTTAAAGAAAAGCATCAAAACTATTTGTCTTGCCCTCCTCCAGCCTTTCTCATCTGCTTCCCTGGCCTCTCCTCTGTCCCTGGAGACCATGACCAGGCACAGTCCCAAGCCCAGGTGCACCCCTAGTCCCTGCTCCCCCATCCCTGGCAGGAAAATTCAGTGCAGATGATGTGCAAGCCACAGCTCTCCTGACTGTGTTTCCAGGGAAGTTCCACTCACTGAACAGAGATGGTTGGGGGGGGGGGGAATTTTTTGCGAATTTCATGTTTTTCTTAGCAAAAACGCTAAAAAAACGCTTTTTGCCTGCTGTGGCTGGGGCGAAACCGCTGCTGAGCATCCTCGTTTCTGCCAGCGTGCTGCACTGAGAGGGCTGGGATGGCAATTGTCCCCCCTGTCCCTTGTCATGGGGCTGCTGAGAGAGCAGCGACACCCCCGGCTTCACCCTGTGCCCATCACCCGCCCGGAGCTGCCCCTTTGCCCAAACCCCAGGAGCAGCTCTGGGTGTTTTCCAGGCAGCAACGCTCCCGGTGCTGATCCCTTTTCCTCCTCCTATCAGTGCTGTTGAGTGAAGTCTGCTCCTCTAATCCCTGCCGAGGCCGGGCTGAATCACCCAGCCCTTGCTCAAGCAGCACCCGCCTTGCCCCAGCCGGTTGCTAATTGCCACCGAGATAACGAGGGACGTTTGTTAACATCTCCTGCCTTGAGAAGCAGCTCCCAGACTCTGCCCTACTTTCCCTCACCTCCTCCTGCACCCCGTGCCAGCCAGCTGGCTGCAATGTGTGGCAAATCCCAACTTCCAGACATTTGCCGAGCTCTGCAGGTGCTCTCCTGCTTTTCCAGTCCTGCCACCGCCGGGGCTGCTAAAGCAGGAAAACACCGGCGTGCGTCAGCGCTGCCTTTTCTGCTCTTGGAGCAGCAGCAGCCCGCGGGATCCCAGGCTCCCCAGGGCGTTTGGACTCGGGGAAAAGCTGGGCTGTGTTTGCTTTGGTTGCTGGCAGCAGGCACTGGGGAGGGCGTGAGGTTTTGGGGAGCCCCGTTCCCCCTCCTGGTGCCAGCCAGGTGTGAGGTTGTCGTGGCTCCTGCGTGTTCCTGCTCAGCCAGGGCCTGGCCCTCACCCACCCTAAGCAAATCTGGGGAGCCTGCCCGGGCACGGGCCCTCCTGGAGGGCATTTGGCATCGGGCAGGCTGACGTCAGGAGCAGCAACATCACTGCTGTGCCAAGCAACAGGCCAGGCCGAGCCGGGAGTGGGGGTCTGCGAGCCCCCAGTGGGGCTGTGGGGCTGCTCGGGTGTGTTTGCATCCCATGCTGGTGATGGGGGCACGGCCTGGGACTGTCCTGTGGTTGGTGTGAGGGTCCCTGCTGAGGCTGGAATAACCCCCTGTCCTCTCCTCTGCCCCTTCCTCTGCCTTTGCTCTGTGACAGGTGGTTTTCTCTGCACCCCCTGCTCACACAGGGATGTGGAAGGGGAATCCCAGAATCACTTGGGAATCCCAGAATCTCACTTGGAATGAGATTTGAGGTCCCTTAAATCCATTCCAACCCCCGGCCACGGGCAGGGACACCTTAAACTAGACCAGGTTGCTCCAAGCCCCATCCAACCGACCCCTGCACTGGCAGCCATCCCTTCTTGTGCTTTGCCTTCCCTGCTTTTCCGTGGGATTTTGCACAGGAGTGATTCCATGTGCATCCATGGATCCTGCCTTTGGAGCCAGGGTGTTTGCTGCTGTGCCAGCCACAGCTGGGGCTGGCAGGGAAATGGATCTGGGAATGTCACTGGGACGTCTGCCTGTGCTGGGAATGTCACTGGGACGTTTGCCTGTGCTGGGAATGTCATTGGGACATCTGTCTGTGCTGGGAATGTCACTGGGATGTCTGCCTGTGCTGGGATGTCACTGGGACGTCTGCCTGTGCTGGGAATGTCACTGGGATGTCTGCCTGTGCCCATGGCTGTTGATTTCCCGCTGCTGGCATCACCTGTGGCACTGCCCAGCACGGTGACAGCACTGAGGGCACCCTTGGCAGCTGCCAGGGCCTGGGGCAGCGTGGGAGCCTCCCTGCCCTGCTCCCAGCCCCTGCTGGGGCGGAGGCTCCAAAAAAGGGGAAAATCGGGTTTTTCATTCTTGTGGTGGCTGCTGCTGGTCCTGCCCCCGGGGCAGGAGCTGGGGCCAGCAGGGACCCAGCCCTGGCACAGCATCTGCTGCTCCCTCTCCCTCAGGAGGGGCTGAGCTCGCAGGTTTGCCCTGGGCTTTGCTGTGCCCACCCTGCAGGGCTGCACCCTCACCCTCTCCCGTGTCCCAGCCCTGGTGGGCACCAGCAGCCCCCTGGGCTTTCTGCTCCAGCTTTGCTGGGTGCAAATCCACATCCCATCCTCTCCCCCAGCCCTCCATGCTGCTCCTGAACTTGGGCATCACCTCCAGCTTTGGCCACAGGAAAAATGGACTGAACTCTTCACAGCTGGGGGTTGTGATTCCCCAGGACAGCGGGGAGCAGAGCTGATAATTCTGATTATCTCCTGCGTTTGGAGGAGGTTCCCCAGCTCCAGGTCCTCCCTACCTTCAGGTGCCCAGCGTGCATGTGGGCTCGCTCACACATCTGGAGGAAGTGCTTCACGTTGGTCTCATCCAGGATGATGTAGACTCCCACTTTCCTCTTGAAGCCGGCGTCCAGGAGGTCCTTGAAGATGTCCACGTCGGTGAACATGTCCATGACCACAGCAATGACCTGCAGAGGGGACAGCAGACATGAGGCTGGGTGGCCAGGGACGACCCAAGGTACAGCCAGAGCTTGTTTAGTGAGAGGCAAAGCAAAGTGCTCCCTGTAGGAGGCTGGAATTTGGAATTTGGGCTGGGGGAGCCCAGGATTGCCCCCAGTCTGAGGATGGACAGTCCTCCCATTCCTCTGTGTCACTGTGGAAAGTTTGATCTCCAAGAGAGGTAGCTGTGGCACCTGGGGACATGGTTAATGGTGGCCCTGGCAGTGCTGAGTTAATTGTTGGACTTGGTGGTCTTTGGGTGCTTTTTTCCAACCCTGACCACTTCAGTGGTGATCCAGAGCATAATCTACTGATGAAAAACCAGTTCCTGAGGGTGAATCTAACTTTCCTGCCTTTAAAGGCTTCACAAAATGCAGAGTCCAGTTTGTGGCTGAGAAGTTTGGTGTCCCTTTGCCGTCAGCATTGCAGGGAGCATCAGAAGAGGAGAACTTTGATGCACAATGATCACAGAATTATTGAGGTTGATAAAGACCTGCAGGACCACCAAGCCCAGCCCTTGAGTGGTGTGTCCATCTGTCCTGCTCTCACTGCCCAGCCTGGGCACTGCTCCTCCTGCACAGCATCCCTGCTTCCTGCCAGGCTGTGTGGAAGGGGCAGGGCCAGGCCAGCAGTGCCAGCAGCCTGAGCAGTGCCAGCTGTGCTTGTCACAGGGCAGTGTCACTGATACCCACAGGCTGGAGCCAGGGTGTTTGCTGCTGTGCCAGCCACAGCTGGGGCTGGCAGGGAAATGGATCTGGGATGTCACTGGGATGTCTGCCTGTGCCCATGGCTGTTGATTTCCTGGTGCTGGCATCACCTGTGGCAGTGAGCAGCAGCTCATGGCAGAAGGGATTGCCTCCAGAAGGGCTGGAGGCAATCCCAGGGCAGCTCCACAGGGATTTCTGCCTCCCCTCATCCCAGGGGAAAGGCATCAGGGAGCTGCTTTGTCACTGTCCCATGGCTGGAATTCCTCCCATGCCCGTGGCTGCTGCTGGAAGGTGCCAGGGCTGGGGCAGGTGGGTGCTCCTGCCCTTCCCTGCTGGCCATGGCACGTGGCTGAGCCAGGGGGGACACCAGGGAGACCCCAGGCTGCTCCTCCCTCCCTCAGGAAGGGGCTGGGATGGTGCTGGGTGCTTGCACACTCAGACACCTCCAGCCCAGAGCTCTCAAAGCACCCAGCTGCCTTTTAATTAGTTCTGTGCCACAGGACGTGGAGAGCTTTAATTAAGCAGAGGATTGTTATGACACTGCTGGCTCTTCCCTTCCTTTTCTGCAGGCCATGGGGGGAAGAGCAGGGCTGTGTGGGGAGCCCCAGCCCTGCTGTGGTCCCCAGCCCTGACCACAGCAGCGTTTTGGGAGGTGCCATGGAGCCAGGTGAGGGGGCACTTTATGGCTTTGCCACTCGATTTTCACTCATTTTTCCCATTTTTCCTCAGCCCAGAGCCTCCCCCCAGGCTTTGCTGGGAAAGGCTGAACCCTCACTCCCTTCTGCACCCACTCGTGTGCTTTGCTCATCCTTGTCCTGGCGGGGAAACTGAGGCAGGAACCTGCTGCTGGATTTGCATGGATGCAAAGCGGGACGGGTTCAAAGCTACTCTGGGAGCTCTGGGCTTGCACTTGCCGTGTTCAGCAAAAAACTGGGGAGGAGCTGAGCTGTGTTCCACGAGTCCTGGGCAAGGGACACCTTGGTGGGACAGCGTGGGTTTGGTTTGAGGACCAGGGTTTGGTGGCAGAGGGTTTGGTGGCAGAGGATTTGCCTCTGACCCTGATTCTCCATGCCCATGCCACTTCTCCTGTGTGCTCTTTTCCCCAGGAAAAGCTGAGCACTTGTGAAATGGGCATGAGAGCAGCGCTGAGCTTTGTTTTGAGGGAAAAGAACATTTCCCACTGTGGTCCCAGCAGTGCTGAGGCCTTGGCTCGCTGCTCGGGGGTGTGAGGGAGTTGTGCAGGGCTGTGGGCAGGGCACCGTGCCCCGTGCCCAGCCCTGCTCACACACTGCAGGCAGTGCCCAGGGTGCCCAGCTCTCAGCCACCTGCCCACGTTTTAACGCAATTCCTCCTGCCCAGCTGGTCATCCTGTCACTGCTCCTGCTTCCCTCCCTGCTGTGTCCTGCCTGCAGGACAGGCTTGGCCCTGGTTTGTCACCGGGGTGTCACTGGCACAGGGCGGGTGGGAGAGCGAGGATGGCGCTGGCAGCTCCCCATGGGGGGACTGTCCCTGCCTGGGTGACATCTGCTGGGATCTGTCCCTGTCAGGGTGAATTCTGCTGCTGGGATCTGTCCCTGCCTGAGTGACACCTGCTGCTGGGATCTGGGATCTGCCCTTCTCTCGGTGAATTCTGCTGCTGGGCTGCCTGGGCTTCATCCCTGGGATGCCAAACCCTGGCCCAGGGATCCTCTGCAAAGACTGGAGGCCTGTCTGCTCTGCAGCAGTAAATCCTGCCTGCTCTTTGCTCCCCAGCCTGGGGAGTGGCATTGCCTGCAGCAAGCTGTGCCATGTGGCTGTGAGGAGCCAGCCTGTCCCCTGTCCCTGTCACCCCTGCCAGGGCAGTGCTTGGTGCTGGGCATTCCCTTTCCTGAAGCTCATTCGCTGCTGTGTCATCCCAGGAAGCTTTGCCATCCCTTTGCCATTCTCCTGGAGGGTGAAATCAGCCCTAAATCTGCTCCCAGTGCCCATGCAGGTGAAGCTTTTCCTGCCAGGATCCCAGGAGCTGCCAGAATCCAGGGGGTACAGCAGTGTGCAGGTGCTGGGTCCCAAATCCCTGAGGAGTTGGGTCCCAAATCCCTGAGGAGCAGGGAGCATTGTGTCCCCCTGGACACTGGGAGAAGCTGTTGGGATTTTTTGGAACAGCTCTGATGAGCACCCAAACTGCAGGATCATGTTTTATAGAGGAAGTTGCAGCTCTTTATTGTCTCACCATGAATCATCAGATAATGACTTTTGGGGTGCACCACGTGGGCATTTAATAAATTAGGCAGGCACCAAGGCACAATTAGAGGAAGAGTGTTGGGATGGAGGAGAGGTGGGACAAGTACCATTAATAATTGCTCTCCCCTGTCGACCCTTTCATCCAGGAACAGCAGAAGGTTTTGTAAACAGTAATTAATAGGGCCTCCCAACCTTCTCTGGAAGTTGCTCAGGGTAATTACATCACCACAATCCCAACCTGGAACCTCAGGTGAAGACAGGAGGTCAGAGTCACTGCTCTCTCCCCTGGCTCTGGGCCAAGATCAATGTTTTCATGCTCTGGTTTCTGGTCAGAGAGAGCCAAGAGGAGAGGAGAGAAGGAAGATCTTCCTCCCTTCCACCACAGAATCATTAAGGCTGGAAAAGACATTCAGGATTGTCAACTCCAGCCTTGGACCCATCACCGCTTGTCACCAGCCCTGAGCGCCGAGTGCCACATCCACAAATTCCTTGTCACCTCCAGGATGGGGACTCCAAACCTCTCTGGGCAGCCCCTTCCAGTGCCTGGCCACCTTTTCCATGAAGAACTTGTTCCTGATGTCCAACCTGTGAGCTCTGCAGCCCGAGGGATCCGCAGCAAGGAGGAGACAGCCAGAGCTCAGCCTGGTGAAGGGCTCTGGGGTGAATCCCTCACCAGCTCTGCTTGCTGGCCACAAAGATGGCATTTTCAGGGACCTGGCCACGGGATCCTGCCTCTCCTTTCTCCCATTCCTTCCCAGCAAGAGGAGGGGATCATTTGCATCTCCCTCTCTGCGTTTGGGGCGGCGTTTGGCCTCGTTCCTGCGAGCACCAGGGCTCCTCTGACCCTCGGAGCAGCCTCACATCCCTGGATTCCTCGCCCTGAGAGCCTGTGTGACCTCCCAGCACCAGCACTGCTCCCATGGGCTCTGAACTCTGCTGGGCCAGCCCCAGAGGACTTTGCCCTCCTGGCCATGGGACAGCAAGCGACACGGCGGGGTTTGGGGCTGGCACCGGGGCAGAGAGAGCATCTGGGACAGCGTCTGGAGCAAGGGTCATCCTCTGGCAGGGAGCCTGGGCCTCTGCCAAGCCTGTGCTCCTGTGCACGTGGTGGAGAGCGCTGGGGCAGGGATCTCCCAGGGAGGACAGGGCACGTGGGCAGTGTGTGTGACATGTGATGGTGGCAGCAGGACGGTCCCTTTGTCCACTCTCAGCTCCCTCAGCCAAACCCTTCCACCTCTGGGCTGCTGTGAAGACCTCGAGCCCTGGCAGAAACCAGCAGGGTGGTCTAGCCCAGTGTCCCCCACCCTCAGGAGCACCCACAAGTTGTCACCTGGGCTGCACTGTGTGACAGCAGGTTCAGCTGCAAGGAATCCTGTGCTCAAATATGGGATGGGAGACCACGGAGGAACCCCAGTCTCCTGTAACCCCTGCACCCCCAGACCCTGCAGCACCGAGCACTCACCCATCTCTGCGTTTCCTGAGGCACCACGAGCTCCAGGCAGGCTCCTGCATGTCACCAGTGGTGTCACCATGTCTCATCCCACAATCAGGGCCCGTCTGGAGCGGGAGGCAGAGCCCAGCCCTGCTCAGGGCCATCGAGTGCCGGTGATGAGCACAGCAGCATCAGCCCTGGCCACGTCCCCGGGTCCTGGAGAGGCTCCAGGGGAGGTGGGGATGTGCCTGACTCAGCTCTGGGAGCAGGAGCAGGGTGTGGGATGACTCAGGAGGGCAGGTGGGAAGCGGTGAGTAGGCAAAGGCAGGCGGGAGCTGCCGGCCCCGGTCGGAAAGACCCGAAGATGAGACATTGTTTGTTGTGGGATTGTGCTCCCAGCCTCCATCCCACGGGATGGCAGCTCTCCCTTCCCTTTGCCCTCACTGCAGAGTGCTTTGGCAGGGAAAATGCCACAGGTGAGGACAAGTCACCTCGACTTGTGTGAGGTGACAGTGGCCAGAGATGGCTGCTGCCCACAGCAGGGCAGCCCTGACACCCCCAACAGCCATTCCTGAGATCCTGCTGCCTTGGATGTTTGGAGAGATTCATTTTCCTGCCTGAGCTGGTCTGAAGAGGCTCTGCTGGCTGCATGTCACAGGTTTGTTTCCCTCTCTCCTACCAGGACCTGCAAACCCCAGCACTATCTCTGGAGGACCTGGTGCATCCCAGCCTGTCCCCTCTGCTCCACAGCTACCCTGGCAGGCTCTCCCTGTTTCCCTGCTGGGGATGTTGGGAAGCTCCTTCCTTCATGATGCTGGATGCACAGAACCCAAGGAGCTTCAAGGCATCAAGAAACCAGCAGGTACCAACCCCTCCTGGGACTGGGTCATTGGGAAACACCAGCAGCACCTTCCCACCTCTGACCTTCGGCATCTCCTCCTTCCCTGGGTGATGGATGGCTCATGCATCCCCACTCCCTGCTCCTCGGCTTGGAGCCACAAGGGAGGACAAGTCTGAACCCAAATCCCTTCAGCATCTGCCCAGCCTTGTCCCTCCCCTCAGCAGCTCATCCTTGTCCTCTGAGCGCCAGGATGAGCCAGCCTGGAGCCCCACAGCCATCTCAGGCCAAACTTGGCCCTCGTGTGGCTCAGAGCTAGACCAGGAGCTTTGGTTACTTTGCCCCAAGGTCACGGACTGGACGGGTGGTGGACACAAGGACTGAGGCCGGCCATGACCCCAGGGTCAGTTCTGGACAGCTGGTGGACCCAGGGCCTGAAACCAGGACACAATCCCAGGTTCCTGCATGCTGTCACACCGGGAATAATGATTGTGGAGTGGCTGGGACCATGGGCTCCCAGCTGGAGAACAGCTCAACCCATTTTTCTCCCCAGCAGCCCTGCAGGGACCCTGGGATGAGCAGAGCTGCTGTGTGGATATTGGGAAGGGCTGTGCTGAACCCAGCTAGCAGCATCCACAGCAAACCCTGATCCCCAAATATTACAGGAAGGATATGAATCCGACTCTTCCTCAGCCAATGAACAGGACAAATAAGATGTTGGTGACGATTAGGATGAGTATTGCGATTAGGAAGAATAGTGGGTAGGTAAAAAATTTTGTGATCTAGGGGTCTGAAGCTATAGATCACGTTGCAAATTGCAGGATAGATCATTATATTGGTTACAAAGAAAAACCTGCATGCTTGGCCCCGCTGCCTCGGCTCGGGCAGAGCTCCCCGCAGGACAGGGATCGGAGCACGACGCCCTGGGGCCAATCCTGCCCCGGCCCCGCCGCACCTCACCTTCTGAGCCTGGCAGATCATCTTCCTCACCACCTCCTTGATGTGCGCCTGGCCCTCGATGGGCGGCTGCATGTACACGGTGGCCCTGGTGACCCCGCGGTAGGCGATGGTCTCGGGCCAGCCCAGGTCCAGCTGCGGGATGGAGCGGTCCGACCTCTGGGGCCAGTACTCCAGGGAAGGCGCCACGTCCTGCTCGTCCCCTTGGCTGTTCCTGTCGCCCTCGCTGTCCCCGCCGCCGCTGCCGTGCCGCGGGATGTACTCGGAGCCGGGGTCGTAGGTCTCCAGCGTGTCCAGGATCTTCTTCAGCTCCAGCTCGGACAGGAAATCCCTGATGTTCTCCCTCTTCAGGACTTCATAGAAGGCGTCGGGGCCACGGGAGGCCAGCGCCTCCAGGGCCAGGCGTTGCTCCTCGCTGTAGAAGAACTCGGGCTTGGACTCGCTGGACCTCCAGTTGACGTGGCTGTCGTCCAAGCACTGCACCTGGGAGAAAGCCATGGTGACCCCGCTCGCCGGTCCCCTCTGCCGAGGGAGCCCTGAGCCCCCAGCGAGCGCCGGACGGCGGCAATAAACAGGAATTAATTATTCTCCAGTCTTTAAATACACAGTTTGCTTCACCCTGCGCGGCTCCAGGCGCAGCTTGGGGAAGGCACCGCTCCCTTTTCCAACGGCTCTGCCACGCCGGAGCTCTTCCTGCCGGGGAGGAGGCTTTGGATTCTGCCTTCCCTCGGGCTCCAGGCAAGGAAAACGCGGAGCTGCCCCCAGCAGGGGCTGCGTGGCGGGGCAGACAGCCCCAGGTGTACCTACAGCACCAGCAAGGTCCTTCACCCCCGCGGCCGCTCCCTCCTCATCCTCCGCTCTCCCAAGACAACGCTAACACCGGATGAAATTAAAAAAAAAAAAAGGGAAAGAAACAAGGAGAGAAAAGCGGCTTAAAGCAGGGCGGCGAGGAGCAGGGAGTCTGGGCCGAGGTGCGGTGCCTGGCTGCGGTTCCAGCGGGGGAAGGCAGCGCTGTGCCCCAGCCTCCTGCGCATCCCGGCTCGGCTCTGCCAGCGCGCACTGCCGGGCCCGGACAGGTAACAGCAAGAAGTGAAAAGAGGAAAAGGAAAAGAGTGATTCATCCCTCCGCCCTGCCCCACCTGCAGTCACATGCTGCCTTCACACATTCCCTGCCCAGCCCCATTAACTCTTTCGGCTGAGGCGCCCTCGCACCCGCGGAGCAGAGCCCGGAGCCCCCCGGGAGGGTCCTGGGTGGCTCCAGAGGGCTTTGGGGGTTTTTCTTTTCTTTTCTTTTCTTTTCTTTTCTTTTCTTTTCTTTTCTTTTCTTTTCTTTTCTTTTCTTTTCTTTTCTTTTCTTTTCTTTTTTTTTTTTTTTCTTTTCTTCTCTTCTCTTCTCTTCTCTTCTCTTCTCTTCTCTTCTCTTCTCTTCTCTTCTCTTCTCTTCTCTTCTCTTCTCTTCTCTTCTCTTCTCTTCTCTTCTCTTCTCTTCTCTTCTCTTCTCTTTCTTTTCCTCTGAGATTCCCCCGTCCCCCGATGTGCCGGCTGGTAAGTCAATATTTTCCAGGAAAAGAGCTCTGTCCTGTGGTTAACCCCTCCTGTGCTGGAGCAGGAGCTCAGAGCCCGGGTGGGTAGCACCGAGTGGGAGCTGCCAGAACACTTCAAAGCTGCACTGAGGCAGGTTTAGCCTGGATGTTAGGAAGCATTTCTTTGTGGAGAGGGTGTTCCAGTCCTGGAACAGGTTTCTTAGAGAGGTGGTCAAGGCCTCAAACCTGTCAGTGTTTAAGAGGCATTTGGGCAATGCCATTAATTTTTTTGGTCAGCCCTCAATTGGTCAGGCAGGGGGACAAGATGATTGTTGTAGGGTTCTTCTAAATGAAATAATTTATTCTATTCTGTTCTGTCCTGTCATGTCCTGTCCTGTCCCTTCTTCCACAGGGTTTGCAGCGTGGTCACAGTAACGTCACCAGATCTGGCTGTGACAGATTTCACTAATAACTGTGAGATGGACAAAAAACCCCACCCTGGATTCACCAGTTGGTGCTCACAAGCCCAGAAATGTGAAAGCTCTCTTGAGCTTTTCTCTTGGGAGCTGAGCTGAAGACAAATTTCAGGAATTGGGGTCATATTCTTGCGCCAATGCAAAAAAGGGAAGTGCCATGGGCTGTGTGTCTGTCCCTGGCGTTGGTGTGGCTCATCTGCATCCAGAGCTGGAGAAACGAGGGCCCTGCCTGAGTCAGGCTCCCGGGGCAAAGCCGCCTGTCTGGCCGGGTGCTGGGCCATCAAAGTGCTCCTCTCTGCAGGCACAGTGGCCCTGCTGGCCCCACAGTGACAAATCCTGCGTGGGCTTGTGCCCAGCCCTGGCCCGAGCGGTGCAGGAGGTGGCAGCAGGGCTGGGGGACATGGAAATGTGACAGCAGTTTGTTGGGATTGTGGAATCACTGAGGTTGGAAAGGATCACCGAGTCCAAGCCAGCGCTGCCAGCTCCAGCAGTACACCCTGTCCCCAAGTGTCACATCAGCTTGGGGGAGATCCAGGTGTCTGGCTCCCAAAGAATGTCAGCTCAGGAGGTGTGCCAGGTGGAGCTGGTGACTTTATGGCTGACCCTGCAGGGATTTCCAGGGGTGGGATGACACCCCCAGGCCGTGGCCTGCCCAGTGACCGGTGCAGCAGAGACTGGAACCACACCTGGGTGTTTTAGGTGAAATCCCAGCGCTGCTGGCTGTGATGGGGACGGCGAATGGGACAGAGGTGAGCACGGAGCCAGCAGCCAGGACCTCTCTGGGTGTGATGGGAGATGGCCCAGATGGGTGCTGGGCTGTGGGTGTGTGGCGTGGCAGGAGTGTGTTGTGGTTTTGGCCGCCTCAGCCGCTTGCTCCCAGGTGTTTTTATTGTGCCAGGAGATTTATAGACTCTTTTCATGGGGTGTGTGCATTAATGATTTATTGCATGTGGGGTAAATGCTGCATCCCAGCCATGCTGTGCTGTGTGCTGGCTCTGCTGGAGAGGGTGGATTGGGCTGGCAGAGCCCCACACCTGCAGCATCACCACCTGATCCTCACCTGGGCCCCCATCTCCCCATTCCGAGGGCTCCTTCACTCCACATGGTGAATTTAGCCCTGCATTGGGTGCAGCCCCTGTTTGCAGGCTTGGGCTGCTGTGGCTGAGCAGGTTGGTTCTCATCATTCCAGGTGTCCCTGGGTGGATCCAGCTGGACAGGCAGCACCCGCTGCAGACACGGCCCCTTCCTGCAGATGGAAGCATTAATTACAGGGTCCTAACTCATTTTCCATTTTTAGCAGAGGGCCTAAAAGTGAGGCAGTGGGGTTTGACACTGAGCTCTGCTCCTGGCTCGGGGGCTCCTGCTTCCCACTCACTCCGAGGTGCCAGCAAGTGTTCACTGTCAGAGTTGAGGCCTGGGGCAGCATTTCAGCTGGAATACAACATCCAGACACTGCCTTGCCCTTTGGAACGTTTTCCACCCTCCAGCCACCGACGATTTGCATGGAGCCGTGCACAACGTGGTGTTTTAGAGAGGGGAAACTGAGGCACGGAGCGCTGATGGCAGCTTTGCTCAGGGCTGCTGAAGGAAGGAGTCACTGGAGCCTCAGCGCTGACTCTGACCTCAGGGCTGAGTCCAGCCTGGGCTTTTTGGCATCCTTGGGATGTGCTGAGCACAGCCTGTGGTCTGCCCACAAGCGAGTTGTGCTCCCAGCACACCCCACGCTGCTTTGTGGACAGTCCCAAGGTGTCACCAGTGGTGTTTGGGACAAACTGGGAGGCTGAGGGCTGTGCTGGTGGAGGTCACCAGGCAGGAGGAGCAGGCCAGTGCTGCCAGCCCTGTGCAGGGATCGCCCGTGCTCATCCCCGTGCTCCTGCCTGGGCGGGTGCAGCCAGGCAGCCCATCCATATTTATGCCTCACATTAATTTCCATTCATTTCAATATTTTATGAGCATAACAATTAAAAAAAAAAAAAAAAGAAAAGGGTTCAGAGCTCGTTGAGACATAGAAATAATTGGGTGTTGATGGTCCTGGAGCTCTGCCACGCAAATCCCAGGAGCTGCTGGTGCTGCCCATGCCCAGGAAATTGCCACAACGGTGCAGGAACCCGGCTGGCCCCGTGGGTGGGGACGAGCAGTGCCTGCCCCGGGGCTCTGCTGCCTCTGGCCACAGCCCCGGGTCCCGGTGGGGCTCTGGAGATCCCCCTGGGGCGGCTGTCACTGGGTTTCACTGGGAATAGATCCAGCCTGCACCGGGCTGGGCAGCAGAGGGTGAGGAGTGGGATGGGTGCTGCAGTGCTGGAGCTGAGGGTGGGAGTGGGGAGAGGCTGAGGTGGATTCTCACCTCTGAGGTGGGATCGGCTCCTTGCTCCTCCAGCCGGTGTCCTGCCAAGGTCTGGGCATGGTGGCCATGGCAAAGGGAAAGGGGGCACGAGGGGGTACAGGGCTGGCCCCCCCACCCTGTCAGGGGTCTCAACGTGTCCCTTTGCTCTGTCCCCCAGACTCCGTGGCCTGTGTGGACCCTGAAGAGTGCACCCGTGAGTGTGGGGCCTGCTCCGACATCACCGACCCCAGGCTGGTGGTGGAGCAGGTGCCCAGGGGTAGGTGAGTGCCAGGGGGTGACCCCATTCCCACCGGGATTGCTGCACCCCGGGGCTGCTGCCAGGGTTTGGATGTTGGGGGGGAACCCACGGATGATGTGGGAGGCTCTGTGCAGGGCACAGCCCGTGCAGCCCCTCCGAGGGTCGCTCCAGCAGTGAGGTCAGGGGATGTGAGGTTGATTGTTCCCAAACTCCATCCTCGCCGCGGGGGAGATCCCAGCCTGTGGCTGCAGAGGGGTGGGCACCATCCCGGGATTATCCCATCCCATCCCTCGCGGTTCAGCCGCCCCCTCTCTCCCGCAGGGCTGCGGGCTCTGATGATCGCGGTGATGTTGGCGGCGCTCCTGTCATCCCCGACCTCCCCCTTCACCAGCAGCACCAGCATCATCCTCTCCTCCACGGACACCTGCGGGGAGCTGCTCCTCCTGGGCAGGCACTGACCGGGGCTCTCGGGGAGACCCGTGGGGCCGGTCGAGCCTGCAGAGCGCCTCCACTCAGCCTGGCTTATGCAAGGAACACAAAACCCTTGGATTATTTTCTGGATGAAAGCGCTGGAAGTGCAGACGGGGCGCTCGGTGCAGCCGGGTTGCGGTCACACGGGGAGCTCGGGCGGTGGCAGAGGGGGGTGGCAGAGGGCAGTGGCAGAGGGCAGTGACAGAGGGCAGTGGCAGGGGCAGTGACAGAGGGCAGCACATCCCCGTTCGCCCCGGGGGTGCCCGCGGAGCCGCACTCAGCGCTGCGGAATGCCCGGCACGGTGCCACCGGCCGGGGAGACAATAACAGGGAGCGAATCTGGGTCAGGGCTTTGGCTGCGCTCTGCGGAGCCTTGGCTGCATCAGGAGCGGCTGGTTCTCGGCATTTCCATGTGCAGAGGGTGGGAAGGGGATGGGCGGCCATCCCGGGCAATGGGGGTCCCGCAGTGTCCCGCTTGCGAAGAGGGGCGCTTGTCTCAGAGCCGGCTTAGCCCCTCCCTGGCACTGGCTTGGCTGCCGGTGACAAGGGTGTGACAAGGCAGGAGAGCTTTCCCCGGGATGGATAATGAATGTTTGCGAAGGGCTTTGCCCGCCCGCGGCGGGAGTCGCTGCTGCGGTGGATCCCGGGCAGGGTCGGGTGATGAGTGCGAGCGGGACGCTGCGGATTGCAGGGACAGAGCCAAGGAAATGTGCTTGGCAGGGAAAAAAAGCTGTGTGAGCTGCAAGTCTGAGGTTTTCCTCAGCGTGGGTCGGGTTCTGAGTAGTTGTCAAGGGGGCCCAACTGCCCCTGTGCCCATCCTGGGATCAGGGTTTGGGCTGGAAGGTTCCTTAAAGATCATCTCATTCCAGCCCTGAGGAAAGGCTTGGACTGTAGGGGGAAAGAGCTCCAAGTTCCCAGACCTGCGGGTTCGAGCTGCAGGAGGTGGCTGTCCCCAGGGTCATCTGTCCCCTGTACTCACCGTGTTTCTGTGCCAGGTTCCTGCTCAGCCAGCTCAGCCACACACGGGACCCCGGCTGTGACCTCGGGGACACCACAGGACCCCCGTTCTGGACCTGTGTCTGTGGCATCAATGTCATTGTCCTGATGTGTGTCAATATTTTCTCTTATGCTCGTTTTGCCCAGCACCCTGACAGCCCCTGGGGTGGGGAGGAGGTGCTTGGAGAGGGGAAAATGAGGGTTTGGGTGCTATTTTTTATTTGTTTGGGACGTGATGTTTAAATCCACTGGTGCAGTGAGTTGGGTGTTCCGAGCACTGCATTCCCCGAGTGCATCCCAGGGGGTGTGAGGTGTGGGGGGAATTTGTGGGGGCAGAAAATCCCTGGGAGGGGTTTGGGACAGGCATTGGGCTGGGGAAATGGGGGCTGCAAGGAAGTAAAAGTGCAGTGAAGCAGAACCTGTGTGAATGGAGGGATGGGACCCTTGGCAGTGCTGGAAAAGGAACAGCCACTCTCAGGGACAATAAACACATTTTACTGGCCCTAAATAAAAAAAAATAATATAAAAAATATAAATTTGCAGCACCCACAGGATGGAATCCCCCTGGACCAGCCTTCCCTGGTACCCTGAGTCCTGGAATTCCTCCATGGAGTTGTGGTTCCTGGCTGTGTCCTGGCTGCCTGCAGCCCTCCCTGGAGCTGGGGCTTTGCTTACAGGGTTTGGAGACAATTCAAGGTTTGGGGTTTTGGGGTCACTCCCTCTGTTGCTGTCATCCCACTGGATTGTGCCTCTGGAAAAGGTTTCATGGCTGTGGTTGAACACTCCACACTCCCTCCATGGGGAGCGGCACTGCCAGCCCCATCCCTGGGCTGGGGGTCACCAACCAGGGGTCATGGACCAGGGGGTCAACCATCCTGGGGACAAAGGGACACTCAGGCTGTGTGGGTAGCTCTGGTGAGAGGGGACAACGGGGCCGGGTCCTGCCCGGTCAGGGGCATCATGGTGAGGGTCACTCATGGGTGGTCACTTGTGGATGGTCACCTGAAGGTCACTTGTGGATGGTCACTCATGGATGGTCACTCGTGGATGGTCATTGGATGGTCACCTGAAGGTCACTTGTGGATGGGGTGGACGTAGCTCCGTGGGAAGAGCCCGACACGGCCGTAGATCTTCCCCTGCCACCAGTTGGGGTCGGGGTAGCCCAGGACCTCGATGATGTCCCCACGCAGGAAGGGCAGCTGGGAACCCTCCTGGGCTGAGAAGTCAAACTGGGCTTGCACAAATCGGGGTCTCTTCACCTGCAGGGAAGCCCAGGGCCGGGGTTGGTGGGAGGAGAGGGGTCCCCATCTGCCAGCCCCTGGCACTGGGTAGCACTGCCTGGGTCCTGGTGGGGAGGCTGTGCCACCACGGGATGAGGAGGAGCCTTGGGATCTCTGCTTTGGAGAGACAGAAGCAAGGAAAGGGGAGAGTGGAGTGCTGGGGAGAAGCCCAGGTACAGGGGAACACTCCAGGGCACAAGAGTCCCTGTTCTTGCTGCTGGGACACCCAAGATGGGTGCCCAGGGACCCTTGGAGGCAGCTGCCACCTTCTCCTTCCCAGCTCCTTCCAGGTGCTGGAGCCTTCCCCCTCCCAGCTCCAAAGTCCAGATTTGCCACCTCTGCAAAGTGCCCCAGGGCTTGGCTTTGCTGGAGTTTGGCTGTGCCCTGTCCTGGCTCTGCCACCTGCCCTGGGCATCACCCCTGGCTCAAGGGACAGGGATGTGTGCCCTGCCCTGCCCTGCCCCTCTGAGCTGCTCCAGGGGCTCTTCCTCCCTGCAGCACTGTCTGTCCCAGGCTGCTGCCCCCTCTCCTCCTCCTCCTCCTCCTCCCCCCCTGAGCCAAAGGATGCCAGCCAGGGATGGCCCTGTCCCTCTGCAGGGACACCGAGCCTCGAGGGGGCTCACACAGGGGTTTGGGAACCACGGCCCCATCCATGGTGGTACCTCCTGGGTCTGGTCCTCGTCCCACAGGAAAATCTGCTGCTCTTTGGCGATCGTGGTCATCCTGTAGAAATCCACCAGCTCGTTGAGGGAGTTGAACTTTTCCTCCCAGAGGAAATATTTGCCATTCCTCTCCCTGAGCACCTTGAAGTGCTGGACGTGCTTCCCGTAGCTGCAGGAGGAGGATGGATGGATGGATGGATGGATGGATGGATGGATGGATGGATGGATGGATGGATGGATGGATGGATGTCACCCTGGGGACATCCTGGCAGCATCCCCTGAGGTGGGTAAAGTCTGGGGGTGCTGGCAAGGTCGGGGTGAGCCCATGGGTCTCACTGCACCCCTCCTGCCATGATGGGGGTGATGGTGGCACTGGGGTCACTCCTGGCCCTGCAATGAGGACCCACAGCTGAGCCCTGCTGCAACTCACCCCACAGGCAGCCAAAGCTCGGTGCCCAGCCCTGGCACAGCAGGGCTCAGGGGTGGCAGCGTGCCAGTTACGTGGAGGGCGGGTGGCTTTGTCCCGGGCCACATCTGGGGAAGGTGAGAGCTGCAGGGCTGGGCACAAGCCAGGAGGCTGCACAGGCTGGGATTGTGCTCCTGTGCTGCAGGAGGACGGGGCAGGCAGGATGTCCCTGGCTGTCACCTCGCAGGGTGTGCCGGGGGTGACAGGCTGGGTGGCCCCGGGCAGGGGTGGGACCCGGCTGCGCTGCCGGTGACGCGGCAGAGAGAGCCCGGCTCCCTTTCATTAGGGGCAGGAACCTCCCGAAACGTTCAATTAGGGATTCAAAGTGCGAGAAAGTGCCTGGCTGGGCCTGGGGCCGGCCCCAGCTCCCCAGGCCGGGGCAGGGCAGGGGTGAGATCCCCGGGGACAGGCTCTGCCCGTTGTACAGCCGGTGCTGAAGTCCTGGGATGCTGAGCCTTCCATCCCTGGGGATGCTGAACCTTCCATCCCTGGAGATGCTGAGCCCTGCATCCCCGGGGATGAAAGTTTCGGGGTGTCCCTGCGAGGGCAGCGGTGCGGGGAGCAGGAAGCAGCGGGGATGGAGGCGGAGCTGTGGAGGAGAGGAAGGAGGGGAAGGTCCCGTGCGAGGCCGTGCTGGATGTGTGAGGGCTCCGCAGCCCCCCCGAGGTGGCCAGCAAAGGGCAGGGTGCTCAGCCCTTCCCCAGAACACACGAGGGTGGCCCCAAAGCGGCGCCTGCGGGGACCCTTCCCCTCCTGCCGCTTGTCCCAAAGGCTCTTACCTGACGGAGAGGGAGAACTCGCCCGGGGCGCTCTCGCTGTCGCGGATCAGGAAGGCTCCCAGGTGATTGCGCTGGAGCAGCCGCTCCTCTGCCAGGAGCCGGGAGATCCTGCCCGCGTACCACCTGCGAGGGGCACCGGGCTGAGCCACGCGGGCACCCCCGGGACACCCCGGGACACCCCAGCCGCACATGCACCGAGATTCCGGGAGAGGGGTCCGCACCGGGCTCCTCAGGGGGCTGCGACCCTCCCCCGGCAGTTCCTCCCTTCCCTCCCCCTCCTGCTTCATCCCGGAATTTTGGGGGGGCACCGCAGGGTGCTGTGGGCGCGCTGCCCCCTCCGCGTCACCGACAGCCGCCACCGCATCCTGTCACCTGGGCTGTCACCCCGCGCCTGGCCCCGCTGTGCTGCCTGTCCCCTCCTCCGCGTCCCTTGGCCCCTGGTGCGAGCAGCCCTTCCAGGTGTGCAGCAGAAATCCCTCGGTGCCAAGATAAACCTCTCCTGCTGCACCGCCAAAGGAGCTGCAGGAGCAGAGTGCCCGTGTCCCACCCCTGTATTTCAGGGTATTTATTTCAATGTATTTCGGGGTATTTCAGGTGCCTGGGCTGGGAAGATTCTCTGCTGCTGTAAGAGCTGCCCGGTGAACGATCAGCCAGGGACTTGAGCACAGAGCCAGCCCTCCAGGTGCTGCAGGAGGAGGCTGTGTCTCGCCCATGCCATGGGTTGTTATCCCGAGCTGGGGAAGCAGTGGGACGTGCCCCGGGCTGCCCCGAGCCCACGCGCTCGCTCTGCCATTTAAATGTGATTTACCAGGGGCTAAGGATACATCAAGCACAGGTTCAATCAGCCATGGATTAGGCTGGGCTTTAATAACGTGCTAATAGGATTGTGTTTAATGCAGTGATAATCCCATAACGCTTTGTTGTTCCCCAATTATCATTTATTCAGTGGCAGCTCGGTGTGAGGGTTGGATTTTTGGGGGTACGTGGGTGTGCTGCTGCCTCCTGTCCCCTCGGGCTGTGGTGCCACTGGCAGACTGACCCCCATCTCTGTGACTCAGTTTCCCCACGTGTGGGACTACCCAGGCTCGTGGTAGAATTGGGAATTGGGATTGTTGCCTGGCTGGTGGGATGGTACTTACGGGTGTGGCTTGACCTTGATGTAGTTTTTGGGGACAAAGCCCTCGCGGCCAAACAGCTCCGCCTTGTACCAGTTCTGGTCATCCTCCATGTTGAGGATCTGAGGGGGGAGAGGAGCAGGGAGGTGTCAGCCTGGCTGCCAGGGGCTGGGTGGGACCCCATTGCCGCCCCAGACCCCACGGGGCTGGGTGGGACCCCATTGCCGCCCCAGACCCCACAGCACCCACCAACCATCCCCGGGGGAGAAGGGGGCTCTGGCAGCGCTGGCACACTCTGGGGGCTTTGGGGTCACGGAGCTGGAAGGTGCCTGCTGTGTCCCCAAACCCCTGCCCAGGGAAGAGGGTGGGATCTGTCCCTGGAGTGGCCAGGATGGGAGCCAGGCCCCCGTGTCCCCCGGGATGGTGGCAGTGGGTGCTGACACCGCTTCCGTGTGACAACAACATTTTCCAGCCTCCCCCGCAGGGCCCGGGGCCGGCACAGCTGTGAAAACAGGATCCGAAACCCAGGTCAGGGCACGGGGGAAGCACGGCAGGAAGCAGGGACGGCACGGCGGGTCTGGGGCTCTGGATTCCAGCCGGGATGTGTCCCCGTCCCCCTGGGGGGCTACAGGGGGCCAGGGGTCCCGGAGGAGCCCGAGAGGGACGAGCACATGGGCAGGGAGGGGGGCTCTCACTCCCATCGCAGGGCTGCTGCCCCCAGGGATGTTCTGAGCCCCCCTGGAGCTTTTTGGGATTCCCAGGTGGCATCTAAGAGCTGACCCCAATGCCAGAGCCCGGGTGGGTGTTTGGGCACACTGCTGGATCCCTGTGACCTCCAGTGCCCCCCGGACAGGGAAAACGTGTCCCAGCCCCGAGGGGCTGTCACTGAGCACAGCTGGTGGCACCGATACCCACAGAGGCCACACGCCATGTCCCAGCGGGAGTGTCCTTCTCTGAAGTTGTGCCTGGTGGCACAGGCAAGCAGAGAATACCGCTCCACACTCCTAAATCCTCGAGGCTGGCTCCTTATATCCCACAGAAAGCCCCAGAAGCTTTAAAGTCAGCGACAAAGAAAGCGCCGGTGTCACCAAGGGCCCGGTGACATCCGTCCCACAAAGCAACATCACCCAACCCCCCCGGGCTGGTCCCCGGTACCTTCAGGGTGTCCCCTTTCTGGAAGGGCAGCTCGTCCTCCTCCGTGGCCTGGAAGCTGTACAGGGCCACGGACTCCATGGCAGCGGGGGTCTGCAGGAGGCTCCCGGGGGGCTCCGGGCTCGGCGCTGCGCGCACGGAGCGGCGGCGGCGGGCAGGAAACCGCGCTGATGTCAGCGCTGCTGCCGGGGCACCGGGCGGGCCCTGCCGCCCCACAGCTGCCCCAGATGTGCGGCGGAGGCGGGGGAGCCGTGCCAGCCCACCCGGCTGCCAGGGGAGCCATGCGCCAGAGGGTGGCAGGAGGATTTGGCTTTTGCCCCGCAGTGAGTGGTGGGCAGCGGGTTTGGGTGGAAAGGGATGGAAAGGGGATGGTGATGGGCTGGGCACGGGGTGAGGATTTTGGGAAAGGTGTTTGGAGAGCACGGGCAGCGCTGGTGGGGAAGCCTCTGCTTGAGGGGCTTGGTGGGCATGGTTGCTCCAGAAGCAAGAGAACGCTGGAGGTGGAGGGAGGCGGTGGATGCACACACCTGGTTTCTCTGGAATTCAGAGCGAACCCTCCTGGCTCAGCTCTGAACAGCGAGCTTCCAGCACAACGGATATTGGCTCTTTGGGCTGATATTGGGCCCCTTGAGCGGGTTGATTTTTCCCAGTTTTCCTCTGCAGGGCTCAGGGAATAAAAATCCCTTTTAGGCTAAAACTGAGCACTAAAACTTCCTGCTGCTCCCGTGGGCGTCAGGCACGGAGCCCGCAGGGCTCACACGCCGGGGAGCATTCCCAGCGGGAATGATCGGAGCTCTTCAGCCTTCCTGTGTGTGGGCAGGGGCATGGAAACGCATGGAAAACCCGCCAGACACTGCCTGGCTTTGCTGCGAGGAATCAAACCAGGGACAGCTGCAGCGCACTCCCTGCCCGTGGGTTTGGGCATTTTCCAGCTCTGCTGCCATCTGCCCAGGGTGGGACGAGCTTGTAGGGCCGCTGTGGGGACACAGGCTCGGAGATTCGCCTCTCCAAATCCTTATTCCAGTTCCCGACTGCATCCGAAAAGCAAACGCCCTCTAGCACCCCACTGAGGCCGCTCCCAGGGCCTGTGGGGAGCAGAGAGGGATGTGCAGGGTGTCACTGGGTGTCCCCACACCCAGCGAGGCACAGTCCCCGTGGTTATCCCGGGATGTGCTGATCCCAGGGGACACGGGAGTGCTGGGGAGGCCAGGGGGGTCAGGGAGGCCGTGGGAAGAGGCTCCCAATGTACTTGGCTGTCCCAGGGAGGAGGGGACTCAGCAAATCCCCACATCCCAGAGAGACCCAGGGGATGGGAATGCAGCAGGAAATCATCTTGGGGTGAGCTTCCTGTGCCCCTCAGCAGCTCTGGGGGGGAGGGAGCTGGATGTTCCCTGGGGAAAGCAGCCCAGCAGAGCTGCTGTCCCCACTGCTGCAGCCAAGGGCCTGATCCCTGCTCCATCAGCCCAGATGGATGATGCAGAGGCCACTCCAGATCATCCCACATGGAGAACAAGAGGGCAGGGAGGGTGTCTGGGAAGGGGTCAGTGTGGGGAAACCTGCAGCCCAGGAATGGGTTATGGGGGTGACAATCAGCTGTGCCAGGGGGGACACCGGGAGCAGTTTTGGGGTTTGGATTCCTGGGGCAGCAGGGAGGCTTTGGGGGCACCTTGAGGTATCGGGGCTGGAACCACACGTGTTCCCGCAGTGCCTGCGAGGGGGCACAGGACAGCGCGGTCACCGAGGGTCGCCAGGCCGGCTCAGGACCGGGATCCTGCCGGCAGATGGCAGCAGTGCCCCGAGGGACACTGGGGACACGGGGACAGCGCCCCCTGCCCCTCCGCTCCGGCTCTAGGGAGGTGGGCAGCCCCTCTGACATCTCTGTCACATCGCAGCCCCTCCCCGGGCCCCTCCCGCTGCCGGGCACGGTCCAGCTCCCTTCCCCTCGCTGTCCCTGCCTGAGCAGCCGTGCTCACCGTGGGGGTGACAGCGGCACCCGCAGCCCAGGAGAGGCTGGGCTGGGCTGTGGCCTCTTTTCTGGGTCGGGAGCCAAACGCTGCCGTGTTCAGCTGGTCCCAGGGTGCCCATCCCGGGTGGGATCCTGGGGGATGTGTCCCCTCATCCCTGTGCCCTGCACGTCCCCAGTGTTCAGGGGGACACAGGAGGTGCCACACGGTTTCTGTGCGTTGGGTGTCGAAGCTTGAACTTTGGGGTTTGGTACTGAGCTCAGCTCAGCCTGTGAGGAGATCCCGAGGGATCCCAAGGATCACCCGAGGGATCCCACCCTGCCCTGGCTTTGGCCACCAGCCCACGCTGCCTCTCCCTGGGAGCAGGGGAGCTCTGTGACCCTGGGGACAGGCGGAGGAAGGTGCCAAGGGCTCTGGCATTGCCCTTTCCTGGCTGCAGGGCCATTCCAGGCGTTGGGAGCTGCCTGGAGCTCCTGCTGACTCCCAGCTTGCCCAATCTGCCCAGCCCTGTTTCATCAACATCCTGTGTTTACCTGGCTGCAAAATCCCCACGCGGGAGGGAAGAACAGGAGGGAGTGGAGCCTCTTCCCCTTCCTCTGCGGCCTGGGGAGCTTTGTTATGGACACCACTCCGGGCTCCCCCCTCTCTGGCTGCTGCCTCAGTGACCCCTTGCTCTGCCCATGGAGGGGCGTCCCAAGCCTGGCTTTGCCTCCTGGGGGGCTTTGAGCTGGGCCTGGTGTGGTTCAGGGCTGGGCAAGGGGAGCTGCTCACTGCAGATCCAGGGCAGGGAGAGGGATGGATGCTGCCCCAGGACACAGTGTTGTGCTGGGGGCTGGGAGTGCAGCACAGCCACGATTCAGGCATCCCAGTGCCTGAGATGGGGAATGTGGATAAATCCTGTAGGACAAAGGCTGCAGCTGCCTGTGTGCCCAGGGATGGAATCAGCCCTTCCAGTGGGGACCTGGATGTCTCCTGAGCCCCACTGAGGCCCCACACAGAGAGGAAGTGACATCCTGGGCTAGAAAATGCCACATCAGGGCCCCCAGGCAGGATCTCAGTGTCAGCACTTTCCCCCGGAGCAGAGGCCACGTTGGTGAGTCCTGAGTGCCGGAGTTTTTGTGTAACCCAACTTCTCAGCCCACACAGAGGAACTTGTGGCACCATTTACACCCTGGTGTAGCTGAGGACAGGGGATCAGACCCCTCTGGACCTCACATTATCCCACAGGATCTGTAGGAAAACATCTACAGGAGGAGCAGACGCAGGGACAATTGGCCACACTGGGTCCAGCGTGGCCAGGAAAGGCTCCTTGAGGTGCTGGTGGTCTCCAGACGTGGAGCTGCATCTCCTCAGGGTCAGCAGGGGTGGCTGGGGCTGGTATTGGGGTTCTTGAGCTGGTAAATCAGAGCAGGGCCTGCTTGCCTGTGATGTAGGTGGGTTGGGAAATGGGACTGTGCTCTCATGGGAGAAGCCCGAGGGCAGGGGGCTGGTGGTGGGACCTCACTTTCTGCTTTTGGCCCCAAAAATGGATCTGGAAAAGGACTAGAACTCATGAAACCTTGCGTGGGGAATTCAACCCCAAACCTACAAGAAAGGATCACTGACAGGCTCATCCCAAAGAGCCTCTCCTGGATGGTGGCTGGGATTGGCCTCCTGGGAAAGGCCGGAACCTGTTTTGGTGAGGAGGGAGCAGCCAAGGGGAACAAACAGTGGGGGCTTCCTGGGGGTTCCCAGGACTCTGATTTGGGCTGCTGGATGAGGTCACTGCCAGTGCCTGGGCTGGGCTGGGGGCTCAGGCCAGGATGGTTTACAGAGGTGTGAACCATCAAGGGCTTAATCATCAGCTGGAGGTTATTTGCCTTCCTGCGCTCTATAAAAGGATCTGGAGGCCACTTCTTGGGTTTGGACTGAGGAGAAGGGAATGTTCTCTCTCATGGCTGTGTCTTGGAGCTGCTCCTGAGATCCTGCTGTTCCCTGGGATGCACCAAGAGCAAAAGGTGAGCTGTCCCTCTGTGTGGTGGCTGTGTCTTCCCTGGGGTGACCAGGAGAGGCTGGAGCTGTCCAGATCCACCTGGAGCAGGTCCTGGGTGTCCAGCTGGCAGCAGATCTCATGTGCCCCATGGCTGTGGTGTCCTGGTCCTTGGCTCTGTCCTGGGGCCTTGCTGTGGTCACTGACACACCTGGGGTGACTCTGGGACCTGCTGGGTGCCCTCATGCAGGCCAGGCTCTGCTCTAAGCTGTGGGAGGAATGTTTTCTGCTGAATCCTGCTGTGCAAATGTCTGATGGTGACTCCCAGGATGAACAATGTGTCTGGCCTCCAGTCTCCATCCTTGGTACTGGGTTATGGAGAAGCCCAGGTTCCCATGCTAAAATTTCCCAGATGGGCTGGTGCTGCAGCATGGATGGGAGCTGGGAATGCTCTGCCAGCTCTTGTGGGTCCTCAGAATCCATTCCCAGGCAGCTGAAGCTGGAAACCCCCCAGTGAAGCAGGGAGGTGCAGAGGGTCCCAGCACCGCTTTGATTCCCACGGGACACGATGAAAATGCTCCCTTTAAGTGGAAGCTCCAAAGCAGCGGGTAGGAGGCTGGGATTTGGGTGTGGAGGCTGTTTGCTGTCGGTGTTTGCCCTGGGGGGAGGCTCCTCGCCCTCGGCATGGGCTGCAGGAGGAACCACCCATGGGCCAGGGATCTCCGCGGCTCCCGCGGGGCTCGTGTGAGGGGAACCGGGAGTTTGGTCACATCCAGGCTCAGCCTGAACGGCTTCCAAGAATCTCCCCCTCAACGGGAGCATCTGTTATTTTTCTAGGAATTAAAAAGAAAATCCCACCGCAGAAGGCTGTGCCGTGTGCGTAGGTGAGGGGACAGCGCTGTCACCCTGCTGTCACCGCCGTGACTCAGCCGGGGGGCTGCGGCTCCCGGGAAAAACAACAGAAAACAAATGTAGGGAGAAATTGTGAATGATCGCTGGCTGCCGGTGACTGAGCGGGCCACCGGGGTAGTCAAATTTCGGTTCCTCCTTAGGGCTGGCTGGTTAACAAAGAAGTTATTAATAACCAATTAAGGCACAGCTCACGTCATGCCTTCCTCCGGGAGTGTGGCAAGAGTGGCCCTGGTTCCTCCTTCGGCTCCGTACCCACCCCGCTGCTTTGGGGGGACATTCGAGCAGGTATCCCCTCCCCACAGGGCTGCTGGGGATGGGGACATGCCCAGGTGGCACCTCCAGGGCCACGGTGACACCTCCCAGGGCTGTGGGTGACCTGAGGCTGGGCTTTGGTGTGTTTGGCTGAGCTGCTGGTGGGAGAGGAGTTTGGCAGGAATTTGGGCAGTGCCAGCGCAGGTGGTGACAGCCGTGGGGACACGGAGGAAGGAGGAGGAGGAGGGTCCCTGCTGGCCAGTGATGTGCGCGGTGCCACATCCCGGGCAGAGCCGGATGCGCAGAGAATCCGGGCACTGTGCTGCTCCTGAAGCCGCCTATTCAGGCACGGACGGCAGCACAAGAGGGAGGAAGCGGAGGGAACAGGGAGCACTGAGGGCCTCTGTGTGTGGCAGGACGGATGCAGGTGCAGCTGTGGATTCCCCGGATGCTCCACGCTGCCCTTTCTCGCTGGGGATGCACTCGGAGTCCCCCCGGAGTCCCCAGCCCTGCTGTCACTCTGATTTATTCCTCTTGCCACACTGTCCAGTGCTGCCTTTATTTTTTTTTTTTTCCTGTAGGTTTGTGTGGATTCTCTGAAGTGTCACTCAGGGTTGGGCTGTCCCTCATTGCTCTGACTTGTCTCCTCTCCTCAGATGAGGATCTGCAGGAAATGTTTAGTAATTAAGTAGCTGTGAAAACTCTGCCCAGCCTGTCATCAGCTGGGGCTGAAATCAGCCCCAAAGGATCCATGGGAGAATCCACACACGTGGCCTTGCCCGTCCCAGCCCACACCCTGCTGCTCCCTTTGGAAAACCGAGCTCAATAAAGCTGCTGCTGTGGTGGCAGAGCCCTCTCAGGGCACTTTTCCTCAGTGGTGATTTTCACCTGTGCAAGGCAAGAGGAAAAACTGAGTGCAGGTTTCTTAGGAAGCCACAGTAAAACTGATGAATTCCTCCCAAGGGCTGTGTTGGGCTGTGATTTCTGACACATCAGCTGTGGCAATCCAGGGTAATTTCACTGAAGTCTGTGTGTAAATGAGAGCAGGATGTGGCCCGTGTTGAAGGAACACTGCCCAGGGGGCTGCTCCAAGATGTGTGTTCTTGCTTTCTGCTCTCTTAGCAAATGCAGCACTCCTAGGAGGCAATTCTGCATCTTAAATAGAAAGCCAAGGCACTGCTTTCTCTTGAAGTCTTCCTGTAGAGCTGGAAACAGCATTTGCTTCAATGGAAGAGTTTGAGATCCCCAGGAAAATGGGGCCTGAGCCCCCTGCCTGTGAAGCTGATGGCAAAGGAACAGCATTGCTCTGATAGGGCTCATGATGTAAGGCACTAACATTAGCACAGGTAACAAAAACCCTCCCCATGTAGGTGTGCTTGGCACAAGATGCACTTGCAGTAGCAAGCAAAGCATCTGGCAAAATCCTGTAAATTATCTGTTTCTGCACCGTGTTCCTCTCAGCATCTGAAATGCAGATTTGTCATCTTCCTTCCTCCTTCCTCCCCTCTCTTCCTCTCCCAGGCTGAAAGAGGAACTCTGGGTTTTGCTGGTTTTTTGGGCTTTGCTTGGGAGGGGCTGGTGGTCACTACAGGCTGAGTAGCTCGTGGGGCTGCTGATGAGGTGGCAGCAGGACCCAGTGGTGTGTTGTGTCCTTTTGTCACATTAATGCCACATGGTGATGTCCTGCTGCGCTGGAGAAATGGCCCTGCTGGTCCTCCCTGCTGCACAATCTGGGATTTCAGTGCTATTTCATGTCAGGGAGGGTCAGGCTGGATATTAGGAAAAGGTTCTTCCCCCAGAGGGTGTTTGGGCACTGCCCAGGCTCCCCAGGGAATGGTCCCAGCCCCGAGGCTGCCAGAGCTCCAGGAGGGTTTGAACTGCCCCAGGCACAGGGTGGGATTGTTGGGGTGTCTGTGCAGGGCCAGGAGTTGGATCAGCGATCCCTGTGCGACCCAACTCAGCATAATTCAGCCTCTGGCATTGCCTGGGAGCAGGGGCTGGAGGCACCATGGGGCACAGGATGCTCTGGAAGGGCTCAGATGAGCAACAGGGGCAAGAGTTTGATGGTGGGCAAGCTGCAGCTCCAAGTGGAGGGTGAGGTGGCTGGAGGAGCTCAGGGAACCTCTGGAGGAACAGGAACAGTCTGGACTGGGCACAAAGGACTGGAATCACTTGTGGGAGACCCTCAAAAACAGCGTGGGAAGGGGCTACAGTCCCTCTTCAGTGTGGGCACCTGTGTTTTCTCCCTCTGCAAACCAGATTAGCACAACCTCTATCCCAGCCTGATGCCTGCTTGCTGCTCCCCCAGCTGGCATCAGGAACGCAGCCTCCAGTGGTTTGCAGCTGTGCCGTTCTTGGCTCCCCAGGGCAGAGACAGCTCAGTAAATCACTTTAGCACATGTTTAAATCTCCCTGAGCACCTCTGGGTGCAGAAGGGCTTAGGGAATGTGCCAAGTGTCCGTGAGGCTCAGGGGAGGCTTTAGGCTTGAGGGTACCAGTCCATGGAGAGGCTGGGGAAAGGAAAGGAGCTCCCCAGGGATGGAGCTTTTGGGAGAAACCCAGGAGAGCTGAGGCAAACAGCACGTGGGTGCTGCTCTTGGCCTCTGCTCTGAAGGATGGCAAGCATGAAGGGCTGGAGCTGGGAGCCAATGAGTGGGAAGATAAGAACATCCCTCCTGCTTAAAACCAGGTGCCCAGTCCAAAATCTGAGCACTGGCAGTGTTTGTAGCAAATGTTTGAGGATAATGGGAGGATATAACTGGAGAGGGACTTTTCACAAGGGTGTGTAGTGATAGGATCTGGGGGAATGGCCTTAAGCTGAAGGAGGGCAGGGTTAGATTAGGTATTAGGAAGAAATTCTCCCCTTGAGGGTGGTGAAGCCCTGGCACAGGGTGCCCAGAGCAGCTGTGGCTGCCTCTGGATCCCTGGAGGTGTCCAAGGCCAGGCTGGATGGAGCTTGGACCAACCTGGGATAGTGGAAAGTGTCCCTGGCCGTGGGTGAGGGTTTGGAACTGGATGATCTTTGAGGTCCCTTCCTACCCAAACCAGTCTATGATTCTCTGATAAGAGGAATAAGTGAGTGAGCAGACAGAATTCCACGCTGTGTTCTTCTCCTTGGATTCAGTAATTCTGGGCACCTCCCAAACCGGAGCTGTGGCTGCAAGATGCATCTTGAAAGAGGCACCCTTGAGTGACAGCCTCTCCAGTTCCCTGCCTTCCCCCAGGCTCTGATCTCAGAGCAAAACAAGAGGTCCTGCCCTGCCTGGAGGGAAAACACGGGAGTCTCACGTTTCTCTCTCAAGCGCAAGCTGGAAAAGCTGATGCAGACACGCTCTGGAACTGTAATGAAGAGCAAGGCACAGCGTGCTCGTGTGGAACTGCCTGTCAGTTTTCATTTAAGGGTCAGCTGGTGGTTTCTTGGAGGAAATGGCCTGCACAGCCCAGCCCTTCCTCCCCAAGTGCTGGAGATCCTGCTGAGTGCAGAGAACTTCTCAGCTGAGCTGTGCAGGTGCCACAAACCCTTCTTCCAGCCCACTGGTGACACATGAGGGCTTTTCATGACATCAGGCATTTTGGGCTTCTTTAGTTTTCACCCTCCTGGATTGGATTATTCAGCTGAATAGTGACCAAAGGCCACTTTCAGTACTGCTAAAATGTCGTGGTTGTGCGTGGTTTGCACCCCGTGCCCCTCCCAAAATGCTCTGAGTGATGTGGAAGCATCTTGAGGGACAGAGGAAACTTGCTGTCTGTAGCAACTTGCTCTGCAGTTATTTTTGGTTGAGGTTATCGTGGTTTGTGTCCCAGAAAAGATGGGGCCGTGCACAGCCAGTTCCCAGCAGTGCTGGTGTTTGCCTCTCACCTTTTCCTCTCAGAGATGTTTGATTTCTAAAAATCAGAAGGCAACAGACCCCTTTGACTTCCTCTGATGTTCACAGGGTCAGGGAGCAATCCTGTATTTCTCCATCTCAGTCCATAAGAATGTGGAAGCTCGTAGGAGTATTAATTACAGCCAATTATAACCTGCTTGACTGGCTGAGGTGCTCAAATGGCTCCTGAGACTTGCTGTTGTTGAAGAGGAACATTTTTCCTTCCACCAGGTTTTTGAGGAGCTCAGAGCAGGGCTGATCCATGGAGCAGCTTGGCTGGGTTGTGTTAGGATTGAACACTGGATTTCTGGAGGAATTCTTGCCTGCAGTGCTGTGCAGTTTGTTTGCTTTGTGGAGTCCTGATGGCTTGTCATGAATCTCTTCCAGCCCAGCTGGTGAATTTTTTTAATCTGCTTGTTTATCACACAGGGACCATACAGCTCTGCAGCATTGTTTAGGGTTTTTTACAGAGTGAAAGTTCCTGGGAAGCCCTGTTGAGGATGAGATGGGGCAGCAGGGATGAGTTTGGAGTCACAACCCAATCCGCATGCAGATATGAAAGTTTCAACTGGCTCTGTGAGCCTGGGAATGGAGGAAGTTACTTGCAGAAGTGGGAATCAGAAACCCAGAAATTGGGCCAACCAATTAAGGGACTGGCTGGATGCTGTGCAAACACAAACCAAACAGCTCCCAGTTTCCCTCTGTCAAGGGGGAAAGCTACCAGCTTGTCAGGGATGGGCACCCAGCTGTAATCCAGGAATGTGGCAGCACCATTCCAGCCTCTCTGTTTAAAAGACACAAAATACCTGCAGCTTGCAGTACTTGCTCTGCTTTGGGGGTCACATCTTGATGTCTGAGAGCAAAGCTCTGAAGTTTGAGCCCAAACTGGCTGTAGCTGTGCAGCTCAGCTGCCAGGGTTGGAGCTGAGGTGGCTTTCCAGGCATTGGATGCTCTGGGAGCAGAGCACACATGAAGGAAGCTCCAGTTGTCCCCATGATGCCCCAAATCTCTGTGAGCACCCCACGGGGGTGTGATAATGCTGATTTCAGTGTTGGCACCCCTGACTCACCCCAGGTAAGGGGTGGATGATTTGCTGCACCTGATTCCTGTGGGGAGGGTGGTGCTTTCTGGGGTTTTGTGCTTAAAAATGAAACTCTTTGTGCTGGACCATGTCCTCAGCAGTGGCCACAGGGTGCTTGGTAGGTACACATCATTTCCCTCCCTCCTGTACCAGTGTACAAAGTCTTTTGCCACCCTTTCCAGCCAAAATCCCTGTCCCAGCAGGAGAGAGGAGATCCAAATCCCAGAGGATTCTGCAGAGCCAGGAGCATAACTCCTGACACGTTCCTCAGAGCCAAGCCCACAGGGCGTTTTCCCTCAAGGTTAGGAACAGCTGGGAGGAGTGAGGATAATCCCTGGCCACGTGAGGTCCTTGTGCAACTGCACAGGTCATCCTGCAGTTTGGAAGTGATTATGGAGCCTCTATCAGTGTGAGGATGGGCCTGGGGCAAAAGGGAGGGGCTGCCTCTCCGGGTGACATTCTTTGGGTGGCTGCAGGAATGAGGAGGAGGAATCCCGATGGGAGATGTTGTCCATCAGCTCCATCCTGGCAGGAAGTCCTCTTGTTGTGACAAGGAAGAAGTCAAGAGGGATAGAACAAACTGTACCAAGCAAGAGGGAATGCTTACAGGCTCTGCCTTGGTGACTTGCTTTGGGGAGCCAGATGGTAACAATAAATGAGCCTGACTTTGCTGGGCCTGAGTCTGCCACTCCAAAGTGTGCAGATGGTCCTAATGGGTGAGTGCTCCCAGCCTGGAAACAAGCAGCAGATCCAGGCTCTTTAGGTCAATTGTGTTCCTTGTGTCCTATAAACCCAGAAAAATACCTCCTCAGCAGTCAGTGTGGCCTTGCATGGCCCTGTCCTCTCTTTTCTGCTGATGTGGGTGCTGATCTGAGCCTCTGGTAAGCTGGTTCAGGGAGCTGAACTGGCTGAGAAGCAGCACTCCCCCCCCAAAAAGTGATTAATCTTCACCACAGGTGGTATAAGCTGGTGCTGGTGGCAGGGAGGGAATGAGAAGGGGTGGTGGAGGAAGGGCAGGAACCACAACACCCTGACTTAGGTCAATTAAAACTTGTGGAATTTCACCCCGAGGCTTCAGTGGGATTTAATGTAAGCAGCACAGTAGCCTTGGCTTCTTGCTGAGGCATGGGAGAAACTGCACCTCCTGAGCAGTAAGGAGAAAGGAATGAGGGAAGGTGCCCACAGATGAGAACAGCTCCAGCTTCTAAAGAAACACAACACTTGGTAATTACTAGAACTAAGCACATTCAAACGTCACTGCCTCTTGCACTGTCAGAGCACATTCATTTTGAGAAAATCAGAATGTGCTGGGCTTGCATTCTCCCTTCTCTTTTCATGAATCTGCCAACGTGTTCAGAAAAGGTCTGGTTTGAATACCCATATTAGAGGTGTATTAATTTTGAACTTGTCAAAAGGAATATTTGCATTGGAAACAGTTCTACAAGTTTGTCTGCATCACGAAGGGAACGAACCCCCTCCTGCTGGCTCTGTTCTGATTAGCTTGGGTTGCTTCCAGCTGAACTTAGGCACAGGCTCACTGGGCTCTACTCTCCCATCCTTCTGCTTTTCTCCCTTATTTAAAGATGTTTGAAGAAGCCAGGCTAAATATGATGGGAGCTAAACTCTTATTTTGGTTCTCCTCGCTTTGTAGACAAACCCTGGAAGTGTGGAAGGGCTGCAGACCCCGTGGATCCCTGTGTCTGATTGAAGCAGACAAGACTGTAACTCAGACTTTGCATATTTCAATGAAATATTCATGAATCCAGGAGAGAATAACCCGGGGTGAACATCAAGTTGTATAATCTGAATATATTCTCTATAACTGTCAGCAACACGCAGACAGCTCAGAAAATTCCGGGGAGGGTCTGTGCTTGTTGAGAAACATCTCGCTGCTTTGGCTCTAAGGACAATGATGATTGTGTTTGCCCAGACTATTTAATTAGCAGATTTCCCCAGTTGGGCTCTTAGGGACTGAAGTCCCCATTTACCCCATGTGGAAGCATGTGGCTTCCCGGGAAGGCTGGGAAGCTCCAGCTGCCACTGGAGTGGAGGGTGCCCAAGCAGGCAGTTCCTCACTCGGCTGTTTAATCCAGGCTGAAGAGCTGAACATTAAACACACCTTCATCAGATGATGCTCGTCTCTATTTCTGCATTGATTCCTCTGAAGACCTGCAGGTTAGGAGTGGGAAGGAAAATCAGTAATGGAGCAAAATGACTGTGATTTAGAGATTGGATTGCACACAGCCAGGGCCATGCATCAGGATAATGAGATTCAGTCTTGTTTGCTTACAAGCACTGGAGACAGAAGCAGAAAATGCGATCCACCAAGCCAGCTCTCAGGAAATGAGGAACAATAGAGTGAGGAAATCAAATTTCAAACGGCAGGGATATATTTATCGAGTTTTCCTTGGGATTTCTGCAGAGCTTTGGGGCGTTCTCTGGGCAGTGTTTTTTCAGGCAGCTGACATATGGCAGGAGGATTAGATCACTGCAAAGCACCGTTGGTTCTGACCTATTTGTTAATGCGGGGCTGGGGTCAGCGACAAGGGACAAATGCACTTGTCACTGTTTGGGGCTTTTCAAGTGCTGCTCCTGTTGTCCCTTGCACCGTGGCCAGACATTTGGAGCAACCTCATTAGCTAATTAGTGGTGTGCTCAGCCCCACGTGGGCGATATTCCCATTATGGCTGTGGAACAGGCCCTCCTGAGGCTCCCTGGCAGCTGCTCTTCCCCAGGTTAGTTGGGAGGGCAGCTGCAGGAGGATGTGCCTTCCTCATCATCTCTGGAAGAGCTTCCTGCATTCCAGACATCCCATTCCTTATCCTGCTCCTTATCCTCCTGCTCCTTGCCTGCTCCCACTCACTGGGTCCACTGCCACCAGCTTGTCTCTGGTGACCAGTGACAGGACCTGAGGGCATGGTGTGAAGCTGTGCCAGGAAAGTTTAGGTTATCAGGAAATGGGTTTTCACCCAGAGGGTGCTGGGGCACTGGACAGGCTCCCCAGGGAATGGTCATGGCATCAAGGCTGCCAGAACTCCAGGAGTGTTTGGACAATGCTCTCAGGGACACGATGGGATTCACAGAATCACAGAACAGTTTGGGTTGGAAGTGATCCCAAAAACCCTCCAGTTCCACCCCTGCCATGGGCAAGGACACCTTCCACTATCCCAGGTTGCTCCAAGCCCTGTCCAGTCTGGCCTTGGACACTTCCAGGGATGTGACAGCCACAGCTGCTCTGCTCAACCTGGTCTAGTAAAAGGTGTTCCTATCCTTGGTGTTGTCCTGTGCAGGAGCAGGAGTTGGATTTGATGCTCCTTGTGAGTCCCTTCCATATCCTGAGGATATCCTGGGAGTCTGTGAGCTGCCTTCTCCATGTGGATTGCTCTGCTGGTTATCAGGGTGGTGCCACAGCTCCTGGCTCCTGGTGCCCATCTCTGACTGCAGATTGTGGCCTTGGACTCTGGTTCTGCCAACGCAGCTGAAATGGTGTGGGCTGGGACGGATCAGAGATGGCTCAGGTCAAGATCCAGGTCCAGCCTGCTCCAGAGAAGGATGGGGCAGGGCTGCAGCGGGAAGTGTTCTGCACCAGCTCGTGCCTTTAATATCAGGACAAATGCAGTGACCTCCTGTTGCTAATAGGAAACAAGAGACATAAATCCACTGCCACGAGCCTGCTCAGGGGCCACCAGGAGGGAACATCCCTGTGCAGCTTGGGCAGAGCTCTGCTGGTGCAACTCTACCAGTCATGTACTGCCCAGGGCAGCAGGAACACTGCACTTTAAGGCATTAACACTGATATAATAATAAAAAAATAAGTGATTTTACTTGGCTGGTTTGTTTTACACGCACAAAGGGGCTTGATCTGGTTGATGGAGAAGTGGTTTTTTTTGTGGAAATGTGCCAGCTGCAGGAGGTTTTTGCTGGGTTTGCTGATTTGCACACTTAATGATGTAGACAGACACCTGGGATGGAGCTGGGAATGGAGAGGAAGCTGCCTCCTGCTCTGGAGAGCTGTCTGCCCAGAGCTGGAAGGAACACAGGCAGGAGAGAAGGCAGCAGGAACAATCCTGTTCTTCCCATTTTATTTTAACCAAGAGCTTTCTTCTCCTCCTTTAGAGCTGTCAGCACCTGATCATTAGGATTAATGAACGTGCACAGAAACATTGGGTTTCCATCATTGCTGTTTTCTTGCAAAGAAGAAAAGGGGGAAGTATTCTTTCAGCTCCTGCTGATACCATCAGATGTGTGCTGATCCCTTATTTTTTTCACCCAGAATTTAATCCTGCCTAGCTCAAGGTTAACAGCTAAGCCAGAATCACAGCTTGCTGTGGAAGATTTGGAGCTTCCCAACTCCCAGATGGTGTTCAAGGCATTGGAATGTGCAGCATTTCTAAACAAGTTGCTTTTAATGCAGCTCACCCGGTATTTCACTGCAGTCCCCATTCTTCTGCATTTAAACCTCAAATCTGTGGCAGATTTCATAGTGGCTCCATGGGAGGGAGGACTGGGCTCTAAGTGGTGGATGCTCCATCCATGGAAGTTTACAAGGCCAGGTTGGACAGGTTTGGAGCAACTTGGGACAGTGGGAGGTGTCCCTGCCCCTGTCAGGGTTTGGAATGAGATGATTTTTAAGGTCCCTTCCCAAACCATTGTGGGATTTGATGAAGTTTGCAGCACTCAGCCTGACCTTCCTTTCACTTAAAAGCAGTGACTCATAAACTGGATTTTGCTCCACATTTCTGTTTTCCTATGCTTTTGTAAGGCACGATTCCCCAGGAATTGGGGTTTTAAATAACCAGCAGCAGATCCAAGCAGAGCTGTGCTCTCCAGCTTCTCCCCTGGCCCGCACCAATCCCGACTGTCTCCCGAGCAGCCATGTCCCGTTTCCTTGAATTGTCTGCTGGTTTTAAGATGGGAACAAATATATTCAGGGAGGACTACAATGGGAGCAGAGCCCTCCTCCAGCCCGTGTGCCGGACACAGGTTTAGTCATTATCCTGAGGGGAAGGACGTGTGCTCCGACCCACCCAGACCCTCCGGCTCCTCCTGCCACGTTTGTGCCCCTGTGTCCCTGCTGGGCTCCCCTTCATCACCCAGCGTGGTGACCTGATTCACAAATGTGTCCATAAAGTGTTCCTTTAGCCATAAATGTGGTTATTTTATACTGGCATCTGCAGTGGGAGCATCTGTGCTGTGTGAGGCAATGGGAGCTGTGCCAGGGAGGTTCAGGTTGGACACTGGGAGGGATTCTCTCATAGAAAGAGTGAATAACTATTGGAGTGGGCTGCCCAAGGATGTGGAGGAGTCACTGGCCCTGGAGGTGTTTGAGGAAAGGCTGGATGTGGCACTCAGTGCCATAGTTTAGTTGACAAGGGGGTGTTTGGCCACAAGTTGGGACCTGATCTTCTCAGGTCTTTTCCAAACTAATTCATTCTATGATTCTGCTTTGGGGGCTGACAGCAGATGTGGACCTCGACTTTTGGGGGGCAACCCTCCCCTGAAATGTGTTTCTCCTGGGTGCTGTGAGCGTGGAGGGGGAGTGTGTTCCCCAAGCCTTCTCCTTCCATCAAAGGCAGCCCCAGGCCTGATCCATAAAGTGTACCCTGATCCATAAATGTGGTCATTTTGTACTGATATGAATTCATTTCTATTTTTTGTCCCTGGATTTTGGGGGATCTCTAGCCCTGAACCCAGCTCCTCCTGGGCTCTGTGAGCACTGAGGGGGATCCCCAAGCGCCCTCCTTCCATCAGACCCAGCCCCACACCCTCCCTTAAAGCGTTCCCTGACCCATACATGTAGTTATTTTGTAATGATAGACTTTTTTGGTATTATTTCACCCAGGTTTTTGGGGGACTCCTGAACGCTGTGAGCACTGAGGGCCCTCCCTAGGCGCTCTCCCATCCAAAGTCCCCCGGGGGCCGATCCTGCCTCGCTCCGCACTGGCGCCGGGTCCGGCTGCGAGGAGCCGCGCCAGGAGGGAGGGAGGAAGCGAAGAGGGAGGGAAGGAAGGGAAGAGGGAGGGAAGGAGGGGAAAAGGGAGGGAAGGAGGGGACGGGCAGCGCCGCGTCCCCCCCGCCCTCAGCGCGGCCGCGCCTCGGGGCCGCGCGCGGCCGCCGGTTCCGCCTCCTCCGCCGCCTCCCCGCGGCCGCCGCCGCCATGTTGGATGGTGCGTGTGGGTGTCAAGCGCAGCCCGCGGCCGCCGGGCACCGGGACACCGGGACACCGCGCCCGCCCCGCGCCCGCAGGTCAGCGCGGCTCCCGCGGGCTGCGGGACGGGGGGGGGAACGGGCGGGCGGCCCCCGCAGCGCCGCCTTTCCCCTCGGCGGGGCGCGGGGTGGGCGCGGGAAGGGCCCCCGGGGGTCCCCCGCGGGGAGGGCGCGGGGCCGCGGTCGCCTTTGTTGTCGCCGGTGGGTGGCTGGGCGGGCGGCGGCGGGGACGGGCCGGGCCCCCGCGGCCCCGGGTTTGGGCCTGGCTCCCGATGGGCCTCCCGGGGCTGCGGGGGATGGCGGGGCCTGCGGGCTCGGGGGGCTCCCGGCGGCGGCGCTGGGGCGGGGGGGGGGCTCCGCTCCGCCCGGTCCGACCCTCGCCCCGGCGTTGTTCACCTCCATCGTGGCGGGGCGGGGGATATTTTGTTGTATTTTCAGTGATATCGTTGTCTGGGAGATGTGTGTTAATGCTTTTAATGATTTTTAAGGGTCTGTTTTATATAGGGGGCTTGGACTAGATGATCTCCAGAGGTCCCTTTCAACCCTAATAATTCTGTGATTTTCTGTGGTTCTGTAATATTCTTTCTCTCTCCCTGTATATATATTCACCGATACATACTTATATATATTTTTTTAAATTTTTTACCTGCAGTACCTGTGATGCTAGAGATTAGGGTTGGGTAGTCAGGGAGCTGTATTACATTATTGCTGTGAAATATATTGAAACAGTAATTATCACAGGCTGCCCGCAATGGAAGTCCCCTATTTTAAAGCCGTAAGGCTTTAATGTAAATGTTAAAATATTAATGTTAAGATTTAAAGCTCTAAGGCTTTAAAACTAGTAGCGTTCGGTCTCAGTTTTATGGGTGTGTAATGCTTCCCCCTCCCCCTTCTCAAGTACGGTATCGACACTGATCTGAAAAGCCAAGTGAGATTTTAAATTCACAGTGGTTGGACATATTTCTTGTTCTCATCTATTAAGAAAATAACCTGAATTATCTACATGCTCATCCATTTTCAACAGGAGGCCTAAAAGACTTGTTAGGATTGTGAAGCTGTTGCAGATGTTATGGGCTGTAGAGTCTGACTTGAGGAGTTCTAAATGCAAATCAGGCCACGAGATTAAGTTTTATTATTCTCTCCGCTGAAATACGTGTTTTATGGTAATACAGAACTCTTGCATAATTCCAGTGTGTTGCTGTGTTTTGTGAGACACAAGGTCATAGGAAATGGTATTGTTGGGGTGTGAAATGTGGGATGAATGATTTTTCAAAATCAGAAATATATTCTAATGGTATCTTTAGCAAAATGCAGCCTGTTTAGGAGTTACTTCTAAATATGTTTGTCTTGGCTGATTCTCAGATGTGTTATTTTTGAACAAACTCAAGTGTAGAGTTTTATTGGGAGGAATCAAAACTTTTGATAAATTTTCCTTTATAGACTCCAAGTAATGGTAAACTAGCTCGACAGAATTTCAGAGATAATATTCCCCATATTAAATATTTAACTATGTTATCAAAAATTATCAAGCAGAAATGACCCATGAGTGTGCATTCCTGAAGGCGGATTCTGATAAGGCCAAATTGACTGTGGGCTCCATTTGAGGAAGTTTGACTTGGGGGTGCTGATTGTAACTTCCTCTATTCCATGGAGTTACTCTGCAACATTACACCTGTGTCACAACAGCTCTCTGACACAGCAGCTTGAGTTTTACATCTGCTGAGGAATGGAAATTGTTATCAGCCTTTAAGAAATGCAAGGCAGCACTCACAGGATCTTTGAATCCCAGAATGGGTTGGGTTGGATGGGACCTCAAAGCTCATCCAGTCCCACCCTGCTAAGGCAGGGACACCTTCCACCATCCCAGGTCTTTCTAAAAAAGGTCCAGCCTGGCCTTGGGGACCTCCAGAGATCCAGGGGTGGCCACAGCTTCTCTGGGAACCTGTGCCAAGGCCTGCCCACCCTCCCAGGGAGGAATTCCCGCCCAATATCCCATCCAGTGCTGCTCTCTGGCAGTGGGAAGCTGTTCCTCTTTGGCCTGTCACTCCAAGCCCTTGTAAATAAATATTCTCTCTCCGTGGACTTGTCCCCTGAGAAAAAGCAGACTTTTTTCCTAGGTAGAAGCTAAGCAGTGGTGAGTAATATTTGGGTTAAAAAATGCTGTTTATGAGTTACCTGATGGGTGTGGAAGGACCAGAGGAGAGACCCCTGACTGTCAGGTAGCCTGGCTGGTGATGTTCGTGTTGGTTTTTACTTGCATTATTCCTACAGTCACATTTAATGAAGAGTTCATAAACATCTGATGTCCAGTATAATGCAGGCAGCAGAAATGAATTCAGCTTGCACTGACCACATCATTATTTACATAACTGGTTAATCATGCTAGTTTTGTTCCAGCTGTCAGCCATTTGATTGCTTTAAAACTTGGAGCTTTTAAGAAGCCTCAAATCTTGGATCACTGCTGGGAAATGCCAAAGGCCTAATTTGTTACTTCATAAAAATGCTGATAGTCTCTCTTGATACAGAAATCAGGGTTTTGTTTCTGTGGTTGTTTTTTTTTTTTCTTTCCTTTAGAGAGAGAGAGCAATCATTAAATGATAATCAGTTTAGGGGAAATACATTAAAGAGTAGTTATGATGTTCCTGATCTTGCTTTTCTTAGGTCTCCTACGTGGGAAATGACTCTGGCTTTTGCTTGGTGTAGAAGAATATAAGTTACTCTAATACCTTTCTTTAATGACTGGTACTCAGGAAGCAACTTCCCAGTCTTGCAGGGCCATATTTGCAGAGTGCTAAAGTGTCCCTTGGGATGTTGCTAATAGAAAATGAAATGTGCCTGCTTTGTAGGAATGCCTGTAATGTTCTTTTCCCACTTCGCCTCGCTCTGATCTGTGCAGGGAAAATATCGAAACCTACCAGCATCCTGCTGGCTTAAGTGCTTCAAAGAACAGCAGGTTTTTGTGTGTTTCAGTAGCCTGGCTGCTCATTAAGAAGGCAGGAGACTCCATGGAGGAGAACAACATGGATTGCTGTCCTCTGGAATAAAACCTGCCGGGGCTGATTGTAGGTCTGCTAGCGTTGGTGTGCTGCAGGTTTGGTACAGACTGGGCTGTGCTGAATAACAGACCCTGAAAAGCCTGAGTTAATCACTTTAGCTGGTTGTTACAGGACTGCTTTTCTGGTCTGCATGGGGAAAGAAATCAGAATGGTTGAATGTGAGTGAATGCAGAGACTCTGGGCTTCAGGATGGATCTAGAACTCAGTGGCTGTTGGGCTGAGCCTCTCAGTGAGTGGTGCAGCAGGTAGAAAGCTATAGGAAAACTGGTATTCTTTATTTATCATTTCACAAATACCAGTTTTGTCTCTGGTTTCCAAATTTGGGGTTTGCTTCATTTTATGATGCTGCTCCAGACCATTGATATAGGCAAAGTAGTTGGGTCAGAAGGTTCTGTGGTGTTTTCTGTAGGCTACCAGTGGTTGTAAGCACAGTTTAAGGAGAGTAGCTTAAGTTACCAAGATTGGGTTCTATGTAAATACCTAATAGTGAAGTTTATATGAATGATGATACTAATTGGAAAATCAGTATAGAAGTACTTTGTGTTTGTTGGTTGCACTGGCACTGAGGATGTCTGCAGAATTCAGTTTGTAATTCACTATTGTGCCTTTCTATATGGAAATATAACTTTGAGTTATGCTAGCGAGATGCTTTTCTTCTGCATAGATAATTTTCAGCTCATTTTTCTGGTATTGTTACAAAAACTGAACTTGAACTGATCGCAGAGCCAATACCCTGTGTTACATGAATTGTTAATAGTGTGTCTCTCTGTTTCCTGTCACCCAGGGCTGTTAACATAAATGCCTCTAACTGGGGCCTCGAGCTTGTGTTCAAGGTCAGGCCTGGCCTGTTCACGCCTCCCGTGCCTTGGCTTGCCAAATCCAGCTCTGTGCAGGTGGGGTAGCAGAGCTCAGGCTCGGACAGGTCCCCACTGGCAGTGGGAGTGCAGCTGCCTCTGCTCCGGGACTGGGTGAAACCAGTCCCAGCCCAGGCCTGGCTGCAGCTCCGCCTTGGAGGCTCCCCTTATCTGTGTTCTGTGCTGGAGGTGGCTGGGGGAAGTGTGAAGGAGTCTCAAACACACTCTTGTTTTGTTGTCAAGATCTGTACAAATTGTTTTCAAGGCACAGATTTCCTTCCACTGTCATCAGTGGAGCTCCCTGAGCTGCCTCGAGTAATTAGCTGAAATTTGTGTGTGAGACCTCTGCAGTTTCCTTCCACCCTGCTCCTCATCCTGCTTTTCCTTCCACCTTGCTCCTTCTCCTTCCTTTCCTTCCACCCTGCTCCTGCCTCTCCTCCCAGAGCAGTTTTAGCCATGTTGTTTGCAGTGTTTGAGCCTCTCATGTCACCATACAATAAATCCTAAATGGTCATGAGGTCCAGGAGAGTTTGGAGGGTGGCCCAGGCAGGAGAAGCCTCTGTGCTGCTTCTGCAGGCTTGGGACAGACCTGGCTCTTTGAGGCTTTTTTGTTTCTCAGAATGCAGCACTCAGTGAACAATACTTGTACAAATTAAGTAATAAATCTTTTTTTTTTAAAGTTCAAAGCTACTTATGAGTTTAAAACCATGCCAGACACCTTAGTTAGAGACGTTTTATGTTCACCCTACTAGACAGAAATCTGAAGACTCCCTTGCCTTGTTTGCTTTTCAGTATTGCAGGAGTTATGGCCAATTTTGGGGGCTGGAGTTTTAGAACAGATTACTTAAAATACATGGTGAAGTCTGGGGCTCATGGCTAAAATTCAGCAGCCAGACACTGATTTAATCTCTCTCCAGTATAACCTCATAGAGACTCCCCTGCCCTTCTGGAGATGTCACTTACATCATGTGATGGCTTCTACAATCCACCTGGGAGTTTTCATTATTTAAAAGCAGAAACCCAGGCAGAGCAAGCTCCCTACTTCTCTTGAATGGGTTTGAGTTTTGCCATCAAGAAATGCTACAACAGACCTGGTACCCCTGCTAGGGAAAAATACCAGCATGGATGACAGGGTACTAATGATGTCTGGGATGTTCTTTTACATTTTTATCTTTATTCTCCCAAATCATATTAATTTCTAGACTTAACATCAATTTAGTAGTGTCTGAACCTTTGCAAGGGCAATGCTCTTCTCAGAGCTTTGCTAGAACAAAGACATTTTAAGAATCTTAATAGAGAATCGTATAATCTTATTACAACTGCTCCTGTTTAAATCACTTCCTTGTACTTAAATAACAATCTGTCACCAGTATTTCTTGATTGTAGTTTTTGTCAGTTGCAATTTATCCCCCTCCCTGGTTTGGTTGAAGTTTTTTTCCCCCCTGATTGTGCAACCTTTAGGTTGGCAAAGCTCCTTCTTTCTCACACAGTTCCTCTGAGTCCACTGGGAGTAATCGCATGAGTAAATTGCTCACTGGTGTAAGAGCTGTGCAGTTCACAAGTAAAACCTTTTGTGGGACAAACCCCACTGAAAGAACTGATACAGACAGTTCTGATATTCCTCAGGGAGAGACCAAACAAAATCTTTTTAAAGGTAACTTCCTCCCCTGAGATGGCAGCACAAAAGATTCCCTCAGACACGTTTCCCTCTAGGTGGGAATTCTGTTCCAGGAGGTTCCTCGTGGGGATGAGCAGACCCCAAGCATCACCTCAGTTTTATCATTCTGATTTTTATTTATTTCTTTCTTTTTAGTGATGAGGATTTCTTCAGCCAAATCTGTTGACCCAATTGCTGCTGAAGCTGCTTTTCTACTGACTTTCAGCTCTGTTTGGACAGGGATGAGGCTTGTGACAACAGCAGTAAGGCAGAGATGTTTGCTCTAACCTATGAAATCAGCCAGAATTGAAGATCATTAATTAATCCTTATCTGCAGAGCTGTTCTAACATGCCTGTTCTCTGGTGGGGATGGTCAAGCACAGTGTGCTCTGCCACGTGGTGCACGTAAGGGAAAGCGCTGCAATTGTTACTTGAAAAACAGAACCTGAATATTTTTAATTATTCACTCAATCAGAGAAACACCCTCCCATTTTGTGCCATTGCTGGATTGTGACTGGTAATGTCTGGTTAGAGGCTGCTGATCAGGCATTACCCATAATATTCACATCCAGGGAAGATCTGATGCATCTTTAAAATGCCCCTGCCCAGGTATTTAATTATTTGATGAAAACTTCTTTCTCTAATGACCACTGGAAAGCACAAACTCCCCTGTGTTGTATTATCTAATGAAATATTTGCCTTCTGAGCCCATCCTGCCTTATTGCAGGGGTTTGATTGCTTCTTGCAGTGTTCTGCTGCTTGCAGTGATTTTTTTTTTTAAGGATGGAATGCTTATTACCTATGAGAAGTGTTACTATATTTTGCTGCTGTTGTTGAGCAGAGTTCATGAAGTTAAACTTTGTCTACCAATTTAGAAGAGTTTCTCAGAAAGTCAAGATAATGCCTCTGTTGGAATGTTTTCAGATAATCAGCATAGGTGACACAGACTGCTTTTCTTAGGAGTATAGAAATACAGATCAGAAATCAATATTTAATACTGTGATTTTTGAGAATATTTTCAATTTGTGCATATTTTTAAGGCAGAAATTTCTGTCTGCTGCTCACAAGAACAGCATGACTGTCCTTGCACCAGGCTATGATCGTGGTATTTCATACTTTTTCAGCAAAGCTGCTGCTTTCTGAAGATTTTATTGGTACTTGGGTGACTCCTCTGAAAGCTATTTATGTTTATATGTTTACTGGTTCTCTTGGGAAGCTTTAATAAGGAAGTAAAATACAGGAATGTTTATAATTGGTTTGACTTGGCTTTCAGAATTCTTGTAGAGAAGCTGAAGTATAAAAGCTCGAGTACAGTAAAATCACTTTTAAACTGGTTTATTGCAGAGAAGCACCGAGGTAAATCATCAAAGGATTTTTAGTCTGCAAAACTGCTTAAGTGTTGTGTTTAAAATTTACAAATCGCTGACCCCTTTGTGAGACACTGAGACAGACTGAAATGTCTGGCTCTTTTTTACGTTTGACTACCTAGTGAATAATCTGCTTTTGCCTGGCCTGCTGCTTTAAACACACTGAGTGCTGCAATTGCCATTTTGGTGTCTGTCTGCCAACCAATAGTGGCTGTGTATATTTAATTTCATCATAACACAACCATAGGATGCCTCCAGGAGTATTTACATGGGCTTTAAAAGTCAGGACGTGTTTTATGGCTGGAGATTTGGAATTTTGGGGAGTGCTCTGCGTGATGGGAACTGCTGAAATGTTGAGGAGTGAGGAACAGCAGGAGAGTTTTGTAGCTTGTCTTTTATGATTCTGTTTTTAATTTGCTTTATGGGGGGGTCTGTTCTGCAGGAGATGCTCTGGATCAAGCAGAGTGTGAGCACATCTTTACTCTGAGGGGTGAGGGACCTGTGGGTCTGGGGCTGACTGGGATCCCTGGATTTTAGTGCTGTTTGCTTTCAGGTGTGAGTGCAGGAAACACGCTCCAACATCCTGAATGCAGGAACACTTTTGTTCTCTATGCTCTGTGCAAAATTGTGTCTGGATGCCTTGGCTTCCAGCCAGGCTTTTAATCTCCTCTTTTTTGTGTCAGCTTGGATAGTGTATATAATACTATAGTGCCTTTTCCTGTCCCTGGAAATGCTGATTTTTAGTTTTATTTTAAGAAGGGTTTTCTTTTTCTTATTTAGAAGAAAAATAAACTTTAAAGGAGGAGGAAAGTCTATGCTGTTTTTTTTTTTTTTTTCGTTTCTTGTTGTAGTTTATGCTTTACAGAAAGGCCTGAAATGTTCTGTCAAAGCTTTATCTCTTGTCTCACAAATTTAAAATTTAGAAACAGGGCAAGGCAAGGTGGGGAAGGGGTCTCAAGGTAATTTGGAGTGAGGGAAGGGGAGAATTAAAAACGCATTCAGTGCCCATTAATGTGTGAAATGGATGTGCCTTTAGATGCCACAAGGCTTATTCTTCCATCCAGCTTGACCAGTCTTTTGTCAAAACTCCTATTTTAAGTATTTAAATAAAATACGGTGACTTTGGCATTCTCTCCTTCCATGGGAAAGCCGAGTAAGAGAGAATTTAGCCCCGCCTGCCGCTTCCATGCTAAACAGATGCAAATCAGAGCCCCCTCCCTCCAGTTGCCTCTTCTCTCCTCCTGGGTTTCATTGTTTTGATGAAAGCTGTTCTGGTGCCAACTCCCAGCCTAGAGGGCAGGTAAGAGGAATTAAAAAAATCCCAGATTCCAGCTCGGTGATTAACATATCGTTTGGAGCTTGTAGTGTCATCCTTGCGCACAAAACAAAGTCACAACAGCTTCACAGAGCAGAGGTTTGTCAGAAACGCAAACATCAAAGTGGCAAGAAAAGAGGAGTTTATTTAAAATATAGCAGAAAGACTTAAAACATTCGTGTTCACCTATGAGAGCTATTAAAAATTAAAGAAGAGCCTTTGAAGGCAAGCATTAAAGATTTAATAGTATTAATTGAATTAAGCCGTGGGAGTTGAGGATATGTAGACACATGTGTGAGTGTATGTTCTGAGCCATCCTCTGGGTTAAGGCAGCAGAGTGCTGAGACCTCAATTAGCTGTGCTTGCTCTGTAAGGGCTACCTTAACAAACCCTATTTATTCGTGGGGTTAATTAGAGACACCATTAGAACTGGGAGTGTAAACACAAGGAAAGGACTTGGAGAGAAGGGAAACTGCAGAGCCCACCAGCCTTGGCATCCCTGGGCAAGGCAAAGCAGGCAGAGTCCTTTCCAGTCTACATTTAAGGATAATTTTGTTTATATCATTAAGGCTGATTTTTTTTTTTCAATAATAGATTACTTTTCCTTTGTTGTGAGAGCAGTAACTTAATACTGTTGTACTCCAGCCACAGGTATGGGCTTTTTTTTGGCAGCTGAACTTCCATGTTACTTGATAATTATTTTCTTTTAAGACTGGCTGATTTTGGTAGCTTTTAAGCTTTTCTTATGCTTAGAACATTCACTGTTAGGAAGACTTCTTGCTGGAGGAAGAAGTTTGTCTGTAAATAGACACAAAAATAAAATCACACAGTTGAGTGTGATTGCAGTAATGTGGTGAGGAGGGGTTTTGGTTGTTTGTTTTTTTTTTTCTTTGCAAATTAAATACTCAAGGCTTAACATTTTTGCAGTGTACATTAAAAAGCAGGGGAAAACCCAAATCCTTGTATCATTTCTAGAAAGAAAGAGCCCTGAAAGCTCCTTGCAAGCCTGCAGGTGGCTTGGCAAGGGAGGGACATGTCCAGGGGGAGCAGCTCCAGGGGGATTTGATGGCTCTGGGAATCCTGGTGTGGAGAGGTACCACCAACCCCATGCAGAGGGATACCAGAGCTGAGGGAGATCTCAATACATTCATTTTTCCTTCTTCAGGGAGGTGGCTGCTGGCAGTGTGGGGAGGGTTGGGTGAGCCCTTCCTGCTGCAGATGTAGTTACCAAATGATTCAGCACAGTGCCCACGGATTGGAGCAATGTTGATGAATTCATTACTGCTCCCTGATGGATGTTAATGGGCCACAATTTCTTCTGTGCATTTGGACTAGGTGGAAAGCTCTTGAAAAAAAAAAATAATGAGAAAATGGAGTGGGTGAGTTTTTAAGCCACTTTTGTGTTCTGCTTCTAAATCTAACAAGGGAATGTTTTTAATGACTTGCATGAATACAGTGGTCAAAACAATAATCACCAGGCAGCTCTGGGAGGGACTGAGAGGAGCAGTGCTACACCAGGGATTTCTTATTTTATTCAATATATTCCAAGCCACAATCAGCTGCTTTGGAAGCAGAGGTAGGTATTGCCTTTTCCATGTGGGTTCCTTAGGAGATATCTGGAGTCCCAAGGCCATGATCCAGTTGCTGCTTGCTGGGTATCAGAGCTGAGGAGTAGAAGATGTTCTCTGCAAGAGCTGACTGGAAGAAAATGACCTTTAATGAAGGAACAGGCACAGATGCTTTTGAGTAACAAGTCTTTGTCATCCTCTTTGAAACGAACAAGCTGCCTCCCACTCAAATAATTTTCCGTCTAAATATCCAGAATAGATGAAAGAGTAGGTAGAATTTTACTGCTGGAGGATGGATTCAGAAAACTTGAAGAATTGTTATGCTGACAGCTGAAAATTCTTGTATATCTGCATAGGAGAAGGTGGGATTCACTGGCGTTTTCAAACCAGATTTTTTTTTCATAATTCCACAAAAATCAACAAAATTATAATACAATAATAACAAATATTTTATTTATTACAACAAGGATGACTCTTTTTTGTGCACGAATGAATGAATTGGAAAGTTTGAAGCAGAAAAATGAGGCAAAGTCCTTCTGTCAAATATGCTGATATTTAAAAAAAATCTTTAAGTGATTCACTTCCATCAAAGCTGAACTTAAAAATATAGCTCAGAATCAGGAGCTGGGGCACCACAGAAGTTGACCAAAGAGAATTATTTTTATATTATTCAATATTCTTGAGTTCTGTTTCTTGGGAACCAGAATCCAGTGTAGATCCAGGTTGCTGGTGGCACAGCTGGGACCTGTGCTGTGGACTTGCTCCTGCCAGGGTGGTGGTGCTGGACACGTTAGACACGTCTGAGAGGAAGAGGGAGAAGAGGTGGGTTGGTTTGGGAAGGATTTTGGAAACTCTGGTGTGTGCAGTATGAAAAGACAGGAGAGAGATATGGAGGAGTCAGAGGGAAAGCTGAACATTTGGTGTTGCAGGGCAGAGCTAAAATCGGGGTGGGAAAAGGGCAGGGCTAAGATTTTATGAAATTTGGTAATTTGGAGAGTGAAGGACTAAATTTCCTCCTGGAATGTAAAATTGCTTTGTCCCTAGGCAGGAAAAGGAGATTGCCCAGAACCCCAGTGTGCAGTCCTTGCAGTCACCTGCTGAGCCAAGTCCCAAACCTGAACCGTCAACTTCACCTCCAGTTTGAGCTCCCCAGGTGCAGCTTGGCCTGGTGAGCTGTAACTGGAGACTGCTGATGAAATGCCTGGTGCTCCCCTTATTTGGGGTGTTCTTTAGAGTAATTAGAGTGTCCTTGGCATTAATTGGTTGGGTGTTGTGGTGTGTGAGCAGCCCCAGCCCTGCCTGTCCCCCTGCCTGCCCCAATGTGTGCGATCAGTCCCTGGAGCTGTTCCAGCTGTGGCTCTGGTGTGGGGCAGAGTGGAGAGGCAGGAGCTGGGGAGTCCCATCCTCACTTCTCCTCTGAGCAGCAGATCCTGCTCTGGAACCCTGGCCTTGGGCCAGAAGGTTCCTGCAGGGAGGATTTTGGGATGTGTTTCCTACTTTGCAATCTTACAGCAATTTATTCACAGAGTCCCACAGTGGTTTGGGTTGGAAGGGACCTTAAAGCCCATCCAGTGCCACCCCTGCCATGGCTGGGACACCTTCCCCTGTCCCAGGCTGCTCCAAGCCCCATCCAACCTGGCCTGGGACACTTCCAGGGATCCAGGAGCAGCCCCATTTTCTCTGGGAGTCTGTGCCAGAGCCTCCCCACCCTCCCAGAGAAGGATTTTCTGCTCAACTCCAATCTCATGAGCAGACAGCTCATGTACCTGAATTTCTGAGGTTTAAAGCAATCTGATGTTTGCTCTGATAGTTAAGACATTGTGGTGACTTTTCAAGATGATTGTGCAAAATCTGGTGTCTGTGAGGGGAAGGCACTTGAAATTTTATGCCGTGAGTGGACATTGATGAATGTAAGTAGGATATTAAATCAATCTCTGTTTTCTTTGCAGGCTTGTAGTTTGTGCTGGCAGGAAGCACAATTAATTAAAATGGAAAAAATAGTGTTTGGAGGTATGGACAGGTATTTCTTGGCTTCTTGTACTTCTTGAACAATCCTTTTCCTTAGAAATCCGTGTCATAAAATAAAAGTATTAATCCTTCAGCTTCTACCAGTAGTAACATGGAGAGTTAAACTGTTTTTCCCCCCTAATCTTTGTCATGGTGAGCAATTGCCTCTGGCCTACTGAGTGTATTAATGTGGTTTCTTGTCTGGTGTGTGTAGGAGGATGGGAGAAATTGCACTTGGCGACGTTTGCTTCATGTTAATAAAAGTGCAAAATCAATTTAGTTAATGAAATGATCAGGTGATTTTATGTAGCAGGTATCTTCCCAAAATACATCCCCAAAACATGGAGTCTGATACATGAGCACACATTTAGGCGAGTACGAATTTTAAATATTGCAGTTCTGTAGGAAAACACTGGGGCTTAAAGAAGGGAGCTGACATTTTGTGCTCGTGTATTTTTTGCAGTTCTTCCTGTGTTCAGGCTGATCTGTGGGGCCTGAGCAGGTGCCTGTCACCCCATAACAGCCTAAGTGACAAGGCTGGACTTTTCTAATTAGTAATAGATTCTGAGGCACATCCTCTGGCAAGAGTATTGGATATCCTCTTTCCTTCCAAAAGGAAAATGTGAAAGGAGAGAAGCTCCTACCGCCCTTAATTGAGTTGAAAATACAATTCAGGTATATTTGGTAAGCTGAATTTCTTTCAGGTTGTCAAGGCACACATTGGGTGGTCTTTTTTTTTTCTACTCAATTTGTGAGAAAACAGATGAAATGCTTTCCTTGAAGCAGGTAATCCCCAGAGAACAAATTCCTTTGGGGAGGTATTTTTACTGCCCTGTTGAATTAATTTGCATTTGGCATTTCTGCTTCAGTGTGTAATGGCCTGACCTCACACTGGTGTGTAATTCTGCAATATTCTGATATTCACTGCGCACCTGCTGCACGGAGCATGAACTGAGATGTGCCCATGTCAGACAATACCCTTGTCCTGACCCAGAGATGGGGAAACTGAGAGGTTTTCAGCCTCATGTGAAGGGTGAGACAATACAGATGTTATAATTCACACCATCACAATCAGAAGTTAACTATTTCCTAATTACAATACACTGTATTGTATTTTAATTGCAATATAAGTGTTTCTTGGTCTATCAGCTTTAGCCACACCATGCTGTAGATGCCTTAAAGCCAATAATATAAAACTACCCCTCGTGGGTCCTACTGCAATGCATCTTTCATTGTTCTATTTCTCCAAAGTATTTAGTCTTAAATACCAGTATTAAATTTAATCTTAATACTCTCCAAAGTGTTTTAGTCTTATCTTATCATAGAAAACCAATCGGCCAATTTAGATTGATCAATAACTTCTTAAAAAAATAATGAAATATTCTTAAAAATTAGTAAGTGAGCAACTACAGTAAAACCACACCAAGCCTACAAACATGCCCACGGTGCAGGTGGCACTGTGGGTGACACCTGACCTGGCTGGAGAAGGAGGAATGTGTTATTTTTAAAGAGCTGTTGTCAAAGCTTGTAATCCTAAAATTAGATCCTGGTGCAGGTCGGATTTGGGTCGTGGTGGTGATCTGCAGGTCTGGCAGAGCTGTCCCCTCTCCCAGCCCTTCAGAGCACATTTCCAGCCCCCCTGTCCATGATTCCAGCTGCAAGGCCCAGTGGAGCTGGGGGTGACAAAGCCCCTCAAAGGCCAGGGGAGCTGGGGTGACAAAACTCCATAAGTGCCAATGGAGCTGGGGTGACAAAGCCTCATAAAGGCCAAGGGAGCTGAGGGTGACAAAACCCCATAAAGGCCAAGGGAGCTGAGGGTGACAAAACCCCACAAGGACCAGAGGAGCTGGGGGTGACAAAACCCCTCAAAGGCCAGGGGAGCTGGGGGTGACAGCCCCAGCAGCTGTGGCTTGGCAGGTCCCCAAAGGACGTGGCCAGGTGGTGCTGCTGTGTGAGGCAGGTTGGAGATTTGCTCCTCACCCCCCTTCCCATCCACTCTGAGAAATGAGCTCCCCATGGAGCTCAAATCCTGGGAATTGAAGGAGACAAGGAGTAACAAAAGGTGCTGTGGAGGAAACAGAACCAGATTTGTGTCTGTAAATCTCTTTTACAGCTAAAAGTCTGCTCAAGCTGGAGCTCCTTTCCCTCAGTGAGGCTGAGACAGGACTGTAAAACCAGTGCAGAATCAAACCTTGGCACTCATGAATATGCATAAATTTGAAGGAGAATTATCTTTCAGCATTAACTCTTTAAATAAAGAAATAATTTGGCCACCTGCTGTCTGTGAAAGCTGACCTTGTTCTCTCATTTGTAAAAGGGAGTGGAAAGCTTCCAAAACTTTGAATTTTGAACCATTTCCTCTCCTCAGAAATTACACTGAAGACAAGCATTTAAGCTGTGAAAAATGGAACTGAAACCTTTCATCTGGAGTTAACCCTGTTCTCCAAACCCTTTGCCAATCTGTATTTCTAACTCGTTTCCTAAATAATTTTGAAGGTTGAGGAAGGGCATTGATGGGAATTTCAAGCTCTTCATTTTGCTGTTTTATTCCCATGAATTGCTGTTTTCTCTGCTGTAGAATAGCAAGAGAGAGCTAATAAGTGTTCTGCTTGTTGGCTTTTCTGGGTAGTGCCAAATGTCTTCTCTCTCTCAGTGCTCTCCTCCAAGTGGCCACGATGCACAGTTGCCCCTTTTCCTGTTTGGTTTTGGGATTGCAGTTGAATATTGTATCCCAGGCAGGGTAGTGGTACACTCTGGTCAGCCAGTTGTTCTCTGAGAATAATTTATGAAGAAAGAAAAAATCAGAGAATTAGTGAAGTTGGAAAATCTGTCTAGCAGTGTGGATTTAGTATGAGAAAAATGGCTTTTTTCTGCATTATATTCCTGATTTTTATATGAAGGTTTGTGCTTGGGTTTTTTCTGATATCTGAGCTGGTTGTGGAAAATGAGAGTTCCTAAAACACGATGGGCTTGGATTTCGACACACAATGAGCTAGCCCAGGAAAAGCAGGATGTGAATTTAGTGTCAGGCAATGGGAATCCTTTTTCTTTGCCATAAATAGGAGCTGACTTCTTGTCGGGACTGGGGTTGTGTGTGCAGGTGTGGTGTTGGTGTCTGTCTGTCAGATTCCTCAGTCAGCACCTGGCAGCCGCTTCTCTGAGCCTGATCCTCTGCAGATGGGCAAGAATTCCCTGATTTATCCTGGAATGCAGGTCCCTGAGCATCACCTGCCTCTGCCATGGCAGCCTGGTCGCAGGGAGAGCAGATCTCTGTGTATTCCCCATGAGAGGGGAGGCAGCAAGGCTGGGATATTTTTATGCAGATTGATGTTCTGCAGATACAGATCACAGACTGACTGAATTAATAACTATTTTCCAAACCTCCCTTCTCATGCATGTGACTTACAGTAAATGTCTAATCTAAGGATGTATGTTGTCTGTAATACCGTTAATTAAAATTTTATGCAAATGTCTGCTGAACTCCTGATGTTCAATGTTAATTTCCACGTTTGATATTAAAAGCTTTTCATATATTTCCTGTGCATGCTTAGCTGGGCTGTGCAGATATTTACCTTCAGGCTGATACAAAGGGCATTTTATCAGTGCAGACAAATCCTGGTTGGAGTTTTACATTCCAGAGGTGTGAATGGATTCTGCTGAAAGCCTGTCTATAGGTGGATTTGTGGGGCTGTTTGCTTTGAACTGAGTTTATGAAGGACTTTGTGGCTTGGCCTTGGTTCTGTGTTAGTCTCAGCAAGTTAAAGATGTTTCCTCATGCAGATTTCATTCACTGAGCTTCATCTCTTGTGGGAGAGATGAGGATGAGAGGCAAGAATTGCTGCTGTCTGCACACTGTGTGTAGGAAAGCACCTGGAGAATTCATTATTTGTGTAATGGAGCTGCTGGAATAGGGAGAAGGGCACTGGGTGTTTCCCTCCAGGTTAGCCCTGGTAACACAGGTAAGCTTCACCTTCTTGTCTGCACATCTGTTTGCTTTGCCATTTGGAGATGTCAGGTACTTCAAAATCAGAGAAAATGACTTGTAGGGACCAAAAGCAATAATGAGGAAGGCTCCCCAAGACTGAGCTGTTTAACTTTCACAGAAATCTGCTCAAGCTTTTTTCCTGCTAACCAGGAACAGCTTTAATCAACTGGTCTCACTTTCTGCTTTCTGTGCAACTCTGCTGTTAAAAATGCAAACTCACATTTTTGCTGAAGTTGCAAGTGCATTGTGCTTCCTTGTTTGTTGTGAGAAGTTAATTCACTGAAAAAAAGAAATCTAAACTTTCTGTGTAAGAATGTTAGAATGTATTAGAAACTCTTCCTCTTTTATGCAGTTGGGGTGTTTATCTTTTTGATCTGTTTTAATGATAAAAGAAGTTCTTGTGGTGCTGCAAGATTTGGAATAATCCAGGAGAAGGCTTCCATTGTGTGGTGAGGGAGCAGAATGGGTAAAGCAGGAACAAAACCAGAGCTCTTGGGTGAGGGTCAGTCCCAGTGCCAGGGCAGGACCCTGAACCTTGGTACAGCTGCTCTGCTGAGGGGAGCAGCAGCTCCAGCAGCTTTCCATCCTGTCATCCCCTGGGTGTTTGTGATGAGGTTTAGAATGAGTTGGTTTTTATGGGCTATGAGTAGAGTAAGATGAAAACATGTCCATCAAGAAAAGGAAAAAACAGATCTTAATATTTCTCTGATTAACGGCCTTGATTTTCAGGACTCAAAGATCTGAAAGTGAAGAATCCCTCGGCGTTGATGGATTGATGGGTTTTGAGTCTGTTACAGAACAAGTTTTTTTTTTTTTTAATTGTATTTTTATTGAATTTCCTGGAAGTGTGTAAATTGCTGGTTTCTCTTTACCCACTGTGTTCTCTCCTGTGTTTGCTCTGGGATTGTTTTTCCAAAGTGCTCCTCCAGACTTAGAAAAGCTTCCAAAGAAGTTCTTCCTTTGGTTTCTTCTCCAAAACCAAGTGCCTGCTTTCCTAGTGGGCTGTAATTGGGAGGGAATGAAGGCTCTTTGCTCTGTTTTTTTTTAGGCCTTGACAGCTTTGTGTTGCATTTAATCAACTCCAGAAGTGATGCAGGGTTGGGTTGTTCTTACTTGCAAAGCTTAAGAAACTTGGAATATTTTTCCTGTGCTGTTGTGTAAAAATGGCTGGATTTGGTGCAAGAGAGAGAAAAGGGAAGCAGTTGTGTTGTGATGGTGGTTAATTCTTCAGAGACTTTTACATGTGAAGTATTAAAATGATTTTTCCAAAAGCCTGTGAAGTTGTAAAGTAAGAAACTTGTCTTTGACTGGGGAGATACACACAGGTGAGGAGGCACTTGCTCCCGTAGTGTACTTGTAAAAAGATTTTGGGGGGGCCTCTCATCCCTGGCCTTGAAAGAAATAAAACTTTCATAAAGCAAGAATGTTTTTCATAGATTTGCAGTAGGTTAAAGGGCAGGAAATGGGGTTAGGAGTAAATGTTGGTTCTCACAGGGAAGGGCTCTTCCCAGCCAAGTGTCCTGCCAGAGATCAGTGCTCTTGTAAATATTCCCTTTAGCAGATTGGTCTGGAATAAAAAGATGGCTAAATTGAAGCAAATTAGTCAAATTTGAATGTAATCTTGAATTGAAAGGAATGATGAAAGATTCAGACCTGCTGAGGGATAAAGTGGCAGGTGAAATGCACAGGGAGAAGAACTGTGTGTATCCCAAGAAATGGGAGTTTAATCTGTGCATGGAAATGGCACTGTAGTAATTTGAAGAATGATAACAATGTCAGGTTTGAAATCTGTGCTCTCCTTGTCTCCAGTGTCTCTGTGAGGGGTGAGGTTGGTTCTTGGAGTGTTTGGAGGAACATTAAAGGACATCTGGATGGGCATCTCTGTGAACGTGGCCAGCTCAGTTCAGAGTCCCTGCTCAGTGTTTGTGCTCTCAGGGCTGCTCTGTGTTCATGGAATGGCCAATCTGCCAGTTTGCTCAAGTAATTTATTCCAAAGCTTAATAGGCCTCTGTTTACTTGAAACAGTGACCTTAACTAAAGAACTGACACAGCTTTCCAGCTCCACAGCTTGTCCTTGCCTTTTCTTGCCAGTCATTTTGGCTTTACAGTTCCATTCTCATAGAATTAAAAATTCTTTGGTGCTGAGTGAAAGACAGAGCAGAAAGTGTGGATCTGCTGAGTGTTGTCAAATGAACAAAGTAAATGCATTTGGGAACAAAAAAATTCCTTCTAATCTCCTTATCATGAAAGGTCACCTTGAGTTGGAGTGTGTTGGGCCACAGGATCTCTGTCCTGAGACTGAAAGGGCTTTAAACTCACCCAAGGTTTCAGAAATGGCTTGGTTGATTTTTTGGAAATTTGCTTGTTCTGTCTGGGTGCAGATTCCTGCTGTTAGAGGGCTGCTGAACATAGAATTCCTCATGTGGTTTCATCTCAGCTCTGTAATTTAAAGTTCTAGGTAGGCTTTACATTGGAAATTAAGTCTCCAGGTTGGACTTTGTTTCTGGTTTGCTTTTCAGATCTTGCCTTTGTATCAGCGTGATTGTCTTCATGCTTTTGTTTTGCTCAGCACTTCAGGTTTTTAATCTTCAGTGTTTAATGTGACTCGTGAGAAGAACAAGTTGTTTTCAAAATCAGAAGAAATTTGAGGAGGAAAAAATTAATCTAGGAAAATTTCTCCCAAGTGTTTGTGGCTTACTGGCTGTGCAGAACAATCAGACCCAACTAACCTGCTTTGTTTTCTTTCCTCACTCAGGTCATGATTTTCATTTTCTCATGTCATTGTCTTGAGGAGAGGAAATGATTGTAGTGGAACGTGTCACAAGCACGCCACTGCTACGGAGCCTTTGCTGTTCAGAAACGTTCCTGGAAGAGCAAATTTAGCCCTTTGCTGTTTGTGTTGTGGAATCTGTCTTGGGAAAAAGGGAAATAAAAATGACGACTTCGTCTATCCGACGGCAGATGAAGAACATTGTGAACAATTACTCAGAGGCCGAAATAAAAGTTCGGGAAGCGACCTCGAATGACCCCTGGGGTCCTTCCAGTTCCTTGATGACTGAAATAGCAGATCTGACCTACAATGTTGTGGCCTTCTCTGAAATTATGAGCATGATCTGGAAACGACTGAATGACCACGGCAAGAACTGGCGACACGTCTACAAGGCCCTCACTCTCTTAGATTACCTGATTAAAACTGGCTCTGAGAGGGTGGCCCAGCAGTGTAAAGAGAATATTTTTGCTATCCAGACGTTGAAAGATTTTCAGTACATCGATCGAGATGGGAAAGACCAGGGCATCAACGTGAGGGAGAAGTCCAAGCAGCTGGTGTCCCTTCTGAAGGACGACGAGCGCCTCAAGACAGAGAGGGCCCAAGCCCTGAAGACCAAAGAAAGGATGGCTCAGGTGGCCACTGGGGTGGGCAGCAACCAGATCACCTTTGGCCGAGGCTCCAGCCAGCCCAACCTGTCCACCAGCTACTCAGAGCAGGAGTATGGGAAGTCTGGAGGATCCCCAGCATCCTACCATGGCTGTAAGTGCAGCAAACTCATCCCAAATCCCTTTCTTCGGAGGGCTGCTGCTCTTGGGGGTGGGAGTGAGTGAGTGGTGCCTGTGGGAGGGTGAAATGCTGCCTGCCAGGGGATCTGGGATCCCTGTGGATCTGCTCCGTGCTGTTGATGTCTCTGCAGATGCCTGGGTAAATATTTGCTTTGGAGAGGACGTGTGCAGTGATGGAAATCGATTTTAAAAGCCCTTGTTTACTGGCAGTTCCAAAGGTAGCAGTGCCAGGCTGCTCGTGTGAACGTGTTCCAGTGTTTGCTGTGATGGGGAGGGTGTGAAGGGCATTTTCTGTCTGTTTCTGGTTTTAAAAGGAGTGCTTGAGGATGTTCAGGATGAAATCATAGGATGGTTTGGGTTGGGAGGGAATTTTAAGCTGATCTCATTCCACCCCCCTGCCGTGCTCAGGGACACCTTCCACTATCCCATGTTGCTCCAAACCCTGTCCAACCTTATTTATTCTTGGATTAAGAATAAATAAGAAATACAAAATATTTCCTGAATAATTTTGCTACTTTATGTTGCTCCTTTTGTGTTTTGGCAACAATGCTGCTGTTTAAATTTCCTTTATTGCTTACTCTGCAGTTCTTGGAGGAGGAGTGCTTTAAATCTGTATTTAAATATTTAAATTCTCAGTATTTGGTGTGTGAGTGTCTGTCCTAAATACTAAATACTATACTTCATTCTTAAAAAATGAATACAGTGATGTGGGAAGAGCAAATTCTTTCCACCACTGCTTGGTGGGACTCCCTGTCATGTCAGGAGGAGGCCTGATCTGGCACTAAATCCTCCTTAATGTAAGTAATGATCTGATGAAAGCTGCTTTGGCTGGAATGTCAGTGGTTGTGGTCTAATTCTGAAGGGAAATCTTTTCTTTAAATGAATGTTTAGAGAGTGTGGAGGGCTGTGACTGAGCCAGGGTGCAGGAACCATTGAGCACCAGCTTTAAGAATCTGAAGTTTGTCATGTCCTGGGTCCCAAAGTGCTTCTTTAATCATAAATCCATGAGTGGGGTCAGCCCTGCTGACATTTGCAGGAGGAGATAGCAGAAAATCAAACCAGGATGGAGAAAATCTCTGTTTAAAGCTCGGGAGACAAGCAGAAAAAATTATTTCCAAAAGGAATTTTTTTTAGCATAGAGGGTACAAAAAATGTGAGTGAAGGTTTCCAGCTCTGAGAATTTTTGATCTTGGCTTTTAATTAGCATTAGGATAACAAACATCTTAATTTTTCTGTAATAATAATTTTTTATACTTGTATAGTTTTTATATAATAACCATGCTTGAGCACTGTGAATTTTTAAAGAAAAACTCCTATTTTGTTACCTCAAAAATAACAACATTTTTCCTTTTCAAATCTATAGATTATTGTTGACTACAACAAAAATTCTTAATTTAGAAGTAGCTTGAAATACTGATTTTTAACTTGGGCTGGTGGGCTAAAATAAGTGACTGAATTTGCTGAGCACACCTTGGGTTTCACAGAATTATTGCTCCACCAGTCCCAACTTTAATTAATGCCTGGAACTATTGTTTGGAATCCTAAATGCTCCCAGAGGCTCCAAAGGATTCCTCCAGCAGGGCTGAGCAGTGCAGGGCGTGTTCCTCAATTGTTCCTGGGCTGCTTTAGGAATTTGGATGGGAGAAGGAGTTTGGCTGTTCCTCTCTACTCCAAGGGTGGATTTCCTGCTCCCTCCTCCCTGTGTGTGTCCTGTGGCAGGATTGCTTTGGAGGGAAAGATTCCGTAAGCTTTTTTTTTTTCTTCCTCACCCCCTAAGAAGCTTTAGAAATCTCAGGGATTTTTCTCCTCCCCCTTCGGTTCCAGCTCTCCTGGACTTTTTTCACTGTGGATCAGCAGAAATGCAGGTGGCTCTCAGGTTGTCTATTTAGAGTTTTAAATGTGGTTTTTGTCTGGTTTAATTGAATGGAGCAAAGCAAACCAGCACCTTCCAGAGCAGCTGTGCTAAGTCCCTCTGATATTGGGAAACGGGGAAGAGCTTTATCCCAGGAAACGAGGAAGGAGTTTCATTAAAATCCAGACATTTAATCTGTTACATAAATGTAGGGTTATTCCTGTGCCTGCTAAATTTGATGGAAAAGATGCTTTTCATTATTTAAAGTGAAAGAGATTGTATCCATCCTGTGTTCTTAAAAAAAAATTAAATCTATAAATATAAATAATAAAAATTAATTACATATCTATTTAAATTATATATCTTTTTTATTAATACCCTTCTTTTGTGCTGAAAATCTGGATTCAGAAAAAAATCTGTTAAAGGAATGAAGTTCTGCTGCACTCCTGGGAAATACTCCCCTTAGAACATCCCTAAGATGCTGTTGCTGCTCTGTATATTCTGGCAGAATTCTCTTTCATTCCTCTGAGCCTTTGAAGAAGAGATCAGAGACTTTTAGATTTGCCATCTACAGCAAGAGATTTGCCTCTTCAGAATGTCCAGCCACCCTCTTTGCTGAATGCCCAGCACTGCTTAGCAGGCAAATAGAAATAAAGTTTGGGAGAGTGGCAGAGCCCTTTTGGCAGCACCACCCCAGGAAATGTTTCATCCCTCAGTGGATGTTGGGTTATAAAATCTCATTTTTAGTGCTTTCTTGCAGAAACAAGAGCTCAGAGTTTGGTGGTTCCTGCAGGACAGCCCACCAGTAACTCCCAGTGGATACTGGGGTGGATGTGAGGGAGCTCTGTCCTCTCCTTTCAGGGACTAAAAGTGCAGTTTTGGTTAAATCAGTGAAGCCTTTTGGGATCAGTTTTTTGGGGAATGTTGAATCAGCTGCTCTGCACAGCCAGCTCTGAGCTCTGCTCAAACTCCTCCTCTTCTCCAGCTTCCCAGCCTGGGCAGGTTTGCATGGGGACAATTGGATTTTTGCTGGATATTGCCCACAAGGGATTTTCTTAAAGAATTGCTGGTTTTTGTATCCCAGATTCATCCTTTGTGACAAAATAAAAGCAGTATTGATACCCTGTGTAGTGAGAGAGAATTCAAGATGGAAAAGGATCTCTTGATTGATATCTAATCATCCCTCCCTGCTGCAGGCAAATAAGGGTATTTTTCCCTGTTTTCTTGTGAATATTTTCATTTCATCTCTAAAAATCCTTCAGAAACTGTGCAAAATGAAATGGTGCAACTTGATGGTTTTTAATAAAATCCTTTCCCCCAAAGCTTTGCCTTAATGACTTTGTTGGCCCTGAAGATCTCTGTGCTTGGATAATTCCAGGGAGCACATTATGGCATGTGAATTGTAAAAGTATTTGTGGGGTTTTTTCCTACCCAGTCTCACAGCCTGAAAATGGAAGCCATGAGAGATACTCAAAAGCAAAAAGCAGAAATAAAGCTCCTCCCAACCTCCATCTTGTCAGCAATTTCTGACATACTGGGAGCAATTGGTTTTATTTTCCAGCTTTAAACCAGGGACAATTAATGCTCAGATTAGGAGCTGTTAAATATTCCATGACAAAATGTATAATTTTTATTTATTTTGGAAAATGTGCCAGTTCTGTAGAGTTGCATCAGATCAGGTTTTATTTCACCTTAAGGAAATATTCTTGTGCAGTGCTGAAACCAAACTTACTGGGGAGAGGAAGGGGATGTAAAGCAGATATTAAAAATCTTTTGGAGCAATAGTCCCTCACTCCTAATCTGCCTCTGGGTCTAAATAATTGGGTTTTTGCCTGACATTTGTCACCCAGTTTCAAAAACTTCAGCCTCTTGTTCCTGGCCTTGTTTCATCTCCAGCTGCCAGTGACCACTTAAATAGGATTCTGGATTTATGGCTGCACAGGGAAAAGTAGGATGTTCTTAATTTAGACCTCTTAAGCCTCAGCTGGGATGCTGCTGGTGGTGTTCTGAAACCAAGTTTACTGAGGCCGTGCTTTTTAAGAGATCCAATCCTGTTAGACCCAAGCTGGGGTGTGCAGGTGTTGTTTTGGGTTGTGCCCACATCCTTCCCTTTCTCCTGTGCTCCAGGAGGGGATAGGAAGATGGGATGGGATAATGGGGTGGGGTCCATGGCATGGATGGATGCCCTGATTTCAGTGTCACAAACTCTGATTTCAGTGACACAGACCCTGATTTCAGTAACACAGGCCTTGATTTCAATGTCACAAATTCTGATTTCCGTGTCACATATTCTGATTTCAGTGACACAGGCCCTGATTTCAGTGTCACAAACTCTGATTTCAGTGACACAAACTCTGATTTCAGTGACACAAACTCTGATTTCAGTGACACAAACTCTGACACACACAGCTGGGTGTGACCTGATTTCAGCAGCACTGCCAGAGGTGGGCTCAGCTCACTGTGCTCAGAGCCTGCTGGAGAGAGGAGATGCTGAAAGACGCACTGGGAAGGGCTTTTATGGATCTTGGGAAATGCCAAGTCTTTAACCTGAACCTAGAAAAATTCTGGGAGCAATTTGCTGTAGCTGAATGAATGAGTTTAATATTTGCAGTGATTATTCACGTTAAGTTGACCCGTTATTTAAAACCAGTTTTGTGAAGCCTCAGCAAGTTTGTGTTCACTCATCTGTTTCTGTTTTGTCTCCCCTTTTGCTTGGAGTAGAAAATAATTCAGAGGAATTGCTGGTTTGGGTTTGACACAATAGGAAATTTATGAAATCCAGAATGGTTTGGGTTGGAAGGGACCTTGAAGCTTGTCTTGTCCCAGCCCCCTGCTATGGGACACTTTCCACTATCCCAGGTTGCTCCAGCCTTGAACATTCCAGGGATGTGGCAGCCACAGCTTCTCTGGACACCCTGTTCCATTCAGAACACTCCTGTTTTTAAAGGGTTTGCTTTTTATTTAATAATTATTTCTTTAATAATCTGTTCTGCATCTTTGCAGGTTGGAGCACATCCCTGCCCTTCCATCTTAGTCAGGGAATATAGGGAATATCACCCAGCAATGAATCTGGCTGAACAGCGTGGAGAATTCCTGCAGTCTGAGGTGTTGAAGGAATGTGGCAGACTCCTGTCAGATGTCATTTGACAGCTTGATTAAATCCTCTCATCATACATTTATTTTTCTGGTGCTGAGAGTGAAGGTGGGAGGTGCCACTGGTGCATCCAGACTTTGTAGTGACACTGAATTATCCAACTGTGTCCATTCACATGGGGGTTGGCGTCACCTGAGAGGAAAATGCTCCCAACAAAACAAACCTGAAGGATTTGTTGAGTGTTAAATGAATTTCAGCAGCTCTCAGTCTGCTCAGTGCAATCAAAATCCTGCAGGAGGGCTGAGCAGCTCCGCCTTGTCACATTCATCAGTGTTATCAACTCTCTTCTTGCACCTGAAAGATTCCTTCAGTCCCAAGGGAAAGGTGGATTACACAATTCCTTCTAGATTAAACAGCTTGTACTTGCCTTTCCATCATTTGCCTTTTTTAAATTATCCCATTTTATTTGAGTGGTTGTTCGCTGGCAGACTGACAGATGGGATCTCTGCCTGCTTCCCAAGTGAATTGCTGTTGGTTTCTGGGTTCTTACCTTGATATTATTTCAATTTTTGAAGTCACTTTTGGTTTTGCCCGCCTTTGTAGGTTCAGTGAGTATGTGAGGAAACAGCTTTTCATTCTGAGAGATGAATTCTGGTCTTGAGAATTCCACCTGCAAATTAGAAAGCCTGACACTAAAGAAAAAACCCAGAAATAACAAAAACAGCCCCAAAAAACCAAGCACAGGATCCTGAATGAAAATACAGTCTGAGTTTTATTATTAATGCAGGCTCTGCTCTCTGTGTCCTGTATTTCACTTTAACTAAGCCAGATCTATAACCAGCTACAGAGGCCTTTTAATAGAGCCAAAATATAGGAAATTATCAATAGCTGTGTCTGGGAGCTGTCCCAGCCTGGCCAGGCCCAGATGGTGCAGCAGAATCCTGCTTTAGTGATTAACTGAGCCTCCAGATGATTTCCTTGAGCAGCCAGCCCTGTGCTCCCTGCAGGACCAGATCCCACAGATTTGCTCCTGGAGGGACTGGGATCCCCAAATTCCCAGCAGAGCAGGGTTTAGCAGGTCAGAATTGATCCATTGAGTCCCATCTTACATAAACATCTGAGTTAGCTGTCGTGTGCTGGGGATCAGGGATGCTTTGTGTGCCACCATCCTGCTCCTAGGGCTGTCACCTTTCTGCTGGATCCTGGGAATTCTGACCTTACTGCAGGATGAGGCCCATATCGACAGGAATCTTAGGTAAAACTTGTCAGGTTACTCCCAAGAATGGTGTTTTGAATTTCCCTTAATCCTTTTCAAAAAAGAAAAGCGCTGGCAGCTCTTTAATGTGGATGGTTTTATAACACTTACATGGAAAACAGCAACATTGCTATAGTTTGTTTTTTTATTGAGGCCCAAGGAAGAACTTCAAATGGATGTTTTCCCCTTTTACTTTAAGTAAAAAGGAACTGGAAATACCTTTTAGAGTTAATGAGAGCAAGTAGAATGAATTGCTGGAAAGCCTAGAAGTGGGAAGGAATGACCTATGTGTGTGTGAGCCCCTGGTATCCGTGTGGGAATTCCAGAGCTGCTGCTCTTGGGATCTCTGGGAGCTCATGGAGCTCCCTGCCAAAGCCAAGCCAGCCCTTCCCATGCCTGGCTGGGAGTGCAGAGCCAGAAAAAGGCTTGGAGTGGGATGCAATCCCTGCTTTTAACAGCTTTTCCAGGCAGGAATGCACTGGGCAGTGAGGTCAGCAATCCTTTGTGTGGAAATGGGAGGAAGAGCAATGGAATCAAACCCATTTTGCATCATTTTAATTTTGATGTCACTCTGCCATCAGGCTCTTGGTTGTTGTGGAACACAGGGATGTGAGCAGAGCTGGAAAAGCTGGGATGCAGGAAATGCAGGAAATCCCATTTGCCCCCACAGTTCCAAGCCCAGCAGAGCAGAAGGTTCCTCCCTGCTCCTGCTCCAGGTGCCATCTGTTCTCAGGTGACTCTGCTGCTGTCCCATGTGTCCCAGGCTCTGTTTTTAAACCAGTTAGGACTCTTTCCTCCTCTAATCCCTGCTGCAAAACTGCTCTTCTCCATCTGCATCTCAGATCCATTCATGGCCAGTTTCTACCATGAATTCTTGCCCCTTTGTCTGAAATAGTTTTTTCTCTCTCTGAGGTATTTAACAACCATAAACTGCTCCATCTTCTTCTGGCGAAGATAAATAGAAAACATTCTCTGGGCTCCAAAGGGAAGTGTTTCCACCTCCATCCTGGTTTAAAATCATCCATTTTGGATTAGAATGATTAGAATTAGTGCTAATTTATCACCTGTATTAGGTGAGTGGCTGGGAATTATCACATGCTTTAATCATCATATTTTTAATGTAATATACTGGAGAGCCTGGCAGTGACTGTTGGAGCAGCAAGTACTCATCAACCAGGCTAAATTTAATTATTTTATATGAGAAAGTGTGAAAGAGTAATAGAATTGAGCTATGAGTAGCATCTTAATTGAAGTAAGGTTGGCTTGAGAGCTTCAGGATCAGCACAAGGTGGAAGAATCATTGTGGGTGATAAATTAGTTTGTCTTTAGAAGCAGATGGAGTGGGAGGGCACCTCGGGGTGGGGTGGGAAGGAGGAAAGGTCATTCCTTGTTTATGGAGACTCCTCTTCCTTCTTGCCTGCTGGATGAGAAAGTTCCACTTGTTTTGTGATGTCATTTTGGCCTGAAACTTCAGGAGAGAGAGACAAGACTGGGAAATGTTTGGAGGATTAAAGTAGTGATGGAAAAGTGGTTTTCAAACCGAATTTGGCAATCTCATTTTCACATGCCCAGCTGACCTGGTAGGAAGAAACTTGATTTCTTGGAGCTTGACACACTAGTTTGAAACATTCAATTAAATGTATTAAATGTCAGTATATGTTTTGCCAAACTAATCATCAGTCCAGCCACTAAATACAAACTTCCTTGCCAAAGCGAGGTAAAATTTCTGTGTGAATGATTTGGATGCTAAGGAATTGTCTGAGAGAGAGTGAGCACAAAATTGTTTAATTACCGTATAGTGCTAAACCTGCTAGTGGTGTAGGCTGGGAATTTCACATGCTCCTGGAGTGAAAACAGCCCTAAAAGATGGTTTGTGTGTTGAGAAATTGCATCTTTTAGCTGTCAAGGTTGATTGTTCCTTGAAGAAGAGGGGAAGAGATACCCCCAAAAAACTCCAGCCAATCCCAGAAACCAACCAAGACCCCCAACCCACTTCCCCAACTCTTCTTTAGCAGAGAATGATCCTGCATTTGTGTAAACTTGGAGTCTGAATAGCTGGTTTGTTTATCCCCAAGCCTGCTCAGCAGTTAAGAATAGTTCTTTATCTTCCCATTAAGACTGTATTATTTTACAGAAAAGTGGGTGGTATCCAGTTTTACCCTGATATTGGCCCACTCCCAGCAGATCCTTACTGACACTGAAAGATGGAAGAAATACTCACAAATGTTTCCTTCAACAATGAATTTTTAAGTCAGGAGCTCTGATACACTCCAGCATGAGCTGGGGGTACTTCTTATAAAAAACCTTTGATTTTCCAGGAATATTTTTCCCTTAAAGCAGCTGAACTGCCGTGCAGAGCTAAATGATCTCCTCACCTTTGGCAGAAGCTTCACCTCTTCACCCTGGGCGAGCTTTGACACCAAACACGGGGTGCAGGAGCTGAGCCTGCCCCCATCTCCTGCAGTTTGCTGGGCTGAACGTGCTGTGCCCCATCTCCTGCAGGGTGCTGTGCCCCATCTCCTGCAGGGTGCTGGGCTGAACGTGCTGTGCCCCATCTCCTGCAGGGTGCTGTGCCCCATCTCCTGCAGGGTGCTGTGCCCCATCTCCTGCAGGGTGCTGGGCTGAACGTGCTGTGCCCCATCTCCTGCAGGGTGCTGTGCCCCATCTCCTGCAGGGTGCTGTGCCCCATCTCCTGCAGGGTGCTGGCCTGAATGTGCTGTGCCCCATCTCCTGCAGGGTGCTGTGCCCCATCTCTGCAGTTTGCTCTGCTGAACGTGCTGGGTTTTGGCTTTTGTCTCCCAACAGCGACATCCCCGCGGGTGTCCTCGGAGCTGGAGCAGGCGCGGCCCCAGACCAGCGGCGAGGAGGAGCTGCAGCTGCAGCTGGCGCTGGCCATGAGCCGGGAGGTGGCGGAGCAGGTCGGTGCCCGTGTAGGTTTTCCAAAGTGTCCGTGCTTGGAGAGTTCCCAGTGCAACCTGGTTTGGTTGGTTGGATTCGATTTTATCTTATTTTTATGTTATTTTTTAAAATTTAATTTAATTTTATTTTTTAAATTTTATTTTATTTTATATTATTTTACTTCATTTTGTTGATTTTATTTTATTTTTTATTATTTTCTTTTATTTAACCTTATTTTCTTTTATCTTATTTTAATTTAATTTAATTTTTTATCTTATTTTATTTTCTATTTTATTTTATTAATTTAAATTTTATTTATTCCATTTTATCTTGTTTTATTTTCATTTTAATTTTTAAAAATTTTATTTTACTTTCTCTTATTTTGTGTTATTTTATTTTATTTTTTATTTTTATTTTATCATATTCTTTTTTATTATTTTATTTTTACTGTATTTTATTTTATCTTACTTTATTTTTTATTTTATTTTTATTTTATTTATTTCTTTTCTCTTTTATTTTTCTTTTATTTTTCTTTTATTTTATCTTATTTTATTTCTATTTTATTTTATCTCATTTCATTTTATTTCATTTATTTTATCTTACTTTATTTATGGCAGCTTGGCTTTGCTCCAGGTAGAATCTCGTGTGTAGGTTGGTTTCTTTTTTATTATTATTATTCTTAAAATCTCTTTTTTAAAGTAACTCCAGCCTCCGAGCTGTTGAGACTAGTGGAAGATGACAGTCACTTTGAGAGAAGACATTGTGTGGGAGGATGTTAATCATCACATTACTGAAGATGTTTTCAGTTAGGAAGAGCTGAAAGCATGACTGGTCCTGAAATCTTCATTAATGTCAGTGAATTCTGATTCCAGTGGAATTTGGAACAGTCTGTTCGTTTGGTGGGAGTTTCTGGAACAGGAGGGTGACCTGACACAAAGTACCAGAGTATATTAAAAAATTGCTTTAAAGAAATTGACTCCTGATCTATCACCTGAGTTATGTTACTCTGCTAATTCTCAGCAGCTTCATTCTGAATTTGGAATAAATTTAGATAAAACCACTGCATTTTGATACATAACAAAGTCAAATGTCAGCTCTGAGTGAAAATTCAGGTCAGCCATGCTGAGTGCCTGTAATATTTTAGAGGATTCCTGTAACAATTTAGTTTACAGCTGTATGTTAAGCATGAGTGCTTGGAAGGGGAAACTGTCACCCAGTAAACTTTGTCATTATTGAGCAATAAAGGGAACTAAAATATAAATCAGAACCTAAGCATTTGAAGTAGCTTCAGAAATGACAAGCTGGGGATTAGTCAACTTCTGAGAGACATGATGCAAGCAGAGATATTTAAAGGAGTTGAATGTGGCATAAACATTGTAGTTACAGATGTTTAAACCTTCAAATTACACCTGGACTTGGCAAGACTCCATTCCCTTGGTGCATCGTGGAGGGAAGTGAAAAAAAGCGAGAGAAATTCCAGTTTAGCTCCCTACAACCCTCAGTGGTGATCTGAATGCTGAAAAACCATGATGCCAATTTAAAAATGGCTTGTTCACTTGAAGTTCTGTGGTGTTTCTAACAGAATTTTGGAAAGAATGGAACAGCACCAGGGTAAATCCCAAGCAGCAATGACCACAGCAGGGTCGGGGCGCTCCCAAGGGACGAACCCCAGGAGAACTCCTGTGCCTGGTGTGTGCTGTGTGGAAATTGAGCCTGTGGAGCACAGGGGCAGGGCTGGAGCCCTGCAGGGAGCAGCAGCAGCTCAGAGCAGGCTCGTGCTCGGTATCACCAGTGTTGGTTTCCTTTGCAGGAGGAGCGCCTCAGACGCGGGGACGATCTGAGATTACAGATGGCTCTGGAGGAGAGTCGCAGAGACACAATTAAAATTCCCAAAAAGAAGGAGGTAGTGCCTTGGCCTAAGAAATTCCCGGTTTTGCTGCCAAAAGCTGAAATACAGTAACACAAACTTAGCTTAATGCTGAGCTCTTTTGTGCTTTTGGGTTTGCTTTGTTGTGTTGCTTAAAGCTGCTTCCGTGTGGGTTAAATTTGGAGCTAGTCAATGCAGGCGTGTAAAAGGAAAAATAATAATAATGATAATAATAATAATAATTGCTTCTTCACTCTCGTGGGTTTGTACTTCAGCCTGGCAAGGCTCTTAAGTAAAGCTCAGCTTCTTCCTGCCCTCAGCACACCACCCTGTTGGACCTGATGGATGCACTGCCCTCCTCGGCACCGGCCCCAGCCAAAAGCGAGCCCTGGGGACCTCCTGCTGCTGCTGCTGCCAACCAGACGGATCCCTGGGGAGGATCCACAGCTGCAGCCCCTGCCTCCGACCCCTGGCAATCATTTGGTAAGAGCAAACTGCCAGGAGCACTGGGATTTCAAAGGTTTTGCTTTTTAACCTTGGGCATTTCAAAGTTCCTCAGTGTTGTGCTCGTGTATGAGTCCATTTTCATTCATTTCACTAAATTCCTCATTTCCAAGCAGACACCAATGGCAGCTGATTTTTTTTTAAGCAGCTGGGTTTCTGTGTGTGCAGTTTGAATCCTAAGGAAGAGGAGAGTGGCACTTCTGTTGTCTTTACAGCAAAACCAACTTGTCCAACTTGTGTCTCCCTGCTGGTTGTGTCCAGTGCCATGGGTTTAGACTATTCCCAGAATTTAATCTGATATTTAGGCAAGCTTAGGAAAGCCATCAGTCTGAATTATCATGTCCTTAGTTGCTCCTAGAGAATTGTAATGTGTTTGTGTATGGTCAGAACCAAAAGGATTAAATTACTTAAATAAAGATTTTTATAGCAGACAAAAAAATTCAGATTGCCATTTAAAATACTTAGTGTTCCATAGGAGTTCAATGCTAAATCCATGGAATATTTCTGAAGGGAAAGGTGCAGTGTTTCACATTTTAAAGAGCAATTAAGCCAAATTTTTGTGTGGTATTTTGTTTTTTTTTGTGTGTGTGTTCCTGCCTGTGTGGTGGGCTGATGTCTGGGTCAGCCCCAGCCTGTCCAAGGAGTTACTCCTTTGATAAGAAAGTGGATGGTTTCTCACAGTGTTACACTTGGAACAAGAGCTGGATCTATTTGTTGGAATTTTTGACTTTTTTAAAGGGCAGGGAGTTTCTGTGCAAATCTTGATGAAGCCTTTCCATGAAGATTGACAGCTTTGTTCTGTCAGTTCTGCTTCAGGCTGGTGATTCTACAACCTCTGCTCTAAAATGCTTCCAGGACATTTGCGATCCACACACCACCATCAGATTCCTAATGAAAAATTGGAAGTTTAATGATGAAATGCCTTGTCTGGGGACTTTTCCCCTGCTCATGATGGCATTAAAGGCACCTACAAAGCTCCTGGGCCAACTGCCAGGTCATCATTCCAAGTGTCACCTGCTTCTTTTTGGTGATAGGAAATGAGAAGAAGCCCAGATTTTGGGCCCTGAGGCCATTCAGTTTATTTTTCCATAGCTATAAGCAACCAAAATCCACTTTCCTCAAATCTCCAGCCTGATGTGTCACCCTGTGACAGGATTTTCCTTGTACCAGTTCCAGCTGTAGCATCTCCTCAGTGCTTCCCAGCTTTCTTTCACCACAGCACAATCCCTGCTTCCAGCCTGCTGGATTCTCCCAGGAATAGTCTCCAACATGCCAGTTTATGAATTTGCTGGTAAAAAAATGACTCATGAATCTGCATTTCCCAAATCCTGCCAGTGCTGTGCTGTTCCAGTGGAGCTGATGGAAGCTCCAGGAAGGGATTTTCCCGAGTGCTCTCCTTTTGAGTGCTCCTTTTAGGGAAGAAAGGACATTTTGGGAAGCTGCTGGTGATGGGAAATGCTGTCATTAGTGTGGCACTGCTCCTAACTCAGCACTGGGGACAGATAAAGGAAATGGGAGTACTGGTGTGGGAATAATGGGGCTTCCTTGGAGAGTTTTGGCATTTCCTGCTCTGGAGCTGTAGTGACCACGTGCCTGCTGATGAAACAAACCCCAAAATTCCAGCTGGAATTTGTGCCACTGTGTGCAGCATTCCTGATTTACAGGGATATTGGGATGCCAGGGGGGGTTGAATGGAGTTTTAAAAGCTAAAATAATTTTCAGTCGTAATTTGAAACCTGCAGGATATTGAAGGTCAGAGTTGTTGCATGTGGGTGATTCTGTCCTGCTCTCTTGGGTTATAAAATCCTCATTTGGGAATCAAACCTTTGGTGTTTGAATTTGTAGGAATGAAGAGTTGTCAGCATCTTCCAGTAAAAATGAGAACCCTGAGCATACTGACATTGGGTTAAAAATAATAAAGGGATGTCAGTGGGCAGCTTAGATGTGTGTCAGGAGTGCTTAGAAATGGGAATAAAAAAGCACAGCTGGCTCAGGGGAGCAGATTGTATTTTTATAAAATAGCAGTGGGGTTAAAAGACTTGGAGAACATTCTCTCTGAATCTTACAGCTTCCTTTGTCCAAGGGTTAATGTTGTGTATCTCCCACCTTTTACCTTTGGGCTTTTTATAAACTCACTTTCCCCTGAGCTCATAAATACATCCTGTGATTTAGGTCACCTCCAGCCAGGGACTGTCACTTGTGCTGGCAATGTCAGCAACAAAGGCAAGTTTATTTTCTTGTTGGAACTGCAGGTATTTGTATCCAGGTTCAGAGAGCAGAGTTGTTTATTCCTCTGCCTTGCCCAGAATTTCCTGGTGCTTGTTGTTGGTCAGAGTGTGACAAATGCTGGGAGTGGCTGGTGCTGAGCAGCTGCTCCCATTAATGCTCAGTGTTAATTGGGAAGAGGAAAGGCTCGTGAAAGGGGTCAGTCTCCAAGGAAAGGCTCTTGGGAGGGGTCAGTCACCCAGGAAAGCTTTCCAAGGGAAGCTGCACTGACTTCTCTTCTGCTGATTCTTCTTGCAGGTGCCAAACCAGCTGCTTCTGTTGACCCTTGGGCAGCACCAGCAGGATCCACAGCTCAGCCTCTGGCCAAAAATGTGGACCCTTGGGCTCCTGCTCAGCCATCTTCTACTGCAGCAAAATCTTCTGTGGATCCTTGGGGATCAGCACCTGCAAACAAACCTCTCTCTACTTCTGGTGAGCAATATTCTCATCCCATATCCATCTTATTTGAGTAATGAGAAGTCCAAGTGGTTTTCTTGCATTGTGTGGTTCAAAGAAGCTGGACAATTGGCAGAATTGGTCTTCAAAATAAAAGGGACTTGTAATAACCAGCAGGAAAAAGAAATTTAAATGTAATTATTCAGACTTAGAGCTCTGAATTCGAGGTGCTGCTTCCTGCTCTGTCCCTTCTGTGTCTCCTCCTGGTATTTGTGGCTGCCTGCTGAGCACTTGGGACTGCTGCTGCTCTTGGGTTTTATCTTTAATTAGACAAGGACTTAATTTCTGGCAATGAATGATACTCTAATTTCACCTTTCATCATGATAAATAGTTCTGCAGATGGATGTCTCTGCAGATGCAGATTGACAGGTTGAGCAGCTCGGAGGAGACTTTTAGAGGTGCAAATGAAGGTTTGTTCCTTCAGACTGAGGGTCTGAAACCTCCCTGAGCCCTGGTAAACGTGCAGAAGGTGCTGCTGTAATTGTATTTTCATGCTCTGTAACTAATACAACCTTGAGGAGTGTTAATACCTGGCATTTTCATATTGGCACCGTTGGCTAAAAGCATCCAAAATGCATTTTCTGCTCATCATTCATCCCAGAATACAACAGACAAAGGAATCTGAGTGCTGCAAAAACTTCTCTAAGCAGCTTTTCCTGGGCAAAGGGCAAAAACTGGAGCATTGTGAAATGAGCCTTTAGCTATGGTGGCTCTTTGTTCTTGATAAATATTGGTTTTATATTCAATTTTCATCTTCTCTTGGGGTTTGTCATCTTGTGCTCTTCTTGCTTGAAATGTCCTGAAGGTTAAAAGTAAACTAAGAAAACATTTCAGCTAATTAAAAATACCCACACAAACCTTAAAAGGAGTGTGATTGCTGATCACTTAGGTGTTGTTTTTGTGCCTCTGGTCTGAGGTAAGAGTGTGTCCACATTTGGAAATGGTGATGTTTCATTGATTGCAAGCTCTGGGTGAGTGCTGGTGCTTCAGCTAACGGGGCTTTGCCATCTCCACAACCTCTGCTCTGACATTTCTCCTCCTTTCCACTTGGGAAGCAGAAATGAAATCATCACTGGTGCTGTTTTCCTTGAGGGCCGATTAACACTTGATAGTAGAGGCTGTAAATCCATTTCTGTTCTCTCCTTCCACAGCAAAATCTGCTTGTCTCTAATGCAGACACTCAATCAACAAACCCCAGCATGCTCAGGTGTGCCCTACACTGATCCCAAAGCAAACTGCTCTGATTTAGTTGTTCCATGCTGTCAGAAAGGACAATTCTGTGACATTCTCCTTCTCCCAGCTCAGAGTAGGAGCACTCCCAGCTGCTGCCCTGGAACCTGTGGTGGCTTCTTGGTAACAGGAATGGGTCAGCAATTGCTTCCAGGAGGATCAGCTGTGTGATGCAACTGAAGATGTGTTAATGACAGGGCTGTCTTGTTGTTTTGAACAGGAAGTACATCTTTTGACCTCTTCAGTAATTTGAATGGTACAGTTAAAGATGATTTTTCTGAATTTGACACACTTCGAACTTCCAAAAAGCCAGGTACGAATCAAGTTCTTAGCATGTGGACAGGTTGGGTGACAGTCATGGCAACAAATGTCTCTGTTCTTAAATTTTATTGAACAAAAAAACCAGTTTTCAGAAAGGAAGTGATGATGCAGCAGTAAAAGCTCCTTGTTCCCATTTTGGCCTGTGCATGAACTCGTGGGGAATGGGCCTTTTGTACTCCATGGAATTGCACCGTGTGACCTTTTGCTGCATTGACCCAGAAATTTGTTGCACTTCCTAATTTCCAATGTCCAACATGTTTGGAGCAGGGCTTATGCTCAGAGACTCAACCAGAACCATGCTGACTGAATCTCTCAAGTGTGTAAATTCCAATAGGAAGATAAGAAAATGCCTTCTATGAATACTCTAATTTATTTTTTTCTGTGGTCAATGGTCAGTAAATCAAAACTGCCAGACCCTGCCAGTCCTGTGGTACCAGTGCTCTCAGGATGGTTCTGCCTGAAGCACAGCTGGGCTTTTTGAGGAGCCAGCCCTGGGTGGAATCCAGCTAGGGAGGCACAGCAGTGGTGTAGGGCCAGGGCACGAGCCAGGGCTTTGGAGTATGTGTTCCTTGGAGCCTGTGAGTCCCACCTGGAGCAGCAAAGCTGTGGGAATTCCAGCAGTAGAGCACTGCAACTCTGACTGTAGCTTCTTCATGCTCTGCTAAAGGACATTGACCTGCTTGCATGCTGAGAGGGTGTAACAGCCTGAAACACTGAGCCCTGACTAACGCTAACTTAGCATAAAGCATCTCTGCTCTCACACCCTTCAGGCTGCTCTCTGCCTGGCTCTGGGCATTAACCAGGAGTTCTGTTTGTCCCTTTGTCTTGTTGCAGCTGAATCAGGTTCCACTCTGCCCTCTCAGCACAGTGGCACCACGAGTCCTGATCTCTTTGAGTCCCAGCACTCGAGTGGGACATCAGGCAAGCAGAGCACGGCCCGGAAAACCCCGGAGTCCTTCCTGGGCCCCAACGCTGCCCTGGTGAACCTGGACTCTCTGGTGTCCAAGCCACCACAACCTGTTACTTCTCTGAACCCATTCTTGGCACCAGGTTGGTTTCTGCACACTCCTTCACGTTTCTGTTTGAGCTTTCCCGTCCTGCAGGGGAATTCTGCCCAGCTCAGTGCTGGTGGGGTTAAAGATGGGTGGTTTGGGCTTGGTTTTCTTGGTCACTTCAGCCAACAGATCATGAGCAAGAGCAGGAGGGTCTCAGGGAGGCTCACCCAGCACAGTGGTAGTCCCTGAAAACACAAAGTCTCTGCTCTTGGTCTGCAGCTGAGCTTCATTCCAGCAACTCCCCTCACTCGGAATTATCTGTGTTAGAAAGTTTGGGGTTGTTAAAAATGGCTGAACTTCAGCTGGATTTTGTCCAAACAGGTAAGATTGCCGTGGGAAGGTAACAGGTAGGAGTTTCCTGTGCAAGAAGGTTGGAGTTGCCCTTTTCCTGGAGCTGCAGCAGGCACAGGAGATCTCTGACTGAATTACTCACTGAGTAATTCAGTGAGCTGCTGGTTAGTCTGTCTTAGGCTGCCACAGTGAGCCAGTTTTGATCTCAAAACACATTCTCAGTGTATTTTGGAAGAAAAATTGGCTGTTGCAGTTCTCCTGCAAGCTGGGCCTGTTAGAAGTGAGCCCTTGCTTGGAGCAGACTGAAATGGTGACACCAAACATGTGGCAGATGTGTTTTTTAAAAGCTGAATTTGCACTGATGTTTTCCTGTGTTGTTCTTAAGGTGAAACTTGGAAATGCTCTTTCAGTATTTATTTTCATCACTCTTCCAACGGAAGAAAAAGTCAATTTATTAAAATCCCTGAGTAGGAAAAACAGCAGTGATTCTGAGCAGCCTTGGCAGTGAGCAGGGAGAGAGAGGAAATCTGTGTATCTGCCCTTCCCGGGTACTACAAAAAGTTTGTGAGGGGTCACTGGGCCATCCAAATAATCCTGGGCTTGTACACTAAAAGGAATTTGCAGGGCTGGCAGCAGTCCAGGGAACCTCAGAGGCTGGGAAAGTTGTGCTCTGCTTTTTCGAGCACCGCTGCAATTCGGAAACAAGTTGTTTACTTTGGGAATTCTTGTCCCAGCTCGGTGCCAGAAACACGAAAATGGAGGTGGCTGCTGGGAGCTTGCAGCGAGCACACAAATCACAGGATCCCAGGATGGTTTGGAAGGGACCTTAAAAACCATCCCTGCCATGGTGGGGACAGCTTTCACTATCCCAGGCTGCTCCCAGCCCTGTCCAACCCGGCCTTGGGCACTGCCAGGGATCCAGGGCAGCCACAGCTGCTCTGGGAATCTGTGCCAGGGCCTGCCCACCCTGCCAGGGAAGGATTTCTTCCCAGTATCTAATGTGAACTCACTCTCTGCAGTAAATGGAACACGGAGAGCTGCAAAGCAGCATATAAAACATTACATCAGTGATGTGGATGTCGTGGTTAGGGCTTTTGCAGGGAAGCAGATTTGGAACTCCAGTCAGGGCTGTCGGAGGTTGGAGCTCTTGGTCAGTGAAGGGGTGTTGGTGGCACTGGCTGCTTCCAGGGAACACAGTGTGCTCTGCTGGGGATCAGATGCTCCACGGGGTGTTTTGGGCATGGCGATGCACACAGGGAGTGTTCTTTGGCAGCAGAAATGACTGCAGCCCCTGCTGTTGATGGCAGTGCCTCACTGTCCCTTCTCTCCCCGCAGGCGCCGCTACGGCAGCGACTCCAATCAACCCCTTCCAGGTGAACCAGCCTCAGCCTCTGACCCTGAACCAGATGCGAGCGAGCCCCGTGATGGGCAGCAGCCCCTCGTTCAGCACCGTGCCCCCTCTGAGCATGGAGCCAATACCTCTGTCTTCCATGGCCCCCGTGCCCGTGGGCATGGCACCGCTGCCGGCCATGGGCACCATCCGCATGGGCCAGGGGCTGAGCATTGCAGGATCAATGCCCCAAGCTCTGCACAGTACAGGAATGCCGCCAGCAGCCTCCCAGGCTGCAAATACAACTAACCCTTTCCTCCTATAAAGACCCAATTAAAGGAACTTTTCTTTTCTTAGTGTTTCCAGGCTGAAGTCTTTCCAGCGAAACGAACGTGGCCTGTGTGGACTGAACGGTGTGTGAGAGACTTGGAAGTAGAATTGCAGTTTACAGTTATGATCTTTGAAGAGTTGTCTCTACTTACCAGTTAATCTAAATCTAGTCTTTGCTACAGATGGTACCTTACTTTGGCTTGTTGAGCATCATGTGAAATGTTCAGACTTTTCACCAAAGTTAGATTCTGCCCATTTTTGTTACTTTGTTAATCATTTCAAACACACTTTCTAGGGAGAGAACCTGCCACCGGAAAACTCCCTTGGCTATTTTGTAGATGTCAGATCACGTGCTGGATTCCTGAAGTTACTCTTCCCCTGCATCTGTCACTTCCTCTGCCCGTAAGATAGACCTGAGATTCCGAGTGCTAGTGAATGTTTTGCACATAACTACACACAGTTCTAGACTGTTGGTTCACCCATAGTCCTTACTCTTAGAAGAGACCGACCCGGAGGGCCCAGGGGGGCTTGGTTTTTATGCATTAAACATTGCAAACTCGCACTGCTTTGGTATCTCTGAGGTGTGACTGACAACAGCAAGCTTGTCTCGAAAGGAAAATAACACAAAACCCCAGACAAAACACCCAAGACCATGCTCGAGTTGTGCTGTCGTGTGCAGTGTTGAATTCCTACACTACTCTAAGGACTCCTGGAACTCTCTGTGAGTGGCTGCACTCGTGCTGAGTGAGTGTCCTGCTCTGTGCTTGTCCAGTACCAGCTTCGTTTGGAAGTTTTTTCATGTGTATTTTGTTTTTATTTGACTTACAATGTGAGTTGAAAGAAAAAAAAAATGGAAAAAACAAAGAAAAGCAAAAAAATAAAAAAAAAGAGATACAGTGGGACAACTTTGAATTCAGTTTCACCGGGGCAAGCTTTAAAACTAATTCAGGCTTAACCTTGCTATATGCAGTTACTCTTGTATACTTTTGCACATATTTTGTTTAGTACAGTTTCATATTTTGAGTTTGCAGAGTTACCTAATAGTCCTTTTTTTGCTAATTTTTATAATGTGGTTCTTATTTAACTGTCTGGTTTTGATAGATTTATCAAGTCTGGCTGAAAAATTAAGATATTGGCAAATGTCATTTTTATGGTTTTAATGCCCTCTTATTTATGGTTTTCGCTCTTTGTTTCTGTAAAGAGAGTTTAAAAGGGAAGATTAACACTAAAATATTTACTTTTAAATGAAGTATTCATAATGCAAATCAAAAACAAATCCTCATGACTAATTATTTTTAGATGAATTCGAATTTGAGCATAACATGATTTAAGACTACATTAAAAAGAAAAAACACTAAAGTCGCCTTTCCCTTGATTTGTTCCCATTTCCCAATCCCCAGACTGGACAGACTTTTAGCCTTGATGAAGATCCCAAGAGAGGCTGTTTGGTTTTATTTTCCTTGTAAAACTTGTGGAGCTGTTAAAAATCCTGATGTACAAACAGAACTTGTTTGGTTTTATCCCCTGATTTTTCCTGTTGGAAGGTGCACTCTGTTGGATGGCTGCTTCCGTGGCCAGCCCTCCCCTGGGAGCTGAGTTATCCCTTTTCAATGAATTTTCATGTCTGGACTCCTCACCACGCTCAGGGGTTCTGCTTGAGCTCCAGCCTCTCACAAAAATCCATGGAAAGGGATTTTTCCTGCCTGCAGGGCACCTCTGAACGGACTTGGTGGCCTTTCCTTAATTTAAGAGGGGGAAAACAGAATTTGCCAGAGTTGTGTTGAGGTGGAACAATTCCCTGTGGGGCTGGAGAGGGGCTGGATCCCTTGGAAGGAGAGGATCCCATGGAAGGAGAGGATCCCATGGAAGGAGTGGATCCCATGGAAGGAGTGGATCCCATGGAAGGACTGGGATCCACCTCCTGGTGGGAAGGGGAGGCTCAAGGATGATCAGATTTAGGGGGACAGCCCCAGACTGGAGCTGTGCAGGTCAGGGGAGCTCTGGCAGTGGGTGGAATGCTCAGATGTTCCTGTGCAGATGTGGGATCCTCTGGGATCCTTTGGAACTGGCACGGAGCATTCCCAATCCTTGTTTTTATAGAGGAGGGAAGAGGATTGCTGTCCACACCCAGCCTGTCTTTAAAAACAAAACCAAACCCCATTCATGTTGCCTTTCAGAGCAAAGCAAAAGACTTTTTCTGTTGTTGTTGAAGCTATTGAGAAGTGTAGAGCAGGAAGGGTGTGATTCTTGCAGATGGGGGGGAAAGTGCTTTTTTTCCAGCTGATCTGTGACAAGATTCCTCCTGGGTTGTTTTCCCAGTTGGATTTGACCAGCCCTGGAATTGAGGTCATTCAGGGTTTGTCCCTTTGTCCCCTGAACTGCATTGGGATGGGGCATTGTCTGTCCAGCCAAGAGTCCTGGCCACGTCCTGGGGAGCTTTTTAGAGGCAAGATGAGGTTGATAAGAAATATTTGAAGTGCTGCAATAACCTGCAGTTGGAGCTGTTACTGTAAATTTGCTCTGGGAGGGAGCCCTGGCTTAATGAAGCTGTTGAATGGCAAATCGTTGCTTTTCCTCCCAAGTCACTGCCCCCAGAAGTTTATCCCTTTTATATGAAATAGAGACATTTATGGCACAACAAACCCCAAGGAGGCTCCCTGAGGAGATCCACCAAGGAGGGGGATCCCACAGCCCAAATTCTGGTGCTGGCAATCTTTAGGCTGAGACTAACCAAGCCCAGACCCCAGCCTGGCACAGGGCTTTGGCAGGAGCTGAGTTTAGCAGGAGAAGGAGCTGGTTTGGTAAATGTTCCTGGGCTGGGCTGTGTCCCCAGGGGATGACAAGGAGGGGGTCACTGTCCTGGCTGGGGATGCCCTGAATGGTCCAGCTCATTTTGTGATGATTTTCCTGCTCTCAGGATAATCCTCCCTCCCTCCTGGCCCTCCCATTTCTGGAGGGTGTTTGTGCATCCCCTCTGCCCCATTTCTCCTTTTTCCCCTCTTCTTTTTCTCACTTTGCAAATATTCAAAGTGCTTTTTTTGTTCTTTTTTGATTTTTAAAATGTTAGTAGCCCAAAATAGCCTTACTGGTCAAATTGACCAAAGAGAAAAGTGTAACATCTTGTTAAAAAAAATAAATTAACACACACTCCCTGGCATCATTTCCCCTAAATAAGCTCAGTTATTTATTCAGTTTCATGCTCTAGAGAAACTCAGCTCTGTGGAGGGGGCAGGGAAGGGAAGCCCTGGTGGGTTGTGGTGTTTTCAGTGTTTGGGAAGTCCTGTAGCCAAGACAGCTCTTGCTGCCCTTGTGCCCCTTTCGAGGTGTGCTCTGTGCCTGAACATGCACAGGTGGGGAGAAAGAGATTTCCGTTTCCCAGCAGAATCTCACACAACTCTTCTTCCTCTCCAAGTGTTCCAATATTTCCCAAACTGCTCATAACCCCGGGAGCCAGCTGCTTTTTCTGGATTTGTGCTGACTATTGCCATTATTTACTGTATAAATAATTTATCATTTGTACTATTGTATCATAATGTCTGTATCTTTGTGTCATTTTTTTTCTCCCCCCCAGCTATGTCACAGATGTGATATTTAAACGATGCCATCAGAACAGTGGAAAGACAAGGGGTTTGGAGGTGACTGGTCAGAATTAAAATTGTATTGCTTCTATTCCAGCTGTGTTGCTTTTTCCAAGCTTCTCCGTGGTGTTTGTTCTGCCATTCCCACCCAGGCCCTGCTTGGTGGAGGTTTGCAGGAAGCTGATGGGTTTGGGGTGAGCTGATGGAAGGTTTGTGGCAGGAGGATTGAGGGTGCTGTGGATTCCTTGGATGCATCCAGGACTTTTCCCGGACAGGCTGCTCTGGCTGGGAGAGAGGAGGGGTTTCTATGGCTCACTGAAATCAGGCTCAGCTGAGACCTTACTGACTCAATAAAAATGGAGATTTGTTGTGTTGCAGGTGACTGAATTCCTTCTTTTAACCCTGGAACAGCCCCGTGGAGGGAGCAGTGCCTGGCTAGAGGCTCTGGATTTGTGTGCAGGCAGGAATGTGGGGAAGGTGCTTGTGGAAGGAGGGCTGGGGAGCTGGGACAGCACCTGGGGACTCCTCACTTCCCACTTTTGCAGCTCAGCTTGGGCTCTGTGCATGGATCACGAGGCTGCTTCCAGCCTGGAAGAGATCCAGGCCTCTAATCCCGGCTGCTTTAATTGGAGGGCACTTCATTAGCAGGAGCCAGCAGGAGCTGCCTCTCCAGGCCCCTGCAGGTGCCCTGCTTCATTTGCAGTCAATCAGGCTGATCACTAATCAATGGTCACTAATTAATGCTCGAGATGTGACTGTGGGAAAGGCAGCTTTGGGGAGAAAAGTCTCTGCTTTGGTTTCAGCTGGGGGAAGCTGCTGCCCCAGGAATGTTCCAGTGTCCCAGGAGGAGCTGGGGCTGCCCTGGAGCCCCGGGAGTGTCCAGGGCCAGGCTGGGCAGGGCCTGGAGCAACCTGGGAATGTGGAAGGTGTTGGGGTTGGAAGAGGATGGGCTTTAAGGTCCAAACCATTCTGGGACTCTGATTCTACTCCCGCCTCTTGGAATTGCACATTTTCAGCTAAATCTGCTCACTGTGGAAGATGTGGGAATGGCTCAGGCTGGAAGCTGTGGGGACTCTGATCTCTTCTGGAGGAGCTGGATTCTGCTGGGTTCTGCTGAATTCTGATGGGTTCTGCTGGGTTCTGGTGAATTCTGATGGGTTCTGCTGGGTTCTGCTGGCAATGTGAGCCAGGGGAGCCTGAGCTGCCCCAGCCCATGGTGAGCAGAGCTGTGCCCGTGGTTGAGCTTTCTGCTGACCTTGCAGAGCTGCTCCCCCATCCCACATTTCCTCTTCCTCTTCCTTTCCAGAGGAGTGAGGAGGATTTGCCTGCTCTGCAGAGGAAGATAAGGATTTATCTTTTGGCTTCCCCTCGCCCACACTGCTTTAAGATTTTGCTGAGGTTTGTGTTGCCTCTTTGTGCTGGGCTGAGGGTGCAGCTCTGCCCTTTCTGCTGCTTTTCATGGAGCTGTGGGGAAAGGGCTGGGCCCATCTCATGCTCTGACTTTGGCACTCTGCAACACCCTGCAGGCTGCATTTCAGGGAACCAGCGGGATTTGTGAACCCCTCATGTTCAAAACTCCCAAACCCTCCTCCCAACCCATCCTCAACCCTCCCAATCCCACCCATCCATCCCCAACTCTCCTGGAATTCTCCACAGCACTGCAGCTGAACCACCTCGAGTAATGCCTGCCATGGAAAATCATCAGACACCTTCGTGTCCTTCTTCCCCTAGAACCTGTGAAAATCAGCTCTGCCTTCTTCCTAAAGGGTTTTTCCTGGCCATGGAATGAAATCCATGGATTTTCCAAGCTCCATGGAGCCAGCTCTGCTGTGCTGTAGCAGCCCTGGAGTCCGTGGGCTGCCTGGGGTTGTGTTGGGTGATGGTGGGGGAGGATTTTTTCTGCTTTTTTAATATCTTCATCAGCAAGTCTGGCACTAAATGGAGTGATGATATTCTCTGAGGTGAATTTGGGTACTTAAATATCCTGGCCTGAATAGGGAGCCAAAAATAGACACCTTCAGCAGTTCCATGTGTCTGCTGCTCTTCCCTCTGAAGGACGAGGCTGGATCCCTCAGATCCTGCTGGGGATGCAGCTCCTGTTCCCTCCCGGGGGCCCAGCCCTGCTTTCCATGCCCCAAGGATGGGGTCTGAGGGATTTGTGCTGTCCTGTGCTCCCAGCCCCACTGGGGCTGCACTGGAGGCCACTGGCAGCTCTGGAGTTGGGTGGGAGCTGCAGGTTTGGGAGTTTTTGCTTCCAAAGGTGGAGGTGGCTCCTGGGTTTGCAAATATCCCCGAGTGTCTCAGAACTTGGGGTTTGAGCTCCCCCACGTTTGCCTCCCAGAGGACTCCTCAGCTGATGGAAAAAGCCCTCAGGGATCCCCTCTGCACCCCGAGGGTGATGTGGAGAGGGGACAGGGTGGGATTGGGGTGGCCTTTGCCCAGCTCTGCTGGGTGTTGTGTGGCCTGGAGGACTGGCCTGGAAAACATCCCAAACTGGAGCTGGTGGCTCTCCAGATGTGCTGCTCAGGTGTACCTGGACCAGGGCTGGCTGCTGGGGGGCTCTCAGTGCCCTCAGGTCTGAGGGACACCCTGGAGATGTCCTGGGTGGGTTCTCCAGGGCCACCAGCCCATCCAGCTGCTGCCAGCCCAGGGGACAGGCCCAGGGCTGGGGTTCCTGCTGTTCCCCGGGTCTGGGTGTCCCCAGGAATGGGGAATGCTCCACGCTGTGGGTGCCAGCCTGGCTGTGCCACTGCTCCCACCCCAGCTGTCCTGTCCTGTGACCCCCAGATCTGTGTCCTGCACGGATCCTTTATCCCCCTGAATTTCCAGTGGCACAAATGGGAGAAAACACTACAAACCTGTCAAAAATTGGAGCTAAATCCCTAATTTTCTTCAAACAGGTTGCTCCGTGCTTGAGTATTTGATTTTTTCCTATTCTTTTTTTTCCCCTTTGGAGCATTTCACAGATCTCCTGCTCCCAGCCCGGCACTGCTGCTGGGGAGAAGCTGCTGTCAGCTTGAATCCATCTCATTTTCAGATGGAGATCACTCCCAGCTGCCACAGAGCTGCTGGTGTAAAGCAGCCTGGCAGCCTCCTGTGGATGCTCAGATGCCTGGCTCAGCCCCGATCCCCGGAGCAGCCCCGGGAGGTGTTTGCTCCCTGCTCTGGGGACAAGGGGCAGTGCCAGGGCAGCCAGCACGGAACCACTTCCATGGAGGAACGGCAAAAACTCGGAATTTTTCATTGAGCCTCGGAGTTAATCGTTATTAATCACTTCCAGTGCTTTCCTGAAGGTTGGGAGCAGCCACGAGAGGGCAGGAGCTGCTGCTGCTGTTCCGTAGGAACGCGGTAAATACCAATTCCTAAGGATTGCCCGAATGGTTCTCCTTTTTCTGGAGGGTTTGATCCCCAAGCTGCTGCTCAGTCCCTGTCCTTGGCTGTCTCCCTCCCTGGGGAACAGCAGGACAACTCCCATGGGAGTGAATCTAAAGCCTCTCCAGGCCAGGAGAGCTGCAGAGACCCCAAACATCTCTGAGGCCCTCTGGGTTGTGATGGCCTTGGAGCCCCTCCTGTGCCAGGACTCGTTGTCCAGGAAGAATTTAAATTTTTTTCTTTTTTCCTGCCCATCTGGAATTCAGAGGATAACGACCAATTTCAGTGTCTGGGAGAGATTTCAGGGGAGGGAAGCAGAGCTCCAGCTGAGAGCCTCGTGCTGCTGTTGTGGGGTTGGGAATTTCAGAGCAGGTTTGAAGAGAAGGGAGAATGATTAACCAGGAAGGGAGCGGGGTGTTCCAGCTGGGTGAGCCCCTGCTGCTGGGTTCTACTGGGATTTGGCTGTTCTTAAAGCACTGCTGCTTCTAGGGTTTCACTTCCATGAACCATTGGGGATCCTAAATCCCTTCCTTGTCACTGCTCCCTGCTCACGGTGTCGTGTCCATCTTTATTCACAGGTTGTTCCCAGATGCAAAGATTCCAACCAGGAAATGATGAAAGCAGCAGCAAGGCCATTTCTGGGACAAGTTTCTGAGAGGTATCAATGGCACTGGGCTTGGGAAATGCCAAACATCAGCCCCTGGGTGATGCCCTGAGGGAAACACTCACGGGAAACTTGCCCAGCCCTTGAGGAAGGTAAGTGAAGCTCTTAGATATGCTCGAGCCAAAGGAACCCAAAACCACCCCAAAATCCAGCTAAACCCAGAGAAAATAGGCAAAAACCCTAATAATGCAGGTAGCAGTGTGGGATCTGCTTAGAGAGCAGCTTGAACACCTCAAGGTTCTTTAATCCTGTCTTATGGAGTTTAGGATTTTTGCTTTTCATTGTTTTTAACTACCCCTCAGCTCTCAGGGGGAAGCTGGCTCAGGTCTGGTTGGTCCCACTGGGGTGAAACACCCAAGAGTTCCTTTGGAACAGGAGGAATTCAGGGCTTTGGAGCACTGGGATGAGGAGCTGGCTGTGAATAAAGCCCAGGGTTGGGCTGTGCCAGGCTCCTGTGCAGCTTTGCTGCAGTTGGAATGTGGGCAGGAACTGTGCTCCAGGGGAAACTGGCTCTTAGGCAGCAGCAGGAGGTTCACTGTTTGCCTCCCAAGCCTTTCAAACTCTGATATTTATCCTGCTTCCCGAACTGCTGAAAAGGAAACAAAATTCCTCGAGTCTCCTCGGAGCCAACAGGAAATGCTTCTGAATTTGGATTCCAACGTGACTCAGTTCAGAGATTACAAATGACCAAAACAACTCCACTGGAAGTGTGGAGTCAACAAAAACAAGGCAGGAGATGAAGAATTATCCCTAAAAATGTTTGGAAAAGTATTTCTATGTCATATAAAAGGTGCTGCTGCTCCCAGCAATGTTCTAGTGGCTACCTTATGATCTCAGAAATTAAATTTATTCCATCCCACTGTGGATCAGAACAATCTCTGCCCGGGTGTTTTGTTGAGCTGTGTCCTGGAGGATTTGTGGCTCATCCCTGGGTGTTTTTCCTGGGATTTCTACACTTGGAGGTCTTGGTAGTTCCCTTTTAGGGAGATGGTGTTGTTCTCCTGGGATTTGCAGTCAAACACAAGAGGTTACATGCCCAAAATTAAATAGGAAAATGACTCAGCAATTAGTCACTGCATTGAAACACTTCTTTTTCTCTTCTACCTTTAAGTCTAGCAGAGCTCAGATGATTTAGGGCTTAAAAACATCCTGGCACAAACAAAGAAACCCCTTTATCAGCAGAAAAACAAATGAATCCATTGATACAACAGAGTTTATTTATTCAGCCTAAAAAAGCTTAGAGGGGGATGCATTTCACAGGACCATTTTTGGAAGGTGTAATAATTTCAATTCCTCATTTGCCAAAAAAAAAAAAATCACTAAAGAGAAACTGGGTTTGCAAAGTTTTAACTGCAGGGAAACTGCTACAGCTGGAAACTTTCTGTGCCATTAATTCTATAAAAAGGTGTACAAAAGGCTGCTATAAAAATATTTTGTTACAGGCCTTACTCTGAGACAGCCTGACCCCTAAAAACACTGAATAAAATACAATAATCATCAATAAAACACTGAATGTTACCAACAACATCAATTTCCACAACACTTCAGCCTTACTGAGAGGATCAGGCTTGATTGTTACCCCAGATGCTCCCGGGCTGGTGTTTTTTGGAGTGACTGAGTTGAAGCAGCTCCTCCTTTCCTTCAGAAGGGCTTTGGGGGGCTCAGGAGCCATGCAGGGGATTTTGGGGGGCTCAGAGGCCGTGCAGGGGTTTGGGGGGTTCAGAGGCTGTGCAGGGGATTTGGGGGGCTCAGAGGCTGTGCAGCCCCGGGGGTTTGGGGGGTTCAGAGGCCGTGCAGGGGATTTGGGGGTCTCAGGAGCTGTGCAGCCCCTGTGCTGCCCCAGGGGATTTGGGGGTTCAGAGGCTGTGCAGCCCCTGGGGTTTGGGGGTCTCAGGAGCTGTGCAGGTTCAGCTGAGGGGTTCAGAGGCCCTGCAGCCCCTGGGCCCAGGGGATTTGGGGGGCTCAGAAGCTGTGCAGCCCCTGGGGTTTGGGGGTTCAGGCCCTGCAGCCCCTGGGGTTTGGGGGTTCAGAGGCCGTGCAGCCCCTGAGGGGTTCAGAGGCCGTGCAGCCCCTGTGCAGCCCCTGGGGTTTGGGGGCTTTGCGGGGCTCAGGAGCTGTGCAGCCCCCTGGGGTTTGGGGGTTCAGAGCGCAGCCCCTGTGCAGCCCCTGGGGTTTTGGGGGCTTTGGGCTCGCTGGGCTGTGCAGCCCCTGGGGGTTTGGGGGGTTCAGAGGCCGTGCAGCCCCTGGGGTTTGGGGGGGCTTTGCGGGGCTCAGGAGCTGTGCAGCCCCTGAGGGGCTCAGAAGCCCTGCAGCCCCTGGGCCCAGGGGATTTGGGGGGTTCAGAGGCCCTGCAGCCCCTGGGGGTTTGGGGGTTCAGAGCACAGCCTGGAGTTTGGGGGCTTTGTGGGGTTCAGACGGCAGCTGTGCAGCCCCTGGGGTTTGGGAGGCTCAGATGTGCACCCTGGGGTTTGGGGGTTCAGAGGCCCTGCAGCCCCTGGGGGTTTGGGGGGTTCAGAGGCCATGCAGCCCCTGGAGTTTGGGGGGCTTTGTGGGGTTCAGAGGCCGTGCAGCCCCTGTGCAGCCCCTGGGGTTTGGGAGGGCTTTGCGGGGCTCAGGAGCTGTGCAGCCCCTGGGGTTTGGGGGGTTCAGAGGCCCTGCAGCCCCTGGGGTTTGGGGGGTTCAGAGGCCGTGCAGCCCCTGTGCAGCCCCTGGGGTTTGGGGGGCTTTGTGGGACTCAGGAGCTGTGCAGCCCCTGAGGGGTTCAGAGGCCCTGCAGCCCCTGGGGCCCCGTGGTCTGGCCCTGGCCCTGGCCCACGTCGTAGCCCAGCTTGTGCAGGTCTTTGGTGATCACGTTGAAGGAAATGGTGACAAAGCCCTGGGACCGCACCCTGGTCACTGCACAGAGGGGAGGGGATGGCATTAATTAAAGATTAATTAAAGGGATCCAAATGGAGCTCTTTGTCAGGACTCACCTTCCCGGCCCTCTCCCTGCGCCACCACTTTGGGGTCGGTGAATTCCGGGGGCCTCCCTGTGAACCAGCTTGGAGAAAAATACAAAATTATGAATGCAAAATACAAATGAATGAATACAAAACACAAAATACTGAATACCAATGAATGAATACAAAATTCAAATTAATGAATACAAATTAATGAATACAAAATTCAAATTAACGAATACAAATTAAGGAATACAAAAACAAAATAATGAATACAGAAAACAAATCATTGAATGCAAAATACAAAATTATGAATTAAAAATATAAAATTATGAATACAAAATACAAATGAATGAATGTAAAATACAAAATTATGAATGCAAAATACAAATCATTGAATACAAAACACAAAATAATGAATTGGGTGGCTGAGATTGATCCAGGTTATGAGATGGATGTCAGTGAGACTGCCTGGAGGGTTTTGAAACCTGATTCTCTTTATTGATCTAATTCAATCAAAGGTAAGTTTTGCCTTAAGGAAACCACTGCAACTGGTTTCATACAGATTTTGTTTAATCCAGGTTTTTTTCTGGGTTAGAAGAATCTTTCTGTGGCAAAGATATTGTTGAAAAATTCTTCTTGATCACCCAGAGAACCATGGAGGCTTTGAAACCCTGAGTTTCTTAAAAAAAAATTGGATTGGGAATTGTTTTTTCATGGGTTTGCTCTTCCTGTAGCTGTCCTTCCAGAACAGCCCCAAGAAGATTCAGGCAGTAATTTAGTGCAGTTAGCAAGTAATTAATATGTCTGTTATATATTATATATTATTGCATAATGTATTATTGTATAATATTATATACTATATATAATATTATACAATATATTATATGATTTTATACCATAATTATAATATTATCTATATCATAGTACATAATAGAAATATTATACATTTACATATTATATTATATTATATTATATTATATTATATTATATTATATTATATTATATTATATTATATTATATTATATTATATTATATTATATTATATTTAATATGTTTATGAAAGGTTTTCAGAAGACCCAGACACCTGAAAATGTGATTTTTACCCACAGAACACAAAGCTGGTTATGGCACAGAGCAGTGACACCTCTGCACCACTGAGTGGCTGCAAATGCCTTTGTGGCTGAGGGCAGGAGAGAAATGAATTCCTTAATGAATGAAAGTCGTTAATTGTTACCTTGTGAGCTGCTGCAGCCTCGAGGTGGACTCTGGGACAAACATGGCAATGGTTCTTTTGTGCCTGAAACAAAGAGGAGAGCCCAGAACCTCAGGAATGAATAAAAAGCAGGATTTCTATATTTATGAAGGCACAGAATTTCTGACAAACCAGGAACTTTCCCTTCACACAGAAAGGGTTTGTTTGCACAGGAACAACAGATTTTCCTCCATTCCATCCTCCAATAAATGAGAATTTATTGTGTGAGGAACTGACCTTCATATCTGGCCTTTTTCCAGGCCAGTTTGAGCTTTACAGGATCACCAAAATTTATTCAATGATGAAAGAATTCTGTTAGAGAATCTCTCTGAACTGACAGGGCACGGTGAGGAGATTTTTGGGAGTTTTTTTTGTTTCAGGAACAGCAGAATAACCGGACCAGGATGTGTCTGAGCCCTGCAGGCCAGGTTGGCACTCACCTGCCTGGCACGAAGGGCACGTGCACAGCTCCATAACCCCTGACCACATCGTGGCCAAAGAAGTCAGGCCCGTAGACGCTGAGCACAATCTGTGGCCCTGCAAGGAAATGGGGGTGAGGGGGGGGCTTTGGCACCAGGGCCAGACGCCCCCCTCAGCACTCACAGCCAAAGGGGTTGGTGCTCTTGAAGGTGATGTCGATGGGGAAGTTCCAGACCAGCGTGGTGGGCGAGACGCTGCTCTTGGAGGCGATCTGCGAGATTCCCTCCTCCAGGCCCTGCAGGGAGCAGGGGGTGAGCCTGGGGCCGGGCTGAGCCCGGGGGTGGGGACAGGGGGACACGGGGTGGGGACAGGGGCGGTACCGCCGTGGGGACCCAGTCCTGGCCGTAGACAAAGGAGAACTTGCAGTAGAGGTCATCGAATCCCGGGAACTGCGGGGGAGAGAGAGAGAGAGAGAGAGAGGCAGGGATTACTGGGAATTCACTGGGAATTTCTGGGGATGAGGATCTGCCCGAGTCACGGTGCTAAGGGCAGATGTGCTAGCGAGACTGGGATAGACGGGATGGGTTTGGGGCTGAAGCTGGGATGGGTTTGGGGAATGAGGCTGGGATGTGTTAGGCGGGCTGAGGCTGAGCTGGGTTAGGGGATGAGGCTGGGATGGGTTTGGGAGGGGCTAAGACAGGGATGGGTTAAGGGGAATGAGGGCAGGTAGGGTTATGGGGGCGCTGAGGGTGTGCAGGGTTGGGCGGGATGAGGATGGGTTGGGTTTGGGGCTGAGGCCGGCCAGGATCAGGGGGGTCAGATTCACATCCCGCGCGGGCGGCGGCAGCACCGAGACCGAGCCAGGGCGATCCCCCCATCCCTCCGCGCTGTCCCGGTGTGTTTCCCGCGGTGTCCCCGGCTCTCCCGCACCTCTCCGCTCTCGATCTCGCCGCTCACGGCCAGCAGGAACACGCTGGGCGCCGCCATGGCGGGCGCGCCGGTTGCCCTGGCGACGGACGGGGCGGCGCAGCAGCCAAACTTTCCCGGCGCCGCGCTTCGCTTATCTTCGCGGGGCTCCCGATCTGCAAAATCGCCCCAAAATCACCCAAAAAAATCGCCCTAAAATCGCCCCAAAACGTGACCACCCCACCTCTGGAACCCCCAGCATCCCCGGCACAGCTGTCTCCGTGCGGATCCTACCCGCTCCCCTCAGCCGCTGAGCCCGCCCGGCGCTGCCCCGTTATCCTCGCACCGCCACGTGTCCAGAACTTTATTTATCATTATTATCATTTAATATCAGCCTGAAGCAACCTCAACTGAGGATTCGGCCTGCCCAGGGGATGGGCACGACCCCAAAGCTGTCGGACTATAGGGACAGCGCTCTGAGGGATGCACAGGGCGGGGATTTGGGGTGTTTGGAGCCGGGCGGGATCCCAGGACGGGCTGGGATGATCCTGCTCGGGATATTCCCCATCCTACAATTCCATGTGTGGAGGCCATGGCCACTAGATGATGCTGCCGGGCAAGGGCCAGAGCAGGAGGTGTTGGCAGGGAGAAGGAGGGAAATGGTGGATTTTGTGCTCTCGGGAGGCTCAGCCCCAGCGGTGAGGAGAGGGGCCCGCGGTGCCCTCAGCGGGGCGGGTGTTGATCATGGCGGGCGGGAGAAACGCCCTCACACCGCTGGTGTGGGTGGGGGCGGGAAAAGGAGGGAACAGCACGGTGCTGCGTTAATTATCCCGCTCTAATTAAAAAAAAGAAAGGGGGAGTTGAGTGTGTAAATAAGGATGGATGTGCTGGGGCTTTGCAAGAGCTGCCCCTGCTGAGATCTGCTGAGGGTGACTTGTTCTGATGGTGGCCACGGTGTGAGGGTGACAGGACGGGGCTGGCCCGGTGCTGTGACACTTCTGGACTGGTGACATGGTGCTGGCCCTGAAGAATTAATTTGTATTAGAACTCGTTATCATCGGTGAGATTTCTTTTGGTTAACGAGCAAAATGAGTTAATGAGCCAGTCAGAATAAATTGACACAGAGGCAGGGAGGGGAGAGGGCAAGGCAGACCCAGGGAAATGGTGTCCAGAGGGACAGCTGGATTTGATAGGGACATAAAGAATAAAAGCAGGGTGAAGGCAGGAGGGTAAAGAAGCTCCTTCTCCTGCTGACCCAGTGCTGTGACAGTTCTGGACTGGTGCTGTGACAATTCTGGACTGGTAACACCTGCTGGCCCATCGGGACCGTGGTTGTGCCAGGGAATTTGCTGCCCACACACCATGTCAGTGCCATGGAGGCTGCCCAGCCTGGCTGTGGTTCATCCTTCTCCTCCTTTCCACATCCCAGGCCACCTTCTCCTCTCCCTGAGGAATTTTTGGGGTGGTTCATTGCTGCCAGACCCTCTGGGGAAGGGTGGGAGGAGTGGAGGAAGCCCTTCCACATTTCAGTAGATGTGTTCTCTGTCAATACCTATTTCAATTCGGTTTTTCAGGCCAAACAAATTTGGCTGAGAGAAGAATGGGACAGGGAAGCAGGAGGGATGGGAGGGAATGCCTGAAATGTTATCCTTTCTCCACAGCCCTTCAGAAATGCTTCAGGGAAAATAATTCATTTGAACTGAAAATGATCCGGGGTGGGGGGGAAGTAGAGCAGTTCTGGAGCAGCTGTCTGGAGCAGCTAGTGAGGCTGTTTAATTAACACTGCACTTGGCTACCAGCTACCTTGGAGCCAATTTCAGGACATTTTTGTTGCCTGGCAGGTGATATACAGCTGCTGGAGGAGTTCTCCCAGCAATAGGAGATCTTCCCCACAGCAGAGAGACAGCAGGGGGGTTTTCAGCAGCCGTGAGTCATCTGTACCTGCATCTGGAAGGACTCTGTCCCCTCCCAGCCATAGCAAGACTTTTTATTCTTCCCTTCTTTGCATGCCAGCCTTGTTTTAATTAGCTGTATTTTTAATCTTTGTGAGCAGAGTGAAATCCCAAGCAAGGAAATGGTTTTATCCTGCTGGAAAACTTAATTAATGCTCCATCAGAGAGTTTGATTTCCAAGCATGATGAAGGTTTGTGGATGGTGGTGACCCCATGGGTGGTATTTAGCGATGCTGCTGTTTCTCCTGGCTGTTTAAAACATTCTCCTCTTCTCCAGGACTTGTCCTAATGCTGTGATTTTTACAGGAATCCTCCCTGGGGTGTTTGGAGCCACAGTCATCCTCCCAGGGAGGAAGGACAGGCTCCTGCTGATCCCTGACTTGTCACCTTTTCCAGGTCGGATCCCAGCTCCTGGAGAGCCATTCCCAGTGTCCCTGCAGCACTGACCTCTGTGCTGGAGGCACGAAGTGGAACAGCTGAGGGAATTATGTTTGCTTCATTCCCAGCAAGAGCCAAGGGCTGGAAAATGGAAATAAAATTCCAAAACTGCTGAGAGCTCTGTCACTGGGAGCTTCTGAATCCAACCCAGGCACTGTGACCTGCCCAGGCTGCCTGGCTCTGGGTCCAGGGGCTCCCAGGGAGGCTGGAGAGTTGTGCTGAGCCCTTTTCCTGGGTTTCCTCTGGAATCACCTCTGGATGAGCCCTGGGGAGGGCAGGCAGGGGCTCTCCTGTGCCAGCAGGGGATACCATTGGGCTGTATCTCCTGCCCATCACCCCAGCTCTGGGCTCATCCACTGCAACTGCAACAGGAGCAGCAGATCCCTGGAGAACAGAGTGGAGAGACACCCTGTGCTGCGGGGAGGGAGCAGGAGCGGCTCCTTTGTCTCCATTACTTGCTCAAGCCCCATCACAGCAGCCCCAGGGCTGATCCAGGGACGGTGGGAGAGACACAAACAACACCACGGTGGCACAGCACAAACGTTTATTTTGAATCCCAAATATTTATGATCAACACCTGGTAAATGGCCAGTGAAATACATTTGATGGTGTCATTAATCTGCTATAAAGCTTTTGTCTTTTTAGAGTTGTTTGCAGAGCGTTGACTCATCCCTGCCTGCCAGGAGGCTGCAGGGAGCTCCCCTGCCCTTTGTCTTCTCTGCCTTTTGCTCCTGCTGCTCAAATCAAACAGGGGGTGAGTGGGATCTCACAGCAGCACCCCCAGGGGGATATTCCTGCTGTAATTCCTGCTGAATACACTTACCTGGTGGTGGGAAGGCACCTGGGTGAGGCTGGGTGGGTTTTGTGTTCCGTGGCTGAATCCCAGAATGGTTTATCTTGGAAAGGACCTTAAAACTCATTCAATTCCACCCCCTGCCATGGGCAGGGACACCTTCCACTATCCCAGCTTGCTGTCCAGCCTGTCCTTGGCCACTTCCAGGGATGATCCCTGTGTCCATGTGGCTGCCAGCCCCGTGCCAGGGGCCCTGCTGGGCACCGACGCTGTTGCTACCAAGGAGCTGGGAAGTGCCTGGTCTTCCCTGAAGAATTAATTTGTATTAGAACTCGTTATCATCGGTGAGATTTCTTTTGGTTAACGAGCAAAATGAATTAATGAGCCAGTCAGAATAAATTGACACAGAGGCAGGGAGGGGAGAGGGTGAGGAAGACCCCGGGAGATGGTGCCCAGAGGGACAGCTGGATTTGATAGGGACATAAGGAATAAAAGCAGGGAGAAGAGAGGAGGGTAAACAAGCTCCTTCTCCTGCCAGGCATGGAGCCCTCCTGCTTGTGTCCAGTGGTGGCTGCATTTTTTGGGAATAAGTGAGGTGGGAACTCTGTTTTCCATGCATCCAACAGACCCTGCAGACGTGGCCACGGGCCCTCGGCAGCTTGTGCCTCCACGTGCAGCAAAGCAGAATCAGAAGAAGCTGCTCCAGGGAACTTCAATCAAATATTCAAATCATTAATCTGGATCTTCCCTGTGGTGTGACTTAATGAGGGTCCTTGGCATTTTCTCCCTTTCATTGTGAATAGATTTATTTTTCACTGGATAGCCCAAAATCCACAGCTGGAAAAAAACAACCCAACACTGACCTACAAGTGAGGGACACAGGTGAAGGGTCCTGGCATGAGGAGCAGCCCAAGCTGGGTGTGGGACACTCCTGGTGACATCTCTGCATCAGTGATGCCAGGGAATAGTGGAATTGTAGAATATCCTGAATTGGAAGGGACCCACAGAATCACTGAGTGGTGCCAAAATCCAGGGGATGCATCAGTGCCACTGCACATCCCCCATCCCAAACAGCCCCTCAGCACCTTCCCAACCTCCAGAGAGGGGCTGACCCCATGGAAAGAAAGGGCTAAAGCAGCCTGTGGCAGCACCATAATGCTGGGCAGAGGATGGAGCACTCACCTGGTGTGAGCTGGAGTTATTCCAGGGACTCAGCAGGGCTCCAGCAGAGACACGAGCTGCTCAAAACCCAAAGAGCCACAGAGATTTCAGCTCCTGTGGCTCTGTCAGGGTGTGCTAAAATTCCTAATTAAGCCCCCTCGTCTGGAGGATGAGGTGGCCCCAGCCATTAAAACCCAGCCATGGTTTGAAAACTTAATAGGGGAAATTTAATGGATGAAGTCAATTGAATTATTCATCCCCAGAAAGCTTGTACAAATATCAAATGCTTATTAGCATTCATGCAACCTGTATGATCTCACAGCTCTGACAGATTAAGGTTGGGGCTAATTGCACCCAGGATGGCGTCAGATTTGGTGCTTGGTATTTTTTAAAGCTTTTTTCCCTCCCCAGCATGACAAAGAGAATTTCAGATCGATGCCATCTGAGATTTACCCTTGAAGCAGAGCCCCTGTGATGGTTTCCTTCCTCAGCATGGTGGTTTTTAATCCCTGCTTGATTCCTGCTCCTCCAAGGGTGCTGAGGTGGCTCTGGGCCAGCCCAGATGGACACAGCCCCCATCCCTGCGGGCTGTGGGTTTGCTGGAATGGAGAGTGCTGGGGCAGAGTCTGGCTGATTAATGGACAGGACTGAATGGCCATTAAAAATGCAAAATAGAAATCGATCCAATTAAATAATCATGACTTGCATTTAGCCCGTGCTTTTCACTTCCGATCTTAAGCGAGCCTTGCAGACAGTCCAGGGGGAAATTGCTTAATGCTGCAGAGATTTAATCAACAAAATTAACACTGCTGATGTTAAATAGTTTCTCTGGTCATGGCCAGGTTTGGGGATGCAGCTGGGGGGGTTTTGCACCTGCAAGTCCAGGTGAGTGTCTCCAAAAGAGACATCAGGGAGCAATCCATGGTCACTCTCTGCTCTTGGGAAATTCAGTCTGAACTTGATTCTGCCCATGCTGCCAGGATGTTCCAGCAGGCTCGTGGGGTTGTTTTGGGTCCTGATGAGCTTTGAGGGGTCTGGGAAAGGCTTTGGGAAGGGTGGCAGGCTGAGAGAGCCAGAACCTGCAAATATCCCAACTTATTCCTGACACTGCCTTGGCCTCAAGCTCTTCCAAGTTGTTCCACCTCTCTCCATCACCACCATCAGCCACCAACCCTGTGGCGAGATGATTTTCCCCCTGAAGGGAATTTAGGCACAGGGCCAGAAGGGAATTCAGGCCTTTTCCAGCAAAGCTAAATAATCTCAGCAGTAAATGACACCCTGAGTGTCCCCTGATGCTGAGGGACACCCTGGGGCATCCCCCACCCCTCCAGGCAGGACTCAGCCTGGAGCAGAGGGATTCACCTCCCCTCCTTAAACTGCAGCAAAAGCAGTTTGCCATCCTCCCCAAAGCACTGTTAATCATGGATTTTGTGGCTCTTTTCTGGAATTCCTCGCTATCCCACCGAGACAGAATCATTATTTACAATAATTCTAAATGACTCTTAATTACAGCGGCGCAGGTGCTCCTCGGAAGCAGCCGGATCAACATATGGAGGAGAGGTGAGGGATTCTCTGAGCTCAGGGGGAGGTGGGAGAAGCCTCCAGCTCCAGCAGGGATGGTTCCCACCTGGGGGGCTGGAGCTCAGAGAGGTTGAGGAAGGAGTTTTCAGGGAATGCCGAGCTCTGGGAGCGGGAGGGACAGCTGGGCTCCCCCCCGCTGCGGCACAAAGGGAGGCCACGCTTCCAGTTTATACAGTTTAATAGATGTGAAACAAGATACATTTCCTTTGGAGTAATGGATGCATCGATAACAGAAGATAAATGTGAAGGCATAAATATGAGGCGGCACGGAAGGAACCAAACGGAAACGACTGGATGGGTTTGTTCCCCCCTGGGTGTCCACGGGCTCCTTCCTGCTCCTATTTCCCATGGCCAAGCTGGGCCATGGACACAGGGCCTGCAGGAGGGGTGGGGAAGGAGGGTAAAAAAAAAAAAAAGCTGCAAAAAACCCCCCCAAAGTGGTGTTAAAAGGTGACCTGGATTCCTCTAGAGGCTTCTGGAAGGGCCTTGGGAAGGGAACATGTCCAGGGATGGGGAGGGAGGGACAGGGAGTGCAAACTGCCCCAAGGGGTCAGAGTTGTTCTGTCACGAGGAGGACAAATCGTCACCTTAAATGCTCACAAAGAACATCACCTACGACAGCTCTTTACACCTTTACACACTGTATCAATAATTTACTTAGAACTGCAGTAAACAAAATACATTTCTTAAATAATTTACTATTTATTTGTTCAGTTTTTTTTAATCTCTCTGTAAATGTAGTTATTTTTCCTTTTTTTCATTAGTTTTTTCTCTTTGTAACACAAGAAACCGTCTTTGTGCACGTTAGTTCAGATTATTGCGACGTTTAACCTGAATTTCAGTTAAAAAAGAAAGGAGGGGGGGGAAAAAAGCAACAGGACAGTTGGACAGACAAGAAGAATGAATAACTTATTATTGCACTGGCTACAATTCAGTAGTGATTTGGTTTTTTTGTCTGTAATTAGGACAACCTCTAAAGTACAAAAGAAAATGAGCGAGATGTCAGAAGCATCAGCTGTGAGAAGAAGCTGGTGGGGTGATGGTGGAGGGCAGGGAAGCGAGGAAAGAGGAGAAACATTTGGAAAATGAATGGCTGGAATAATTAATTCCACAGAAAACCCAAGGAAACACCACCCATGTAATGCAAAAAACAGCATCTCTGTTTCTCTATAAAAATATGTGCATTATGAAGAGAGAGTTTTTGTGGGTCTATTTTTTTCCAGGTTTTTTTTTTTGTTTGTTTGTTTGTTTCCTCATTTTGTAGCTCACAAATACAGAATTTTTATTTATAGAACTGCTGATATACAGACAATGTCCAGCTCCCAGGCACTCCAGCGTAACGTGACAGCTCAAAAAGGTGCCTCAGGAAAAGTTGAGCATCTTTAAAATAAAAATAAAATTAAAAAAAAAAAACCCAAAAACAAACCAAACAAAACAACAAAACCCCAAGAGAATCCCCCCCAGATCCCAACCACCACCACCTCAGACCCGAATCAATGTGATCGAGGCCACAGAGCGGTGTGGGAGGAACAAAGCCACCCCTGCATCAATCCACCTTCCCCTTAGAAAAGAAACCCCAAAACCTCTTGCCAAATGCCCCAAAACCCCATCCCCAGTTTCGTCCAGCCGCTCGTTTGGTTTCTTTTTCATTTTTCACGTGTGTGTGTGTGTGTTTGTGTGGTTTTTTTGCAAACTTCCACAGCTCCTCCCAGCGAGTGACCGCAGCGAGAGGACAGCCCTGGTGACGGCCGCTCCTGAGCCCTCGCTTTGGAACCCCCACGTTGGTGACAAGCCCTTGAGATCCCCCCTGTCCCCCATCCCAGCAGCTATACTGGGTCATCCGTGCCTTCTTCTGTGGCAACAGTCACGGGGCCCAAGTCCTGCTTGTGCGGGGGGCTCTTGGCAGTGCCCAGCAGCTCTTTGCCCCCCTCTTTGCCGTTGCCCCGCTGAGTTTTTAAGTGATCCTGTTTCCTCGGCTCAGCGTCCGGCCGCGAGTCCGGGGAGGCCAGCGTGGACTGCCCGCTGTCCAGCAGCTCCGAGAGGCTGCTCAAGGAGCCGCCGTCCAGCTGCTCGAAGGAGAAGTTGGGGATGCTGAGGTGCTCCCCTCGGCTCTCCGGGAGCTCCAGGGATTCTCGGTAGGCCGGGAACTCGCAGGACGGGGTTCTCCTCCGCAGCAGGGTGTTCTCGGAGGGTTTGGTGCGCTGGGCCGCCGCTCCCTCGTCCTCCATGGGAGGATCTATAGAAATGCAGGGCGGGCTCATCTTCTTCTTCCTCCGGGCTCCATGGATGTAGTCGGCCTCTGGCTGGACGTGGCCAGGAGGTCGCTGCTTGTCCTCGGCGGGCTCCAGGGCGCCGCCGGAGGGGCAGATCTCGATGGAATGCCGCCGCTGCTCATCGGCCCAGCTGGGCTTGCTGAGGAAGCCCTTGGTGTCGGTGCTGTAGAACTTCTTCAAGTCCTTCTCCCTGCGGGAGAGGCTGCTTGTGCTGCAGTTCTTGAGGGGCACGGGGGACGGGGCCGGGGAGGTGAAGGGCGAGGTGGAGCAGCTGCCGGGGTCCGAGTGCTCCTCTGCCCAGTCTTTGGCTGAGCTGTTGATGTGCCGAACCTCCTCGTCAGCCAGGTCTGAGGGGTCGCCCTGGCAGCCCTCGGGGCCGGGGGGGCTGCTGGGGCTGGGTGGCTGGCTGGGAACGCCGTGCTGGCCACACGTGTGCTTCCGTGCCAGGGGGCCCAGGGGCCGATGTGGGGAGGATGGTGGGGAGCGTGGAGGGGTGGCTGGGAGGGGGGAATGGAGAGGGCTGGGGGTGAGGGTGCTCTGGGACTGCTTTGCTGATGGTTGGGGCTCTCCAGGCTCTGCTTGCTGGCTGTCTTTGTGCTCTGGAGTCTGTCCGTCTACCGAGTCTGTCCGAACAGCCTCCTGGAAGAGGAGGGGAGAGAAGTGAGGTGAGCGCCTGGGGATGTGCTGGGCAGCAGTACCTCCAGTGATGGACACAGAATTATAGAACCACATTGTGTTGGAAGGGGTCTTAAAAAGCTCATCTCCTTCCTCATCCTGCCATGGGCACCTTGCACCAGTCCAGGTTGCTCCAAGCCCCATCCGAGCTGGCCTGGGACACTCACAGGGATGGGGAGCCCGTGGCAGGAGGCAAAGGGTTTGTGAGTCTAACACAGCCCACCTCATCCCTGCCCCATCCTGCCAGTCCTGTCAGACCCTCCTGTACAAGAGGATAAACTTCAGGAGGCTTCATGTTCAGGGCTGGCATCTGCTGGACCTTGGTCTTGCTCCAGCCCCAAATCCTGAGCCAGCACAACCCATCATGATGGAGGGCTCTCCCAAGTGGAGATTGGGCACCTTCTCCCCATACTTTAGCTCTTATTTCCCGAACAGCACAGCCATGAAGATGGAAGCAGGGAAAAAAAAGGGCCTTCCCACATTTGCTGGGAATACATTAAAATTTATGGCACGTTTAATTCTGAAACAGGAATTCCACTTTAGCTCCAAGCAAAGAAACGTGAGAGAGGACTGGGGAAGAAGGGAAGGAACCAGGTGACAAAGCAGGAGTTACCTCTGCGTGCTGCTGGCCCCTCACCTGTCTGCAGAGCAGCTTGCTGAGAGCAGGAGAGCGGGGGCTGCCGTGGGGGACCAGCCCCTTCCAGCGGTGCCGCCCGTCCTGCCCGGGGCAGCGCGCGGCCTCCGCGGGCACCCTCAGCGAGGAGCTGCCCCCCACGGGCTGCGAGCGGGTGGAGCTGATGGATCCTAGGGCAGGACAGAGGGAGCAGTCACTGCTGGGCACGGGGGCTCTCAAGGTTTGAGGCAGAAGCTTCAAGAGGGGAGTGAACACAGGAGGGAGAAGGAAAAACCTGGTGGGCCTGGGTGAAATGCCGAACCTCGGCATAAACCTTGGATTAAAAACCTTGTCCCTCGTCCTGTCTGCTGCTTTGAAGCTCAGCAGGGACGGCAGGGAGCTCACAGATGTTGGGGTGTCTGTGCAGGGCTCTGATCCTTGTGGGACCCTTCTAACTCAAGATATTCTACAACTTCTGCAGCCCCAGGGCAGTTCTCCCACCCAGCCCATCCCAGCCACCACCAGGGGCTGTCCCCAAGGTTCAGCTCAGCTCAGTGTGGTCCCACCAGGAGCTGCTCCAAATGCTCTGACATCCCTGAGCCATGGACAGGCTGGAATCTCTCTCTTCCCAAAGCCTCCCAGGCTGGGTCTGAAGGCCATCCCTCCTCCCCAGCCCATCCGTGGTGCTGCTTTACTGCACTTGGGAGTTGTTTGAAAGATCTTCTCTGGTTTTTGGCTGCAGGATTTATTGTCCTCATTAGTTTGAAACCCAACGTCTGTTCCTGCAGTGCTGCCCAGCTCCGTGTTACAAACACCCTTATCCATCACTCCAAGAGATCTCACCCAGGGGTCAGGGAACTTGAACCCCTGACAAAAGCCATCCAGACACATCACAGTTGCATTTCACAGACAGATTTGTTGGTGGGGACAAAGAAAAGTGAGTGTTTAATAATTTTTCTTTTGGAGCTTTCCTCCAGAACACCACAGAAGGAATTCCCACCCCCACCTCGCTTCTCCCCAGGTTTTTTTTGGGCTCTCTTAGACCCAGAGTTTCAGGCTGAGCCTGTGCTGTTCATGTGCTATTCCAGGCTTTTTAAAGTGCTTTTTATGATGCAGAAAAACTCTGGCATAAAGTCTGTCACAAACATGGTCATAAAATCCAGACCCAATGCTCTACTCCCTGTCCTCAGCTGGAATTTCCTCCTGTTGGACACTTTCCATCGAGCTCTCACATAGGAAACACAAACCCCCTCCAAACTGGATGCTCAGGAGCACTGAAGATCTCTGGAGCTGGATATTTTTTTCTCTTGTTTTTCTAGGAAATCAGCAAACTGCATCTAAAACCAAAATATCCTGAGATCTGCTCATCCCACAGGATTTTCACTGTGTGGTCAGTGGAGGAGATCGGACATCCTGAAGCCCATGAGAACACTCATGGGAGTCTCCATGGGCTGATTTTTATTTGGATATAATTTCTGCATCTGTGACCTGAAGCAGAGTTTGGGCAGCTCAGGAGCAGGACAGCTTGGGGTGCTGTTGGTTTTACCACCAGGTAAAAAGTCATATCCATCATATCCATCCCTCCAGTGCTCTTGGAGAGAAATTGAGGAATTCAGGAAACATCAGAGAATCCTTGGTGGGCTCTACCCACCCCTGCCAACGCCCCAGCAGTTTTATATGGATACAAATCCTCCTTTACAGCCACTCCAGGGATGAAAAGCAGCCCCAGGAGGCTGCCTGTGAAACTCAACCTCTGTTTTCTTTCCTTCACCAGGAATTTGCAGGTGAAATAATAATAAACACTGAGCAGAGAACATGACCTGGCTCCCAGAGAGTCTGAACAAACACAGAGTTCCTTCTCCCAAGGAAATCAGAGCAAATCAGGGTGTGCAAACCCACTGGGCAGTTCTGGCTTTTCAAACCACGCTGGATCAAAGGGAACCAGGCTGGGAAAAGTTCTTGGGAGCCCCTCCAGGAGCACGTGTGCTTTTAGGGAGGCACAGATGTGTTTCAGATCAATTTCCTGTTGTATTTTTGCTTTTAACCTAATAATGAATCCCTCATATCCCACAATATAAACTTTTCTATCCAATTATAGAATACTACCCAAACCCATAAAAAAATTTAAAAACCCCCAACCTCCACCCTAAACCCTCTATTTTACTTTACATATATCACTATATTTTAAAACCTTAAACCCTAAATTTTCCACTACATAATATTACACATTTCTAATCAAAGTACACACTCATAATCTCAATTCCATCATTTAATTAAAAAAACTTTCTCTACAACTTCAAATTAAATACAATACTCTCTTAAAAATCAAAATCTATCAACATAAAAAATCTAAAATTCTCAACACCCAAAATTCCAACAATTTCCCCTTCAAAGCAGCTCGGTATGAGACAGAAATGCATTTTCAGGGAAATGTGCTGGGATGCAGAGGATGAATGCCCCCTCAAAGGCTCTGTGATTCCTGGATTTTGGGGTCTCTCCATGACATTCATTGTATGTCATTCATGACATACAAGGCTGGGCTCAGGAAGAACCAGAGAGTGGTTTCTGATCTTTCTGCTGCCAAAGAAACTCCTGCAGCTCTGAACTCCACGTGTGCTGCTGAAAGGCACTGCCCTGAGGCTGCAGCCTGCCTGAAACACGAGGAATTGTGCTGGAAGCAATCCCAACTCTGGCTTTTATTCCTGGGGATGCTATTGATCCGCAGGCAGGAGTCAGAGGGAATGCACAGCTCCCTTCCCCTCAGCTAAAATCCTGTACCTGTGCCTCGGAGCTTTGCTTCTCCCCAAACACCTGAGCTTGCTGCTGGGGAGGTGATGGCAACGTGGAGTTTTGCAGGATGTGGGGAAGCACTGTGGTGCTGCTGCAACCACACAGGAGTGAGCCCTGCTCAGGCCATGCTTGGCTTGGTTGCTCCCCACTGAACCCCCTGTGGGTGTAACCATGGAGTTGTAAAGATTGGAAAAGACCATGGATTCCAAGCATTAATCCAGCACTGCCAAGGCCGGTGCTAAATCAAGTCCCCAATGCCAGATCCAAAGGTTTTTTAAACACTCCCAGGGATGATGACCCCACCACTGCCCTGGGAGCCTGTTCTGATGCTTGAACACCCTTCCAGTGAAGAAATTTTCTCTGATATCCAATCCAAACCTCCCCCGGCAGAACTTGGGGCTGTTTCCTTTCATCCTGGCCCTATTCCCTGAGAGCAGAGCCCAACCCTACCCCATCCTGTCAGGGATTTGTGGAGAATGAGAAGTTTCCCCCTGAGCTTCTCCAGTCTGAGCCCTCCAAGCTGCATCCCCTTCCCTGGATATGCTCCAGCCCTTCCACATCCTTCTTTTGGTGAGGAACCCAAAACCTTTGCCCCAGGGCAGAGGAATCTGTGAGGGTGGTACCTCTCTGGGCTTTGCAGGGGTAGGTTTCCATCTGCACCTCGTGCAGGGGCAGGGGCGCCGTGGCCGGGGTGACGGGCCGGAACATGTAGCTGTCGTTGGGCAGGGAATGCATCCGGGACACGGAGATCTTCCTGACTGTCAGCAGGTTCTGGGAGTCCTGGGCCCTCAGCGAGGCTGCACTGCCCTGCAGAGCAACAGGAGATAGAGGTGGCATCACCCTCGTGGCAGCAGCAGCTCCCTGGCCACAGAGAGAGGCACAGCTTTCCCAGGCGTCGTCCTGGGAGAAGTCTGCGAGAAGGTAAGAATGATTTCTTGTCATGGATGTATTTTGTGAAACATCCTTTCATTAGGATTTTTCTCCTGAGAAGCTGAGAGGCCTCAGAAAGGAAATGTAAACAATGATTATCTGCTGCTGTGGAATGCAACAGGTGCATCTGTGATTGGTCTCAGGTGGTTGTTTTTAATTAATGGCCAATCACAGTCCAGCTGTCTCAGACTCTCTGGCCAGTCACAAGATTTTATTATCATTCCTTTCCTTTCAAGCCTTCTGATGAAATCCTTCTTCTATTCTTTTAGTATAGTTTTAATATATCATTTTCTTTTACTATAATATATATAATGAAATAATAAATCAGCCTTCTGAAACATGGAGTCAAGATTCTCATCTCTTCCCTTGTCTTGGCTGGACACAATCCCCTCCCAGTTTCCCCTTTTATCTCAAACACAGTGAATCCCTCTGGTTCTCCCTTCACATCAGCCTCCCAGTGACTGATTGAAAACATTTTCCCAGCTGCATGTCTTAAATTAAATGTATTTTGCTTTGCTCTGCCAGCAAAACCTGTCCCTGAGATCCCTCAGGTTTGGAGCTCACCAAGGATCTGGTTAAATCTGGTTTTTAACTTGTATTTCTGGCTTAGAAATGTCTTTGCTCAGCTCCCTGAAGGCGCACGCCCCAAGATGAATTACTCCATGCTTTTACCCTGTGGAGCTTGGCTGGGAAGGGGGGAGCAGCAGGTATTTACAGCTCCTTGGCGTCCAGCTCTGCCAGCTGTGGCTGTGCCCAGCAGCCACCCAGGGCTCTCAGCTGATGGGTGGAAGCCTCAGCAGCCAGTGCCAGCTGGTCCTTGGCCATCCCAGCTCATCAGCCCCACCAGCACAGCCTCACCTGGGCTGGGGGCAGCCAGGGGCTCCTGCTCAGCCCTGAGCCACAAGGAGAACAAAAGGTCTCAGCACCTGAACAGGAGGATCTCAGGATTTGGCTCCTAAAGCTCAGCTTGGCTGTGGCTGGAACAGATGAACAGAAAGCCCTTATTGACATCAGCCACTTCAATTTTTAAAGGTTCAGCTGTTGAGAGCTGACTGAATTAGGGACGTGGGTAAATTTCAAATGAAGTAAGGGCTTGAAATATGAACCATGGATGGGAAATTTGTTGGAGAGCTGCTCTGGACAGTGAGGATGGTTTGGAGGCATCACTGCTGCTCCTCTTCCTTGCTGGGAAACACCTGCTGCACTCCAGAGCCTGATCCCATACCCTGGAAATTGGGATGGGACATTGGGGGTGACTGGGAGCAGAGGGGGTTGAAGCCCTTCTGGTTTGCTGGGAATGTCCCTAGAGCATCCCCTGAATCCCCAGCTCTGGGGATTGCTGGAAGCCTGAGGTGTTGATCCCTCCCTGCCTCAGTTTCCTCAGTATCACAAACAAGTTCTTGCAATAACAATAAAATCAAACCTGACCCTGTTTTCTCCACAAACAAAAGCTCTGCCTGCAGCTCTGGGTTTAACACTTGAAGTCACGCCAAATGCACAATTTAAAGGCTAAAAAGAGGATTTCACTCCTGTCCCACACAGGGCTGATTGCTCTGTGGAAAGGACAAAGGCTGGGAAGGTTGTGGTTGTGAAGGGACAGGTTGGGGACAGCTCAGACACAGCCCCAAAGCACAGCACCACAACGGGTGGGACATCAGCCACCCCAGCCTGGTGGCCTGGGCTTTTGTGGGGTGGTGGCAGGACAAGGTAGAAGGATGAAGGGGACACTTCTCCCCCTCATCACCTCCAGGGTTAAAAGGAGGCTCTGATGTGCTTGGGAGTATTGGAAGATGAGGAAAGCCCAAGGAGAATGAAGTGTTTGCACTCGCAGCCTGTGTGAAGGGAGGTGCCCTCTCTTCCCTCAATTAGAAAAGCGACCTGTGCATTTCCCTGCAGGACTGTTTGTCAGGAGCAACATTCAAACAGCCAATTCCCCATCCCTGTGTAACCAAATCTTTCTCCTCGCCCTAATGGAGCCTGATAGATTTCACAAAAATCTAATTTAATGTAATTTAATCTCCAAGCCCCCACTGATTTCGCGGTAGATTTATTTGTGATCGTGGTGACAAAGCAGTTCCATGTTCACTCTTAATCACAGGCTGCTGACATGGGGTGAGACAATTATCTCACACCCTCCCTCCTCCCTGCACTTCTGATTGTTTTCCTGGAAGGCTGGCAGGGATCAGAGAGCAGGCAGTGTCCCAAAAATCCACCCAGGAACCTCCAAAAATCAACCCAGGGACCTCCAAAAATCAACCCAGGGACCTGCAGCTCCTTGCTGAGGGGCTCTGATAATTCCCAAGTTCTCCATGTCCTAAGCAGAGCCTTGGGGAGCTGCAGGTTTGCAGCAGCACTGAATTGCTGGAGGATCCTCTGGAAATCCCAAAGTGGGATTAAACAGAACCTGTGAAGGGAATTTATCCCATCCCATGCTGCAGGTGCCAGGGCTCCCAGTGCCAGCACTCCCAGGATTTTTGGGATTGCTCATTGGTCCTGCTGCTCTGAAAAATGACAAGGACTGGCTGGGACAGCAGGACAGGGACTTTTATGTGGCTTTTATGGCTCTGAACTTTAAATCCACAACCTGAGAATGAAGTGGGGAGGTGGACTTTGAACTCTCTCTGGAATAATGGCCAGGATAACGTTTCCAGCACCTTCCACCTCCAGGAGCCCTGGGAGCTGCCTCAGGACATGGGGTGGTGGTGACGTCCCTGGGTAGGGGCTGGGACAGCTCCTAGAGTCCTGTCCCTCTGGCTTTGTGTGGGATCTGCTGGTCAGGCTGGTGGGATCCATGCCCTCCCCAGCCCAGCTCTCACCAGGCCTTGGTGCTTCCCCTTGGGGTGCTCCAGGTTCCCGTGCAGCGCCCGGCTCTCCCCAGCCACGGCCCCACTCCTGCTCCCGCCGGTTCCTCTGGACATCTCCAGCTCGATCTCAGCGTCCATCTCAGCGTCCTCCTTGGCCTCCTTGTTGCTCTCCTCCAGGTGCTTCATCAGCACTGCCACCACCACGTTGACCAGGACGAACTGGGCGATGAGGACGAAGGTGACAAAGTAGACGGGGGAGATGACGGGCAGGTAGCTGAGGCAGTGCTTGTCCTCCCGCGTGCACTCCCGCAGCGTGTCCTGCACCAGGGGACACAGGGCAGCCATTGGAGACCCTCTGCTGGGGCTCCAGGGCAGAAACTCATTTATCAAAAATATGGATATTGATCTAGTGCTGATATCCAACTGCGATGGACAAAAACTCTCTAACAGTTTAAAGTTAGAAATCGCACAGCGTGCAGGACAGCTCCCAAATACCACAATTTACAGGTGATTACAGAGTCCTTTTATCGATTTAAGTATTAATTTACAGGTGATTCTAGAATCCTTTTATCTATACAAGTATTGAATACCCAAAATACAAATGCATATTCATAACTTTGGTGCATCCCATTCCACAATATGGTATTGAGTTCAGGTACCATTCAAAAGCTCTATAGCAGTTTAAAGTTTGAAATGGGTTGTGTGTTTTTATGGGGAGGGGTCCCAAATACACCCCTAAATGATGACAGTCCTTTACCTATACAAGTATTGAATACCCAAAATACAAATGCATATTCATAACTTTGGTGCATCCCATTCCATTCATATGGTAATTAGTTCAAATGCCATTAAGCATGTGCAGTTTGTTCTTTGAAATGGGTTGGTGGTCCCTTTCATGGGGAGGGAAATAGTAGGACTTCCTCATTCTCTTTCTACGTTTTTAATGCAAATTTGACAAAGGAACCCATTGGTAGGACTCCCATTCCAGTAATAGAGTTTCAGAGACAAACCTACAATTGTCTTATGTTCTTAAAATCTATTTATCAGTTTCTATATTCTTCATTATAAACCCAGCTAACCAAACATTGTGTCGACAAGCAATCAATTATTAGTTAACTACTAACTCTTAACTTCATCAAGGCCTACCCACTTATTTTAATTAACTCCAATAAAGCTTATCTCTAACTAAAATCTTAGCTCCTCTAAAATCTCTAAATTCCTTAAAGTTTGTCTCAAAACACCAAAAGAACACAAAGTGAGTACAACTGCAACAGGTAAGAGGAAATACGGGGGTCATGGATTACAGCACCCACAAAGAGGGGAATGGTTTGCCCAAAAGTTTTGGATTTCTCATCTCCTGGAGTGTTTCAGGTCAGGTTGGACAGAGCATGGAGCAAGGAAGGTGTCGCTGCCCATGGCAGGGGGTGGCACTGGATGAGCTTTAAGGTCCCTTCCAGCCCAAAGCATTCCATGATCCTGTGACTCTGTGACACATCCCAAAGGCACAGCACCCAGAGCACATGGTTACTCCTCCCAGTCAAAAACCTGGCATCAATTTTCCTTCAAAATTACATCCAGGAACAAAGCATCAGGTTGGGTGAGACTTAGGACAAATCTTGAGAACACACCTGGCTTTTCTAATAGGAAGTCCCATTCTGATGTTTTAAGAGGAAACATTTTTGCTTGCACCCAAGAGTTGCCTAAATCCATTTGAAAACTGTACCTCCAGAGAGGAGGAAGCCCCCAGAGATTGCACACACCTTCATGATCCCGTTCCAGTTGTCCCCCGTGGACACCCTGAAGAGGGTGAGGAAGGCCATGCCGAGGTTGGTGAAGGTGGCGTGGCGGCTCAGGCCCTCACAGGGGTTCTCCTCACTGCAATCTGTGGGGCAGGGAAGGAGCAGCACATCAGCCAAGCCATGCTGGAGTACCCACAGCAGCCCCCAGAGCCACGTCCCATGGATTCATGGCACCAGGGCGTGGTGACATCCTGCTCAGGAGGAGCAGGAGGGACAGGGGGAAAGGTGTTTTCAGCTGGAGAGTCTTGGCACAGGACGGCAGGAGGCGTGGAAATGGTGGGGGTGGAATTCCCATCCCTGGAAACATTCAAGGCCACGGTGGACAGGGTTTGGAGCAAGCTGGGCTAGTGGAAGGTGCCCCTGCCCATGGCAAGGGGTGGCACTGGATGGGCTTTAAAGTCCTTTTCAAGCCAAACCATTCCTTCTGATTTCTGTGATTTTCTCTACTCCTGCTCTACAGCCTCCTTTGTCTGTTTTCCTGTTGATTGCGCCCTCGCCTTGATGATTTTTTACATCCACCACGAGGGATATTTTCACTGAGATAAAGTGGAGCAATTTGACATTTTCCCCCTGAGAATTAATAGCCTAATGAATGCAAATTGAACATATGAAATATCCATCTTCCCATAAAACACAGCCTCATTAAATATCCATTAGGACGGGCAGCAATGGCTCTTGGTTGGGCATTTCAGTCTTAGGTAATTATTCTGAGGTAAATTGGAAGGAAAAACAAAAAAAAAATTCCAAGAAAAACCCACAAATGACCAGTCCTGGGGGAGAGAGGGCTGATGGTTCTTGTGGCTGGCACGGACTGATCAGGAAAAAGGAAGGAATATTCCCATTAAATTGGGCTGGGAAGCAGAGTCCTGCCCCAGTGGGGTTCCCTGGGCTGGCACTGCCCAGGTGTGTGTGGAAACACCACAAGAACCATTTTTCACCCCTGTGACTGAACAAATACACCCATAACTCCAGGGGTGGAATATAAACCCACACTGTCTCACTCAGGGTGGGTGCAGAACTAATTCCTTCCCCGGAATTTGTGAGAGACTGAAAAATAATTTGGTTTTGGTTGAAAGAATTATTCTGCTCTCAGGCACTTGTAATCTGAGCAGAGGGCTGGGCTCATAAAGGGGATTAATGACAGCCATAAACTCTGCTCAGGAAGGGCCCTTCTGGTGCTCCTGGAGCTCTAATTGGGATGGAAATGTTGAGGATGCAGACACAGCTCCCTCCAACAGCATTTTCCAGGCCGGGCAAGGCTGGGGTTTGCTCTGATTTTAGTGATGGGCACATTCCTGAGCAGCTGCAGTCTCCTCAGAGTGGAGGATTAATTAATGCTGGACAAGCAGGAAGCCCTGGATGCCTCCTGATTGACGGAGAGAGGGGAAGGTGATGCTGAGGACGGGGGACAGAGGAGCCCTGGGAGCTGCAGGAGCAGCGGCAGCCAAGTGCAGAGAACTGATGGGCTGTGGGGGAAGCTGTGAGCAGGGCCATGTTTATGGTGGCATCTCTCCAGCAGGAATCTGACCCCCCTCCAGCTCTGCAGACTCGTGCTCTGTCTCCAGTAGCAAACTTGAACAAATCCATGCTGGGCAATGATATTTAAAAAGCAAAGAGTTCCTCTCCAGCCAAGGCTGGCGTTGGCCCTGAATGTGTGTGTGTGTGTCAGAAAGGTTCTGTGTTACATCCTCGTGTGTCAGCTGTGACCCTGAGATCAAGAGAAAACTTCCATCTTCCAGAACATGAGTGTGAAGCTAAGGAAGGCCCAAGAATGAGAGAGAGAGGGAGAAAAGGAAGCAGGCAGATAGCAAATAAACACCAACCGGATGGAGCCAGCGGCCTGGGGCCCATTACTCACCCAGCTTGCCAAACAATTCCACTCCCAGGGCAGCATAGATAAAAAACAGGAGCATAAAAAGTAGGCCAAGGTTCCCTACCTACACAAGGAGAAAGCAGAACAAGGGTCAGGCAAGTCGAGGTCATGAATGAAATCACTCCATCACATTTTCAACACAAGCACAGCAGGGATGGGGGGCCAGAGGAAAATCAGATTTCCGCTGGGACCAGCAGCCTGGTCCCTCTCTGAGTTCTGCTTCAAGGGGCCCAGGGAGGTTTTTGTGTGAGGAAAGGAGCAGAAATGCCCTTGGGGAAAGCAGCAGCTTCTCCATCACCCTGCTCTCTGGAATTTGGCCACCCCAGGGCAGTCTGTGGGGCAGGGCTGCTTTGGGACCTGGGCTCTGGGTTTGGTTTGGGGCCCTTTCCTTTCCTGGGACTCTGAGACAGCAGCAAGCCAGGAGAGGAGCTGCTTTCCACAGGTTTCACAGGCATGGAGGGCTTGCAGTGCTCCAGGGAGAGGAGAACTCCCTGAGCCTTTTCCTTTGCAGGCCCTTCTCAACAAGAGCTTCCCAGATTTCAGCTTTCTGTGTCCCACAGGGAGATCCTGATCCCAAACACCAGCATTGGCAGCTCCAGGTGCTGCTGGAGGTGTTTCAAGTCCCCAGGGCAGCTGAAGGGGGTGACAAGTGACAGGAAAACAGCTCAAAAGCTCTTCACACCACCAGCATCACAGCCCTCCGTGCTGGATCTCATCCCAGCACAGAATCCAAGCCTCAAAAACGTCTCCTGGAGCAGATTTTTGGTGATTCAGGCAGAGAACACGAAGGGCAGAGTGACCTGACCTGCTCCCACCTGCTCCCATTTATCTCTGCTGCCACTTTAATCTCTCTGTTAGCAGCTCCCACCTGAGACAAAGTGAGTTCTCTGCACCACCAGCAGGATTTCATCCCTGAAAAACAAGGAGCTAGGGGGTGACCCAGGCAGTCAGGCCCAGGGATTCCTGATCTCTGAGGTGCATTTTAGTGAACTCTGACTTTGGGAGAGTTTTCTTCTCTGAGGTGGCACAGCCACAGATCTTTTGGTTGTTTGTACTGTGCTTAATTTAATCAGAAAGTTTATCAGTGTGATATCTGTCATTATAAAATTAACACAGCTCTTGCTGATGAAAGAGGGGATTTTTTATATTAAAGAAATGGGAATAGTCCAATCACCCAGTGCAGGCTGTAATTGCTATAAAGCCTAAACTGGCTCTGCAATTTCCCTAACATTATTACAATCCTCCAGGGAATAATAAAGACAAAACAGGGATGTGGATGGCTGGGCTGGGTTATTTCATCTGCCTCTGCTGCCTTCTGGAATAGCTTTTGCTGCTCCTGTCTGCTGGACCACTGATGGTTTGGGAGCCATTAGAAACGAGCAGGCACAAGCACAAGCACCCCACACACACTGCTGGGGAGGCAAATGAGCAAATAATTACAGGGAATTAAAATGAAAGGGATAAACAAACTTTCTTGGTTGAGGCAACAGAAGAGGGTGCTGGGTTTTGCTCTAAGCAGCCTGAGTGCTTTGGTGCCTGAAAAATCAGCCTGGAAACTCAGGGCATTGATGGAATCCCAAACAATTAAGGGTAACGTGGGAGTTATTACCAGGTTATGTGTAAAAGGTGTTATCTGGATTTCCACAAAGAGGAGAGGGAAGAGGGAATGGGGAAGGGAGAGAAGGAGAAGGAGAAGGAGGAGAAGGAGAAGGAGAAGGAGGAGAAAGAAGAGGAAGAGGGAAAGGGAAGGGAGGAAAAGGAAAAGGAAAAGGAAAAGGAAAAGGAAAAGGAAAAGGAAAAGGAAAAGGAAAAGGAAAAGGAAAAGGAAAAGGAGTCCCTGTGGGGGCAGTTCCAAGCTGTTGAAGACAGAGGAGTCTCTTGTACAGGGAATTTATGCGCCATCCATGGATCAAGTGAGACCAGAGAAGGGAAAACAACCCAGAACTTCTGATAGGGAAGTTCCACATCTTATTGCTGTTGGAGGGTGGGATTGGGCTGGACTCCAGTTGTGCTCCCCACCAGGAAGAGCAGAGGCAGCTCAGCAGTGACTGCTGGGATTTGCTTCCACCAGGAGCATTTGAACCCAGATCTGATACAGGAAGGGACTTTGGAAAATATCCCAAATCTGATACAAAAAGGGACTTTGGAAAGCTGGGAATGGGAAAAGAACTAAAGGAAAACCATCAAACAGGAGCCTAAGAGAGCAGCCCTTGCTTCCAAACCCAGCAGCCACCAGACTTAGGAGCAAGGAAATGATCAGTGAGGGATGAGTGGTGTAATTCATTATGGAGCCTTAACGAGCAGGAGCTCAGAAAGAAGAGGAAAACACTTGAAGCAGGTCTTGAAAAGCTGCTCCACACCAAGAGATTAAAGGAATTCACTGCTCTGCTGTTCTCCAGACTGCAGGAGATTATTTTATCTACCATTGCTCCATAAAGGAGAAGTGCTATGAGAAAAAAGCAAAATTACATCCAGTGGAAAACCAAACCTTGCTAATTCGGTCTAAACTCACCAGATTAATTTTTTTTAGTAGGAAGAGTAAACATGGATGTATTCCATCAACAGGGGATGGCTGATTCCCTAACACTGAATCCTTAAAACAAGAACCAGGGACTGGGAGGACATGGAGAAGGTGGGCAGAGAATCTTAGATCATTCCCTGACCATTCTTTCTGTCTCTGTGGCCTCTCCTCATTTTTTTTCTCTTCTCAATCTCCTTTTTCCCCATGGATCAGGTGGAGGAGAAGGTCTTTGACCTGGCAGGCAGAGGTCACCACACAAGGAGCAGGGCAGGGACACTTTGAAAAGAGCAGCTCAAGCTCAGCCTGAAATCCCAAAAGAGGAAGATTAATCCTGTGACAGTCCTGGATCAAAATGCTACATTCCTCCAAATTTGGGGATAATTGGTTCTCCAAGTGTTACTCAAATTGCTGAATAAAAACCAAATCCAAAGCTGATGAAAATCACCCCCCAGAAATGCAGTGACAGCTCCTTGTCATCGTCAGCCCATAAATGGGCATTCTCCACACACCAGACAAAGAATTTCCCCCCAAACCTGAATGAATAAACATTAAATTAGCTTTTTTTTGTCACTTAGAAACCACATTCTATGAGGATTTTCCAGCTGTGGTTTTAGGATGCTAATTTAATTAGGGTAGGAACTCATGCCCTGCCTTGGAAATGAAAGCTGCAGCTTTATGAAGAGTGATGGTTGTCAGAGAGCTCTTCTTAAAATTCCCTTCTCATTTTCTGAGCTTCACTGGAGACCAAAGTGGCATTTTTTTATCTGCACGAGATCTGCTTGGAGTATCCCTGGGGTTTTTTCCCTTGCAAGAGACCCTGCTGGGAAGCTGGGAATGCAAACTGCAGGAACACCCCAAGGAACCCAAAACCCTGGCCAGGAGCCACCCTATTGTTTGGGGGGGTGGGACAGAAAACAAGGAGGGAGAGAAAATATGGGCAGTGGTGACAATGCTTTGTAAACTGAAAACCAGACACAAATCCAAGGATTTCTTGAAATGCCAGCCCAGGGGTCAGGTTGGTAAATCCCTGCCTTAGCCTCAGCCCAAGTCCTTAAGGAAATCTGGATGCCAAAGGGCAAATGCTGGGATTAGAAATATGTTCATGGCAATGATGAAGATCAAAGCAAAGGGGTCTTTGCAAGGAAAACAAATCCCTCATTTTCCAGCTCTCCTGGAATAGATTGTGGGTTGCTTTGCACTTAGGAACTGAGTCCCAGGGGTGGTTTTGGGTAATTCCATGTTTTCTGCTGTTCTCTTGTGGCCACTCATCATCTGGAAGAGACTCCCACCCATGTGGGGTCTGCCCTTGGCTGCTCCTGGGAATTGGGATGGGCAAGGTTAATCTGAGTTAATTCCAACACTGGACGATCAGAGCTCACACCAGCACACCCACAAACGAGCAGAACACACCTTAAAACGGATAACATTTAAAAAACCCCCAAACACCTTGGAATTCTGATGGAGGACTGAAAGCCAGCAAAAAGTTTCTTTCTCTCCTTTTCTCAGATCCATAAAAAGGGGGTCCCCAGGGAGCGAACACTTGCAGGATCCTATCAAATTCCCTGAGTCTGGAAGTGTTGCTGTTTCTCTTGCAGCTCAGGAGAATTTGGTCATTGGTGACCCCAAATCAAGATTTTAACTCTCAGCAGCATCTCCCCAGTTTGCCTTTCCAAGGCTGCAGCCCCTCTGTCAATAACTGTGGCTGTTCCTGCCTCCCAAATTAAACTCCTGAGCTGGGAGCTCCCAGTGCTTTCTCCAAGGTCCTTTGTCCCTCCTGGTGTTTCCCAAACTTGCCAGTGAGATCTGGGGTTTGTACAAGCTCTGCCTACAGGAATTTGCTCTCTGGGAGCTTTTTTCACATCATTTTGCTTCTCCCATCAAACACACTCCAGGATGAGCCACAAAAAACTTCACTCCCAAGGCCTGGAGAAAGGTGAGACCTTCCCCAGGTGGCTTCTGGAGGCCACCAAACCCAGAGCTGTCCCCAGGCCCCAATTGCAGTTCTGTCCCCAAGCGGAGCACCCTGGGCATGCAGGAATTTTGGGGGCTTACCTGGGGCAGGGCTTGCACCACCGTGTCCAGCAGAGCTCTCATGCCCGTGGCCATTTTCAGCAGTTTCAGCACTGAAATGAGGAGCAAATCCTGCTCAGCAGGGCTGGGGGGAATTGCAGGGAAAATCCAGGAGGGAAATTGAGGTTCAGGTCATGCAGGGAGGGTTTAAATCTCCTGTACTGCTGTTTGGACACGTGGGGAGTTCTCTGCTGAAAACCAGGATCTCCCTGATCCCAGCAGGGCTGAACATGCCCCTGTCAGCCCCAGGGGAATGCATTCCCACTGCCAGAGGGTTCTGGGATTTTGGGAAGGAATTCCTCCCTGTGAGGGTGGGGAGGGACTGGGATGGAATTCCTAGAGAATCTGGGGCTGTCCCTGGATCCCTGGAAGCGTCCCAGGCCAGGCTGGGATGGTGGAAGGTGTCCCTGCCATGGCAGGGGTGGGATGGGATGGGCTTTAAGGTCCCTCCCAACCCAAACCATCCTGGAATTATATGAAAATGGACAAAAACCTACAAGAATCCCAACGTGCCCAGGCAGGAAAATGAGAGGCACCTCAGCAGTGAAGAGCATCTTCCCAAGCCCTAATTGCCATCACTCCCCACCCTGCTCTGGACCTGGATAAAAGCTCAGTGATCCCAGGCTGGAATGAGAACCCAACCCCAGATGGAAAACCCCATGGAACCCCCAGCTGGCCTCTGAGCTGCCATTCCATTTCCCCACTGGGGATTAAACCAGCAGGGCTGGAAGGACAAACATCCCAAGGATTTCCTGGAGAGCCCAGAGCAGAACCCACCTCTGGCTATCCTGAGCACCCTCATGATGCGGATGATGGTGGGGTTGATGGGAAGGGCAGCGTTCATCTCGATCTCCTCCAGAGTGATCCCCACAATGGACAGCAGGACGATGGCCAAGTCCAGCTGGTTCCACCTACAGAGACAGGAAGGACAAACACAATTCAAATTATACATATTTTATGTTAATGACAGACACCAGCAAATCCCAAACGCATCTTTCTTGGATTATGTTAATTATCTAAAATTACTTCTCTTGAGTTTTAATACAATATATCTTTTATATTTCTATTTCTACAAAGTATTTAATTTTTTTTTACAAAACTATCCTTTAAACTTATTTTTATTTCTATTTTCCTCTCAACAATATCTACCTTATTCTATAATATTTCTAAATCAATATTTCTTATCTCAAAGTTTATATACAAATATATACTACACACGCTTTCTATGAAGTTTTTTAAATTTTCTACAAATTTATTTCCCACACATCTCCTCATTCTCATCTGGGCCTGTGATTTTTAGGTGATACAAAACCAGCTCAGAGCAGCTGGCACAGACATCCTTGAGCCACAGAATCTGGGAAGTGACTGGGAGCTGACTGGGAAATGTTTCTGACCTCTAAGCTGAGCTGCTCAGGCCCGGTGGAAAGGGAAATCCTGGGGGGGAAATGCATCTGGAATTTGGGGAGGTTTCCTGAATTCCTCCTGCAAAGCACCGCCAGCAGTTCTCAGGATTTTTATTTCTTACCACTACAAAGTTTGCACCCACTGAGAGCCAGCCCTGGGCTCTTCTTGTGTCACCACAGTGCTGCTGCATCTCCCCAGAATCTGGCTCTGAAACTGGGCCAGTCCAGCCCTGAATCCCAAACCCACAGGGGTCCAGAATGCTCTCACCTGTCCTTAAAAAACCTCCGGAAACCAAAGGCCACCAGCTTGAGCAGTGCCTCGAACACAAAGACGATGGTGAACACGTAGTTGCAGTACTTGAGGGCTTCATCCAGGGACTGGAAAGACAGATCCCAGTTAGGCCAGCCCAGTTATCCCTTCCTAGACCCCCACGGAGGGACTGGCAGGGAGCAGGGTGAGAGGAGCACAGAAATTTCAGGAATAAAGTCATAAAGGCTCGTGGAGCTCACTAAATCACCCAGCAGAACTCAAATAAAGGCTTAGCCCCTGAGTCAAACAAAACCCTCCAAAGCACTGAGATTAGTTCTGCTAAAAATGTCAGGTTCAAGCTCAGTGCACAGATTGTTCAGCCTGGGCCAGACAGGAAAAAATTCCCCCCTTCCCCATCTCCTGAAGATTCCTTGGTGTGAAGTGCCCAGCCCTGGGGAGAAGGAAAACCTCGATGGATCATTTCTTGATCCCAGCCCTGCGGGCAAAGGCTTTGCTTAAAAAGCTGAGGAAAATAAATAAACCTTGGAGATGGATGAAACCTTTCCTTGTTGAAAAATGGGGCATCTCCAGAGCTGGGCAAAGCGTGTCCATATTTGGTGCAGCGCTCCCACTGTCCCCAGAGCCGCCCTCGGAAGTCAGGAATCCACAGTGTTTATACTCGGGCATGATGAGTGTTTATAATGGATTTCATTGGAGCTGGGGGCCAACAATAGCAAAGGAATCTTGTGGGGAATCTTAAAATAGACAAGCTGAGGTGGGGGGAGCAGCTCCTGGGGTGGGGAGGGATTGGGGGACAGGAGGGAGGGAAGGGAGGTTTAGTTTAGTGTAGAGTAGAACTCTGAATTTCCAATAAAAAATGGGAATTGTGAGGATCAAACTGGACAAAAATGGAAATGAATGCGACAGAGGAGGCTGTAGGAAACCCCAGGGCACAGGAAAGCTCTTTTTGTCCCCTCTGTGTGATGCCTGGCTTTGCTGACCCCACACACAGTGAGGTCACCAGGGCATGGCCATGCCCTGATTTTTTGGGAATGGGAGCTGGGAGTTTCTTAGGTGTTGGCAACAATCCCTATTTTTGTACCTGTACCTAAAATAAAATGGCAGCTTAAAAAACACAGGACAATTTCCTCTTCCATCCAAAGCCTGCGCCTGACTTGTGCCATCGTTTGTGACCGTTTGCATTTGGATTTACAACTCTGTGTTAAGTGAACGTAAACCAAGAGTAAATAAAACCCAACCTGGATAAACAACATTTCCATGGAATTACCCTGGTATAAAACACACACACACACGTTGCCCTCTGGCTCAGCATCCAGGAGGCATTTGCAGGTTACCATGGAATGCTGGAAAAGTAAATGCTGAAGCCAGAGCTTCATAAATGATAACGAAATGGAAAATTTATAGATGGAAAATGTATAAATTGATGTAAATTTATCTATCAGCCCCTCTGATTTATGTCAAAGGTGCTCTGAGGGGAGAATGATTTTATAATACATTAAAAAAGTGAGGATTGTACTTTTAAATTTGGTTTATTCAGAATTCATTGAGGAAAAGAAACACTCTGCATGCTGTAACTCTGAGTTTATATCTGTTAATGGAATGTTCTAAAACTCTGGACTGTTTTCCAGTGTGAGGCTCAGTCAGGTTTGGGATCAGGGCAGGAAATATTTAGATTGGTCTTTTCCTGGTAAAAGCTTAATTCACTCTCCATTAGCTGGGTGGTTTTTTTTTACCCAAAGCAGGGAAATGGAAGTTTTTCTGCCTGAGGCAGTGACTCCCAAATGGCAGAGCTGGATCAGAATGCTGAGGCTCCCCAAAAACTGGGGGTGCCTTTTTGGGGCTACCTAAAAACAGACGCTAGACAAAATTAGGGGATAAAAAGTGTTTCTATTTATTGAAGGGCCTTCGGGTACATTTAGGGCAGACAAAGGCTACACCTAAAAATGGACCATGGGTCAGGGGTTTTCACACTTCTGTAAGTTTGGGCCATTTGCATACTGGGGGTTAATCTGCCAATTACAGCTTCAGGTAATGAAGTAATTTTCCTCAAGTTTGTTGCCCCCAACTCCCCTTTGTTTACATTTCTGGGCCCTGAGGCAGTGAGATGTCCTTGATCGCCAGGCCTGGAGAGGAATTGTTGTGTCTGCCCAAAATGGGAAGGCAGCAGCTCACACTGCACGTGGAATTTAGAGTTACACACTAAAGAACTGCAGCATTACAAATACATGGAAAACATAAAATCTAAAACATCCAAAAATCTAAAAAATCTAAAACATCTAAAACCTAAAACATCCCTAGGAATGTCCCCATGGCCAATTTCCTCTCAGGGCAGCCCTGCTGGGGGCAGCTCCTGGTTGTAGTGCTACACTAGTTTAGAGTTCTACACTAAAGAACAGCAGGATTACAAATACATGAAAAACATAAAATCTAAAACCCTAAAACATAAGTGGGACTGTCCCCATGGCCAATTTCCTCCTAAGGGACCTGTGCTGGGGGCAGCTCCTACCTTGGGCTGGTTGTAGTGCTCCACTAGAGTTTAGAGTTACACACTAAAGAATTACAGCATTACAAACACATGCAAAACATAAAATCTAAAACATCTAAAAATCTAAAAAATCTAAAACTTAAAACATCCCTGGGAATGTCCCCATGGCCAATTTCCTCTCAGGGCAGCCCTGCTGGGGGCAGCTCCTACCTTGGGCTGGTTGTAGTGCTCCATGGACATGGTGATGACGTTGACGCCGATGATGAAGGTGATGAAGAGGTCCAGGTAGTGGCTGGTGCACAGGCTGTGGATGTACCTCCTGGCCGGGGAGTAGTCGGCGTAGTAGGGCCTGCGCTGGGCTTCTGTGGGGACACAGGGGACAGCCATGAGCCAAGGGGGCTGCAGGGCTGCTGGCCACCAGCACGGGGCCTGGAGGTCACCCCCAGCTGGACACAGGGTGGGGAACAAAGGTGGGCAAACGGTGGGGAGAGGCTGAGTGATTCCTGTGTGATTCCTGTGTTATCCCTGTGTGATCCCTGAAGGATCCCTGTGTGATCCCTGAGTGATCCCTGAGTGATCCCTGAGTAATTCCTGATTCCTGAGTGATTCCTGATGGATGATTCCTGTGTGATCCCAGAGTGATCCCTGTGTAATTTCTGAGTGATTCCTGAACGATTCCTGTGTTATCCCTGTGCGACCCCTGTGGGATCTCTGTGTGATTCCTGAGTGATCCCTTAGTGATGCTTGAGTGATCCCTGTGTGATTTATGAGGGATTCCTGTGTTATCCCTGAATGATCCCTGAATCATTCCTGTGTGATCTTTGAGCGACCCCTGATTGATTCTTGTGTAATTCCTGAGATTCCTGAGTGATTCCTGAAATATTCCTGCGTGATCCCTGAGTGATCCCTGATTCTTGGGTAATTTCTGAGTGATCCCTGGTTGATCCCTGAGTGATCCCTGGTTGATCCCTGAGTGATTCCTGTGACCCCTGAGTGATCCCTGTGTGATTCTTGAGCGATCACTGAGTGATTCTTGTGTAATTCCTGAGATTCCTGAGTGATTCCTGAAATATTCCTGCATGATCCCTGAGTGATCCCTGATTCTTGGGTAATTTCTGAGTGATCCCTGATTGATCTCTGAGTGATTCCTGTGACCCCTGAGTGATCCCTGTATAATTCTTGAGTGATCCCTGAGAGATTCTTATATAATTCCTGAGTGATTCCTGAAATATTCCTGTGTGATCCCTGAGCGATCCCTGTGTGATCCCTGTATAATTTCTGAATGATTCTGCCTCCCACCACAGCCTGGGTGGGGTTTTTGGGATGAGCAGCCTCTGGTGCCAGGCAGGTCCTTCCCTCTGTCCCACAATCTCCTGGCATGGGCAGCAGGGGAGGAGCAGGATGGACACAGGACCCAAAGCCAAGGGAAAAGCTTCAAACCCAGCAGAGCTGGGGCAGCACTCATCTCTCCCAGCAGTCCTGCAGGTGCCAGGAATATCCCAGCTGGGAGGAGAACATGCCCTGAGGTCCAGGAGGTTTTTTGGGACCTTTGGAAGGCCAAAGGAAGAGCAGCAGGGCATCCCTGAGGGATGGGAGCACACAGGACACAGCCACAAAGCGCTTGGCTCTGCCAGGACAACCAGCACAAGCTCCTCTGGAAAAAGAAATATACATTTATATTTATAAAATAGGTAATTAAACAATATATCTAGGGCTCAGGGCATGGCTGCATCTAAAAGCATTCACATGGATTTTATATCTCTGCCTCTGGTCGGGATTCCTCCTTTTTTTCTCTTCAAATGTGGAAATTTCTGCCGGTGACCAAATTCCTGGGAGCGTTCCAAGGAGAGTGTTTGGACCCCAGGACTGCATTTACTGCCTGTGTCTCTCTCCAATGAAAGTGTGACCACAGGGATGGCTGTGGGCACTCAAATTCCTTTCAAACTGCAGCAATGTAAATATTCTGGGTTTACACAAGGCCAAGGCAGCATTACTGTGGATTTCACAAGTGGAAGAGACACTGAGGTCACACCAAGTCAGAGCAGGATGGCTCCTCACAGAGAGGGGATTTTGCAAATCTATCAGCAAATTCAGCTTTTAATGCATGAAGAGCTCAGAAAAAGTTGCTTCACCTTGACAACAAGGAGGGAAATCAGTTCAGAAGCACTCAGTGCCCTCCTGAAATCCATCTCCCACTCCTCTCATCCTGCTAATACCTTTCAGATGGAAAGACTCTTGAAATGTGGGAGGTTTTTTGGGGTTTTTTTGGTTTTTTTTTTGGTGCAACTGATGCCAGATCAGAATCCAAACCCTTAAAATTAATTGGATAAAGGGAAACAGAATCTGCAGCTCCCTTTCAACTACTTCTTTTTTTTTTTTGCTGGTAGTTAAAAGTACAGTGGAGGCATTTGAAAAACATTTCCTTCTGACCAGGGTCACCAAGGCTTTTTTGCTGCTCTGCTAAGGGGTGTGGAAAAACAAGATGAAAGCAACCAGAGTTGTTTTTGAATACATTTTTTTTTCCTGTTGCTTTCATGTGCCTTAATCCTACGAGTCATCTTGGACTGCTGGGGCTGTCTGTGCTACTGAGCTCAGCCTGCCTGAAAAATAATAATAAAAACATTGCAGTATAATATTTATTTCAGCCTGTACAATGTGCTTTCATGTGTTTTCAGGATTACAACATCCTTGTCCTTTTCTTTTTTTAATTATTTTTAGGAAAACGTCTTCTTGGGAGTGCAGATAACTCCTTGGGAGGTCTGAGAATACCCTTAATAGTTAAATGTTATATTAAGGGACTATTTATTAATGATGAATGGTTGATTAATGGATTCCAGGAGATGAGCAGGGACGGGCTGGCAGCACATAAGGAAAAGAGGTTGCAGGTGGTTTCAACCACCCCTCACCTGCCCAAATGCCTGATTTATTCACCATTCAGCAAAAAATCAGGTGTTTATTCTGTTTCATCAACTAATTCCAGAAGGAGAATCACAAGAAGACATTTTCCACTGTCAGGCACTGAGCTGAAAGCCTCCTCAGTTCCCTGGCAGCATCAGAGCTCCTTCTGTCCATGGGCTGGAGAGGCAAACCCAAGGAGGAAGCAGCAGACCCAGAGGTGGCTCTGTCCTGCAGCACAGAGGGGTCCCACAGGTCTCTCTCAGCCCTGCCCAAATTCCTGCTGGGAAAACTCAGGGCACGCTTCACCCGAGGGAGCTGCAGGTGCAGCCTGGCTCCTTTGGGATGCACACAGCCCAAAGGCAGAGCAGGGGACACGGAAGGAACTCCAGCAGGGGGAAACATCCAAGGAGAGCTGGCAGGGAGGTGACAGAGGTGACAATAACCACATGCAGCAGGGCCATGCTTCGGGGGGACCCCATGCAATGTCCACTCCAGGAGATGCTGCCCGTGGGAGCTGGGATGGGCTCAGGAATGTGCCCAGGAATGTGCCCAGGGATGTGCCCAGGGATATGCCCAGAGGAAAAGCAGGTATGTGCCCAGAGAGAGCAGGAATGTGCCCAGGGATGAGCCCAGAGGGAGCTGGGATGTGCCTCAAGGGAGCCAAGATCTGCCCAAGGACTTGGGATGTCCCTGAAGGCAGCAGGAATGTGCCCAAGGATGTGCCCAGGGATGAGCGCAGAGGGAGCTGGGATGTACCTGGAGAGAGCCAGGATGTGCCCAGGGATGTGCCCAGGGATGAGCACAGGGATGTGCCCAGGGATGAGCGGAATGCCCAGGATGGGAGATGAGCCCAGGGATGAGCCCAGGGATGAGCCCAGAGGGAGCTGGGATGTACCTGGAGAGAGCCAGGATGTGCCCAGGGATGTGCCCAGGATGTGCCCAGGGATGAGCACAGGGATGTGCACAGGGGATGAGCCCAGAGGGAGCTGGGATGTACCTGGGATGAGCCCAGGGTGTGCCCAGGGATGTGCCCAGGGATGTGCCCAGGGATGTGCCCAGGGATGAGCCCAGCGATGAGCACAGGGATGAGCCCAGGGATGAGCCCAGAGGGAGCTGCGATTTGCCCAAGGATGAGCCCAGGGATGTGCCCCAGCAGCCAGGGCTGGCTCAGTGAGCCCAGGAAGGCAGAGGGGCTGCAGCAGGGTGGGGGCAGAGGGGAGCAGCCCCACACAGCTCTGCCAGGACAGGCAGAGCTCCAGGGCTCCACAGCTCTGGGCATTGCCAAGCCCTCCAGGGAGTTTTACCTCTGTTGGCAGCACAGCAAACAGCTCTGGGCTCCTCTCAGATCACATTTTTAACTCCTAGACGGAATTTTAAGCCCCCAAATTGTGCTGAGGGTTCACTGCACACACCCCAGCTGCTGCTGGCACAACCAGAGCTGTGGATCTGTGGGAGAACCTGGCTGAGGAGGATTCTGCTCCACGGGATGTGGGCACAGGGAACCCCAAATCCACTGCTGATCCCAGCAGGCAAAACACAACCTGTGCCTTGGGCTCTCTGGGAAAATGGGCTTGGGGATGTGACTCCCATCAGCCAGCTGGCAGATTTCTGTCATCATGGAATGGTTTGGGGTGGGAGGGACCTCAAAGCCCCTCCAGTGCCACCCCTGCCAAGGCAGGGACGCCTTCCACCATCCCAGGCTGCTTCAAGCCCCGTCCAGCCTGGGCACGTTGGAGTTCTTGTGGGTTTTTGTCCATTTTCATGGAATTCCAGGATGGTTTGGGTTGGGAGAGACCTTAAAGCCCATCCCATCCCACCCCTGCCATGGCAGGGACACCTTCCACCATCCCAGCCTGGCCTGGGACGCTTCCAGGGATCCAGGGGCAGCCCCAGATTCTCTGAAAATTCTATTTCAGCCCCTTTCCACCCTCCCAGGGAGGAATTCCTTTTCAAAATCCCATAACCCTCTGGCAGTGGGCATGCATTCCCCTTGTCCTGGCACTCCCTGCTCTGTAAATGCTCTTTCTCCATCAAACACAGCCAAGTTTCCCTTCAGCTGCTGGTTTGAACTGGTGGAAGTGCAGGAGGGGAAAAAAAGCAACCATCAAAGAGATGAAAAAAGGAAAATCCCAGCCTTTCCTCCCCCTGCTTTTAGATGCTGGCCAATACTTGAATCTCACCTCTCTGCAGAGTTATTTCAACTTTGCTTGTGGTTCTGCTGACATGGAAATTAATGAAGCCCCGTCCTCCCCTGGCTTAAAAGCATTTTTAGTTTGGCATTACAATTCCCAGCCCCAGCTCCTCCATTACAATGCTCTGCATGAAACATTAGAAAGCCCTGATGGGGTTATTCATGCCTGGAACAGAGCAGCTCTGTACCTGCAGCTGCCTGGAAAAACAAGCAGCAGGGGTTGAGAATTCCCTGCTTGAAAACCCTGAACACTCAGGGATACAGCACCCAAAATTTCGGTTCCAGCTCAAGAGATTCTGCTGGATACAGAGAGGTTGTGGCACTGAGAGGTGTTTAAATTCAAATATCACCATGTGCCACCCTCTAGAGAAAGGTTTGCAGCCACTGCTTTCAAAGGCTCCTCTGCTGGGGCTTAAAATTTCCCTCATCCTTCCACAATTCCCAGCTCTGGTGGGAAAAGCCTCAGAGGAACAGATTTGTGGCCAATCTCCTCTCACAGAGCTGAAATCAGGTAAAAGGATTTCTGAATTCTCAACTTTTGGCGTCTTCCTGAAGGGACACCACTGAAAGGCAGCCTGCTCCCAGCCAGAGCTGGGATTTCCAGCTTTCCCAGCTTTTCCAGCTCTGCTTTCAGCCCCCAGTGTCACCCAGACCCTCCTGCAGCCCCTGAAGGCCAGGGCTGAGCTGACAGCAGATCCAGGAGATCAAGATGCTGCACGTGTTTTTAATGAAAACCTTCAGTCTGGGGAGGCTGCTCTGGGGCTGTGTCTTCTGAGAAGCTCATTAAAAGGCTGGGAGCAGCAGGGTTGTTAAATTACACTTGGATGGAATGGATGGAGCAAGGGACAGCGTCAGGAAAAATATTCTGGTTTATCTTGATTTTTCTTCCCTGCACATAAAAAAAGTTCACTGAGCTTTTCAAACCACATCAAATGCATTTCTCAGTGTCCTCACCCCCTGCCCTCTTGCTCTCCTTGAGCAGAGTGAACCTGCTGCCAATCCCTGCAGCAAAGTGGCCCTCAGATGGGAAAGGAGAAATGTTTTGGAAAGATCTGAGGTGGTGACAGCACAGAACTGGGCTCAGAGGGACCTTCCTGCTGAAAAATCACCCCAAAGCAGGTGGTGACTGCCCATCCCACCTGTGTAGGGGCTGGGTCCTGCTGCAGGGCTGAGTCCTCCATGGAGAAATCCCTCTGCCAGGTCCTAATCCTGGATCCAGCCTGGGATTGGTGCCCAGGATCACCCAGCTGAGGTTTAACCCATCCCAGGGCTGTGTCCCAGGAACAATCCCTCTGCCAGGTCCTAATCCTGGACCCAGCCTGGAACTGGCACCCAGATCACCCAGCTGAGGTTTATCCCATTCCCAGGGCTGTGTTTTACACAGAACAATCCCTCTGTCAAGCCCCAGATCCTGGATCCAGCCTGGGATTGGTGCCTAGGACTACTCAGCTGAGATTTAACCCATTCCAGGGCTGTGTTCTCCATGAAACAATTCCTCTGCTGTGTTCCCAGACACCAAATCCTGGATCCAGCCTGGGATTGGTATCCAGATCACCCAGCTGAGGTTTAACCCATCCAGGGCTGTGTTCTCCATGGAGCAATCCCTCTGCCAGGCTCCAAATCCTGGATCCACCCTGGAATTGGTACCCAGGACCACTCAGCTGAGGTTTAACCCATTCCAAGACTGTGTTCTCCATGAAACAATTCCTCTGCTGTGTTCCCAGACACCAAATCCTGGATCCAGCTGGAATTGGCACCCAGGATCACCCAGCTGAGGTTTATCCCATTCCCAGAGTTGTATTTTCCACAGAACAATCCCTCTGTCAAGCCCCAAATCCTGGACCCAGCCTGGAATTGGCACCCAGATCACTCAGCTGAGGTTTAACCCATCCAGGGCTGTGTTTTACACAGAACAATCCCTCTGCCAGGCTTCAGATCCTGGACCCAGCCTGGGATTGGCACCCAGATCACCCAGCTGAGGTTTAACCCATTCCCAGCCTGCCACAGCTCCGTGGTGCATTTCTGTGTGTGCAGGAAGGGACAGATCCCCCAGCCCTCAATGCCCAGGGGACATCACAGACAGGGGACAGGACACACAGACAAGGTGCCAGGCAGACAGCAAGCCCACAGGGTGCATTTGTGGCCTAGGCTGGATTTTGCTCCTGCTAAAACACAAATTCTTCCTCCTCTCCTGCTCTGCCCAATGCTGGGAATGCTGACTGAGCTGAAAGCAGGGATCTCTGCCAGCCTGCCCACATTGCTCCCTCCTCTCCCTGGGGTGACCAGGCTGCTCCACAGGGGTGACACGGAGTGCTGGGACACATGGAAGCAGAGGAAGCTGCCAGCTGCTGCCACCATGCAGATCCCCCAGCTCCACGAGCACACACACACGCTGCCCACAGCCACAGCTCACATCTTTCTGAGTCTGCCACAGGTTTTTTTATCAAATCCATTAGTCACCTAAAGCACCCAGGAGGTTCAAACCCCTCCCAGCTGAAACAAAAATACATCCTTTGAAATGGAAACAGCAATTTCCCAAAAGTGCAGCAGATATTTGGGTTCACCTTGGTAACAGCTCCAGTTTGGATGCCAAGCTGTCCTTGCAGGTAGAGCCAGACATTTTCAGGGAACCTTCTGGAAGCCCAGCACATGGCCAAATGTTTCACTTCTCAGCTGCTCTATTGACTTGATCCCCTTCCAGAAATCTGTCCTCCTCCCTGTGTGCTCTCCATGAAATGTTACAAGGCTCATCTGTGCAATGGCTGGGCTGAAATAGCTCCTTGGAGGTGGTGGATAAAGAGGGACAATGTCACAGTGTCCATCACTTTGACAGGGACTGGCTCTTTCTGTGTCTGAGCTGTGGAGTCACAGCCAGGCTTTAATAAGATTTATTTCCTAATCAGGAACTGAGCTGTGCCTTCATACCTGTGCCCCTGTTCTCTCAAAGGATGCTTAAAATTGCTTTTTTTTTTTTATTTCATATAAACTTCGAGTTTATCTGAATGTCTTTTAGGTCAGGACATTGGGGTAGAAGCTGCACAAGGAGGACCCCTGGGACCCTAAAACTGATTCTCCTCCCTCTGCTGGAAATGCTGCCTTCAGTATTTCCACCCTCACACTCCCAAAGCTAAATGGGAAAAGGGGAAGGAAATTGCATCTGAACTCTTGGAAATCTCTGGAGAGACTCAGTGTCTGAGCTGGATTTCATTTTGAGCCAGGCACTGAACTCACAACTGGCTAAAATCAAAAGGGCTTGGCCCTCCCTGTGGTGCCATTGTGGTCCTGTGGGGACAGCAGTGCCATCATTTAGTGCTGAGGTGTCCCCTGGCTCCACCAAGGAGCACCAGGGGAGCAGGAGAGGGGCTGTGAGGGACACAGCTCCTGCCCCAGGCCTGGAGGGATGCAGGGAATGGGATGGGGTTTCTCCCAGCACAGCCTGTGCCGTGTCCTTGGAGCTGGGCTGCTTTTCCAGCTGGAAATGGATATCCATGGCTTGATGTGTGGGACACAAGCAATTTGTCACAATATTTGGTCCTTCCAGGAGATGACATGGCCAGGCAGAGCCACAGCACTGCTGCAAGCAGACAGGGCCAGGAAAGCTCAGCCTTACCTCTGACTAAGCTCAGCTTTGATCTCGGTGGCCAAGCCAGGTTTGCTCACTCCTCAAAAATGCCTGGCAGGCTCTCCCTGCTCACTGAAACTTCTGGGAAAGCTGGGGCTGCTTTCCTGGCGGATTTCCTGGGAATACTCTCCCAGGGGCAGCCTGCCCAGGGGAGGCGGGGATGGGCAGGTTTGGGGCAGGAAAGGAGCACAGGCTCAGGTGGGTTTGGGGTGTGATGGTCCCTATGAGATCCATTGAGAAGGAAGTTTTGGCTAGAGGCCTTTTTTGGCTAAAGGCCTTTTTTGGCTAACGGCCCTGCCCCTGGCCAGTGTTCCAAGGACAAAACAAGTCCCAGGACTGAGTCCCAGCCTGGAATGGGACGAGCATCTCCTGTCATGGACGCGTTCCCAAGAGGAATTCTCCCTGCAGCCCCACCCTGGGGCTCCCTGCTGTCCCCAGGCTCTGTCCATGCCCCATGCAGTGTCTGTGGCATGCGGGGCCATGCTCCAGGACTCCAAACGGCATCAGCACTGGTTCGGCTGAGAAATGAATCCCCAAATCAAAGCCCACCACCATCCTCAGATGCAGGCGGCGCGTTAAGGCACGGGGGAGCCTCAGTGGCCTCCAGGCACGGGGGGAGCAGGGAAACTGTTCACCCCTGTCCCTCGGTGCTTGGGACAGCGTGGCCTTGCAGAGAGAACTCTGCTGGAGGAGCATTTCCCCCCCAGCCAGGTGAAAAGGTGACATTTCCCACCAGGACAATCCCAAGGCGTCACCAGCCCGAGCCTTACGGCACCGCCAAAGAGGTAACAAAACAACACAACCTCGTGAACCCCAACAACAACAAAAACAACAACAACAACAAAAAACCCCAAAACTAAAAGGAAATCTTGCTTTGGGAGCAGGCAGGGCTCAGAAAGATTTTGGTTTGTAAGGCACTCTACCGACCAGACAGGTACATCTCCTTACTCCTGCGCTTTTTCTCCAGGCGCCGCAGCCGCTTCTCCTCCCGGCGCCGCGCCTCCTCCGCCTCCTGGTGCTGCCGGCACTTGTGGAAGTTCTCCACCACCACCCCCACGAACATGTTGAGCACGAAGAAGCTGACGATGAGCAGGAAGGAGATGAAGTAGAGCAGCATCCAAGGGTTGTGGTTCTGGATGGGCTGGAAGGGGGAGGGAAAGACGAGGGAGAAGCGGCACAGAGCGGGTGGGTTGAGTCAGTTTTTTTGGAGCAGTAAGTTGTGTGGGGAGGTGGGGAGCACTGGGAGGAGGATTTTCCCCAAGGATTTTCTTCCCATTCATCTTCTCACTGACTAAAATTTTGCCGTTTGGTGCAAAATCCACCCAAAAACTGCCTTATGGGATTTGATTATTTTGGTATTTATTTCACACAGCTTCAGCTAAATCTCAGTGGTGAGCATCATCCCACCAGCAAGATTGTTTCAGCTAAAGATAGGCTCCAGATCTTTAATTTTTTCAGATGTGGGCTCCTGCTTAATGTTTCTCAGTTGTTACCAGATCTTCAGAAGTGGGGGAAATGAAGTCCAAAGTGTTACTGTGGCTCTGGGTGGGTCCTACTCATGCGAGACTCAACTTCCCACGGAAAATGCCACGGAACTCACAAACTGAATGCCTTTCCCACAACATTCCTGGTGGTTTCCCATCCTCAAGCACCCTCATTCTAATTCATTCTACATCCCCTGATGTAGGACACGCCAGAGCTTGTCCTACATGGGAACAGCCGTGGAAAAGTAACTCCAAAAAATGGAAAACTGGCAGCTCAATGAGCAAAAGGAACCTCAAGGAGGTTCTACAGCTCCGCTGCTTCCTGGGATTTAAAAAACTCCGGAGTGCCCAGGCCTGAGGCTGGAGAGAGGAGCACAGGTGGGCTCTGCAGGACAGGTACCTGTTGGTCAATGCCCACGGCATCCAGCCCGTCGTACATGATGTTCACCCAGCCGTCCTTGGAGGAGAGGACAAACAGGGACATCAGGGCCTGCAAAATGGACAGAAGGGGTTGGTCCTGCCTTGCAGTCCCCAGAGAAGGAGCTCCCAACTCCTCCTATGGCCTGGCCTGCCTTTCAGCCATGTAAAGCATTTTATTTTCTTCATTTGCAAACAGAACAGGAAGGAATCTGGAGAACAAGAGGGCAGCTGAGGGATGGCATCCCAAAGCAGTGGCTTTAGGACAATTCTCCTAAAACCAAGGAATTGTACAACCATAGCAAGAGATCAAGGGTTGATCTGATCCATATTTACACATTTAGTGTAAAAGACAGAGATTTCCAGATAAAGCCACAGAATGACCAAGGATGGAAAAGCCCTCAAAGATCACTGAGTGCAGATATGAACCCACTGATAGATTATTGCCAACATCAGTTGTGGAAACTTCCTATGATGGAGGCTCCACACCCTCCTGAAGCCACGCATTTCAGGTGTCCATCCATGAAAGCTGGCACAGAAAACCCCTGCAGGGAGGACTTTACCTGCCCTAAATTGTCAAAGTTGTACTTCCTCCGGACCCATTTGTAGTGAGCGTTGGTGCAGTCGGCCTTCGTGGTGATGTTTTTGACATCAGGGCCATCACAGTAGTAGAACTTGCCTTTAAAAAGCTGCATTTGAGAACACAAATTAAAAAAAAAAAAGCAAAAATTAAGCAGCTTTGAAAAGTCTGTTCTGTGATTTATCTTTCATTCCTGCAGTAGAGTTCATCAGGGAGGTCTGTCTGCTCTCCTAATCCTGAGATCCTTGCTGGGAGCAGCTGCCAACCCCACCCTGGATCATTTCTCCAAAAGCCTGCCTCTTCTTCCCAAACTGAAATCTTCCTTTGGAGGCATTTCAGCTCATTATTTCCACCTCAACCCCAGCTTGTGAGAAAAGCAGCACTTACAGGGGAGGGAAATACTTTACCTGGACCCCTAAAATCCCAAAGATAATGAAGAAAGCACAGCAGATGAGAACAATATTCCCAATAGGCCTCAAGGAGGAGATCAAAGTTTCCACCACCAGCTTCAGACCTGGGGCTCTGCTGATGACTCTGGAAAAAAAAAAGACAAGACAATTAAACTTTTAATTTTTATGCATGTGCTGTTATCACCCAGCTGCTTCTCCTCTGCTCTCTGGGGCTGGCCCAACCCTCTTCTATCTGCAGGCAGGGAATTCTTCAGACAACCAGGACATCCCCAATCCCATCAGATGGAATTCAAGCAGTGACAGCTGGGCAGAGTGAGGAGGGGAGACTCCCTGTGGGCAGGGTATCACAGAGCTCCCACTGTGGGAGGTTTGTACCTCACTCCAGGAGCCTGATCCCTCCAAGGGCTCTGACCCCAGCCCAGGGACACAGGCAGGACCCTCCTTCCTCTCCTAACACGTGAACATCTTCCCAGTGGGCCTGGAGAGCACGTCTGGTGCTCCTCCTGCAGCAGTGGCCATGACAACTTTCCAAACAGAGTCATTCGAATTTATTTCCTAATTAGTTCCTGAGCTGGCTCTTAGCTAACAGGAGCCTGTGATCAGCAGCTCCACAGCCAAAGGGTCAGTCCCGTTGGGATTCCTGGTGTGCTCTGAGGCAGGTTTGGGGTGTTGCTTTCCTGGAGGAGAGCCTGGGGAATGCACTGCCCTGCCCTGGGGATGTGGCAGTGGAACCAGCCCAAGCCAAGCTTTCCTGGGAAGGACCAGGTAGGAGTTTTGCCTGAAAAACATCAAAGTTGTTTTTAGGATGGGCTCGTAAAGGGCGAGTCCTTGCTGGGAGCTGCAGCTCCCACGGATAGTGATGCCTTGTGCCTGCCAAGCCCAGAGAAAAGCGTTTTGTGCTGCAGCATTTCCACAGGGTCTTGTTTGAGAGAAATCATGTGGAGACTGAACTGCACCTCCAAAGTGTTAGGAATGGTCCCTGGAGCCATCCTGTGCTCAGTGAGGCCGTGGTGAGAGGTGATGAATTCCTTTCTATTCATAGGATCTGGCCTAGTTATTCTCAAAGACCAATTCCCCCTTTCCCCCTCCCCTTTCCTCATGAACTGCCCATGCCCTGAATTCTGTTCCCACTTCTGTGGGTCACACATGGTGACATGTCCAGGGTGTCCTGGGGAGCCAGCACTGCCAGGGGACCCTGGTGCCACCAGCAGAACAGTGATGAGCCAGAAACAATGATTTCCTGGTCACTAAGGTGACACAGAGCACAAAGAGCTGCTGTTCTTGTGGTCTGAAAGATTCCCTCTGCCTATCACTCTCACAAGCACAGCTTTGTCCCAGGAAGTTTCCAGGTTTTTGGAGGTGACTGTCTCATTCCCCTGAAATTTCAGAAAAAAAAGGGTCCTGTTTCTTGCCAAGCAGGACAAAACCAGAACAGGAGCTCATCCAAATCCCCTCCCCCCCAAACATTATCCCTCTTTATAATCATAACCAAAATACAGATTATCTTTACTCCTGTTCTCAAACACTGGAAGCTCTGCCCTCCTGTGCCTGGCTGAGGGAGGAGCTGCTTTGCAGGGATGTTTGGCAGGGTCAGGAGAGCAGGGAAGGATGCTGGAGCTTATCAAATCCTCAGAAGGATGCTGGAGCTTATCAAATCCTCATCAGCACTTGTTCAACTGCAAATCCCTGGTTGCTGGGGAATGCCTGTGAGGTTGTGCAGTGGAAGAAGGATTTGGGAAGGGCTGATAAAGCTGCAGTGTGGAGGAGGCTCTGACTGCCCTCACTCTGGATTCTGACAGCACCTCTCACTCCTAACTCCAGCCACGCGTGTCTGAGCTGGAGAAGACGAATCTGAACTCATTTCACTGTTTTCAAACAATTTGTCACCGAGTTTAGAGATCCCCAAAGATGTTTCTACCCATGTTGCATTTCAGTTTTTTGAGGTGTTAACAAGACCTTGTGCATTTCCCAAGCTCTGATTTATCAGCCCATACCGGAGCGGTCTCAGGGTCCGCAGAAGCCTCAGCACACGAAGGACTCCCAGGATTTTGGCTCCTCCTGCTGATGCCATGGACACAATGATGTCAATGATGGACACAAAGACCAGCACTCCATCCAGGACGTTCCAGCTGCTCTGCAGGTACGTGTTCTCCCCGGAGAAAAAGCCAAGAGCTACCACCTGCAGCCAGGAGAAGGGAGAGTTGAAATCTTCACCCAGATCTGTAACTCTGCCATGGTCTGGTCTGCCAGAATTTGCTCTGGGCCATGGGATGAAGCTCTAATTACCTTAACCATCATTTCAACCACGAAGATGGCAGTGAAGATGTAATTAGAGACACTGAGGAATATCCTCTCCTGGAAAACACAGAACAACAAAGAGACGCGAGTCAGAAACCCAACATTTGTCTTGCAGGGTCTGGTCCTGAGGAGATGAAGATCTGCATGGGGGATGGAGGAAGGAAATGCCTCTCACCGTGCTCAGGGGGTCGATGTCTGGTCTCTCCAGAGCTATGGTGATGCAGTTGAGGAAGATGAAGACCAGCACCACGTGGTCAAACATTTTGTGGGCAATGACCTTCTGGCACGTCACGCGGAACCTGGAGAGAGGTGGGAAAAACAGATCCTTCAGAAGTTTGGGTCAGGAACAGGCTCCTCCCCAAAACCCAGCTCACGTTGATGTGCCACCAGCACCAGCCCAGGTGGTGAGGCAACATCTCCACAGGCTTCGGCCATGATTATCATTAATTATTAATTATTAATAATGCTGGCTAAGCCACCAACAACAAAGGGGTGAACCACACAGTTCTGCCCACACCGAACTGAAAACTTCACCTCAAAATCAGGAGCTGGATTTCTAAAGCTCTGAAGGATTTTTCCCAAGGGGGGGCTGTCTAGGAAGGCAATATTCCATTACCTCAAACCCCTGCTGGGCTGGAATTTCACTGGAATTTCTTACCTGTTCTGTGGGGAGAACAAGTAGAGGGACCAGTTCTCGTGAGTCTTGCACCACTGGGGTTTGTAGGGCTCCAGGGCTTTGCGGATCTGGTAGCAATAACTCTGGGTAAAAAAGAAGGAACACCTTTTCTTCCTCTTTTATTTTCCTGCCTCTTCAACTTTCACAGTGGTTTTGTGGAAGGAGGGGGCAGTTAATGGCTTTTTATTGCATCTGTAGGTGGTCACAGCTTTTGGGACAGAGCTGTGGTGGCCATTATCACATTTGTCCAAGAAAATAAGGAGGACAGGGATGGAAAAAGAGAAGAGATGGACAGGATAAAGCAAGACTTCTGGGAAGGTGTCATTTGGAGACACAGCGTTGTGCCAAACCCAAAAAGGCCTCAAGTAACCAAAAAGTTAAGTGGAAAACATCTCTTTTTAGGCTTTCATGACACCAAACAGCTCCTGTGAGTAAAGACATTCACCTGCAGTGTCTGCAGCTCATTTTGGAAGGGGACAATCCCAATTGGCCCAAAAATGAGGCATTTTTGGAAAAAAGGGAAGTTTTACCTCATGGGATTGTCACAGGCCTGTGACATTCACATTCTCTGAAAAAATTCCTTCACCCAGGATTTTTCTCCTGGGAAGCTGAGAAGCCTCAGAGAACAGGAAAACAATTCTTATCTCATTTGCTTCTCCTCTGTTTTGCTGCTTTGGAATGTGTTTGGAGATTGTTTCATTGGATTCTGGTGTGAGTTGTTTTGACACATTGGCCAATCAGGGCCAAGCTGTGTCAAGACTCTGGAAAGAGTCACGAGTTTTCATTATTATGTTTTTAGCATTTAGTAAGTATCCTTTCTGTATTCTTTAGTGTAGTATACTATAGTATTCTTTAATATAATATAGTATAATAAAGTAATAAATTAGCCTTCTGAGAACATAGAGTCAGATTCATCATTCCTGCCTTCGTTGGGGCATTTCCCTGCAAATACAACACAGGCCTAAAACGATCTCTTAAAAAAGGGATCTTTTAGGAAGCAAAGGCCCATTCCTCAGCTGGGGATAACACATATCCATGTCGGATTTCCATAGTTTAAAAACAAACTCCTACTTTATAGCCATGCAATGTAAAGGATGTGGGGTGAGTGCAATTTGAGTGCAACAGCTTAAAGCTGAAGAACAAACAGTCCTGCTGCCCTTTGAGCCTGACAGAAGAGGTCTGCAGAAATGCTACTGGATCCATCCATCCTTTTACGAATGGAAAACCCACGAACACCCATCTCCCTCTGTCAGAACTCAGTAAATCCCTCCGGGTTTCCAGAGTTGCTGAGGATCCTGCCGGGGGCTCAGAGACCCTGGCACGCAGCCCAAAACACCTGGGGATTTGATTATGACCCCTGCAGCAAGTTACCAGCTTTGTATGAGGAGCTAAAAGTCACAGAAGTTTGAATAATATAATAATAAAATTATCACAGGGTGAAAATGTAGATTTTAGGATTTTTGGAACGGGGGTTGTGGGGACAAGATGGAGGAACTTGGGTGTGTCTAGCCTTTCTTCTTCCTCATCTTGTTCTTCATTTTCTGCTGTGATGTTGGCACTTCGGGATTGGTTGAGAGTAGAAGCTCACTGTCTAACATAGGTGATAGGTATTGGGAATTAAGTGTAAATATGTTATATGTAGTTTGTAGTATAAAAAGACAACACCGCCTCGGGGGTGGTCAGAGTGCCTGTGGCTGCCCTGCTGAGCAGACCTCAGCTGGGCAGAGAGAAAATTTCATAGATAAGAATTAATAAACAACCTCAAGACCGAAAAGTAAAGAGCTCTGACTCGTTCTTCAGCTGCGCGGGCTGAAACAGAGACATCCTACGCATCTGGGAGCAGCAATTAACAACCAGCCACCCAAGATCCCTCAGCACTCACATCCTCCCCATCATCCTCGTAGTCCAGCGCGTCCTCCTTGTGCCCGTCCACCCTGAGGAAGAGCTCGGCACCCATCTTGCCGTTGCAGCCGCGGAACTCTGTGGGCAGCAGGGCGGCGGGGCCGGGCCCGAGCTGGCGCACGGAGGGCACCCGCAGCAGCTCGGGCAGCAGCTCCTGGGAGCCGCGGCGATCCAGGGACTCTGCCCGGCGTGGTGGCGAGGGCCGGCTGGGCGAGCTGGACTTGGCGTCGTCAGAGTCGTCGTCCGTGCTGCCCTTGCCCTCTCCGGAGAGCAGCGATTCCCGCTCTCCAGACTGGTTCTTCTTCTTGAGGCTCGGCGCCCGGCCCAGGCTGTTCCAGCTGGAGCGGCGGCTGCCCCAGTTGCTGCTGGTGGCCCAGTTGGCGCAGGGGGAGCTGCGGAGGCTGGACTGGGAGAGAAAGGAGGTGTGGGAATCCGTGAAATCAGAGGGTTTTGGGAAAGCTGCGAAAAGAAGGCCTCACAGAGGGCACCATTTATTGCAGGCCAGGGGCTCTGTACAAATCACCAATGGGACTGCTAGGAACGTGCCTCGAGCTGTTTTATTTTCCAGCATCAGTCACATTACATGGTTATGACAATGGGAAGATGCCACCAGCTCACATCCCAGGCAGCAGACCAAGAACTTAATGTTACAACTCACTTTAAAAGTTTGTTGACCAATCACACAAAGCAAGAGCATATTGACAGTAGTTCTATCCAACCGCTATAAGTAGAGGTACCTTTGGTTAAAACAATGTTTGCTTATTTCAAATACCTGCTGTAAGCCTTGAAACACAATGCACAGAGCTCCGCTATTAAGCTTAGAACTTCCCAATATCTCGCTAGATATACTTTTCTGCAGCCTAGGGAGTTATTCTAGACAAGTGTTAATACACAGACCATTGTTCTATTTGTCCTTACTTTTCTACTTCTTACATCGTTTTTCTGCTGACCAATCTCATGGCTACTGCTTAGCTCTAATCACAGTTCTGCTGTCTCTGAGGCCTGCCTTTTGCAGCTTTCCCAAAACCCTCTGATTTTATAGATCCCCATAGGGAGGGAGGGAGGGAGGGGTTGTTTGCCCCCAGAAGATTGGGGAGTTTTGCCCAGATTGGTGAAAGTCACGGCCGTTTGCCGTGTGAGGAAGTGGAGTGAATGTTCCTCCTCCACAAATTTCAGTGCCTGTCTGCACACTTGGGCACATACAGGCAATTCCCAGGATGAGAGAGCTTAAGGTCAGCGCAGAAAAGCCAGGAGGAAAACTCCTTTTCCCTCCATGGTTTCCTCCCAGCACAAACCAAGGCAAACTGCCTTCCTCCTCCTCCTCCTCAGTGCAGCCCTGCCTGCTTCGCCTGCCTCTGGCTGGTGGCACTGCTGTGCTCCCCGAGAAGGGATTGGAAGGATGAACATCCCTGTCCAGCAGCTCGCAATGCCATGAAAGCCCAAGGCAAACAGCAGTCAGCTCTGTTTGCTTTTCAAAGGCATTAGGTTGACTAAGCAGCTTAGCAAGGGGGATGGTGGCTGTGCCTGGGCGTGAGGTGCCTTCACGGTCTGCTGCCTTGATTTGAACATGATCTCGCAGCTCTGGAGCAGAGGAGTGGGATGGATAAACAGCAGCAGAAATCCACTCTGCCTGCTGCCTCTGCTCCCTGTGTGTGCCCAGAGCTGCCCTCCCACCCCCCTGCTGCAGGCACGGCTGCCAGAGCAGCAGCTCAGCCCGATCCTGGCATCGGGTGAATGTCACAGCCTCTGTGGGAACTCAGAGCCTTCCAAAGGAATGGTGGAATTAGCTTGGAAGGGACCTTGGAGATCATCTCATCCCATCTCCTCATTCCAAACCCCCTCATCCTTTGTTCCCTGATTTCCCCTGCAACAGGGCTGTGGGACCGTCACCAGAGCTCAAGGGAAAATGTTTAATTCCCCAACACAGTGTAAATTCAAGATACAGCCCCAAAACACCAGGCGGGCTGCAGGTCTCATCCTTACAGAACACCTGACAGCTTCTCCAAGACATCCCAAATGGCTGGTGTGGTTGGAAAAGATCCCTGCTCCTCCTCTGAGGGGTCAGGGGTAGCTGGACTTGTTCAGGTTATGGCTGTCCAGTGAGATGGTTTGGCAAGGGCTTCAGGGAGGCAGGAAAACCCTGGATCCTGGTACATCCCTGTTTGCCCTTCCCATGGACTCACTGTCCCTGGCTGTTCTGCTGTCCCTGCCCTGCCCCAGCACTGCACACCCCAGCTCTGTTCTCCTCCTGCCTTTCTACTCATTTCCCACCTCCACCACCCTCCTTTTCATTTTCCAGCAGTGCCTGTCCCCAATATCCTACATGACCCCAAACTGAGCTCAAGGCTCAAGTGGTACTGACAACACCAAACCTGTGGGATCAACCCTTGTCAGGGCCATCCCCTCGATCCTTGTGGGTCCCTTCCACCCCAGAACATCCCACCACCACCTGGAAACCAAGACCCCACAGCGCCCTGTGTCACTTGTGGGCCACAAGAACCTACCAAGGACTAGGACCAAGGACCTACCAAGGACTTCTGGTCGTAGCCCGTGGGGTCCAGCGAGGCGTTGCTGCCTCTCCTCGAGTCCCCGAGGGCGTGCAGGGAGTCCAGGTGTGGGGAGCACTTTGGGGTGGGCATCGGGGTGGCGGCCGTGCGCAGGATGATGGGTGGGGGCATGGCCCCCCTGCCCTCCAGGTGCCCGTTGGGGGTGACAGCCAGCGAGTACATCTTCATCTCTGCATGGAAAGGGGACAGGGTGGCACAGTCATGTTTTATGAAAATTCCCTTTCCCCAGGGTTTTGCTGCTGGGAAGCTGAGAAGCCTCAGAGAAAAAGGAAAGCAATAGTTATCTGATTTGCTTCTCCTGTGTTTTGCTGCTTTGGAATGTGTTTGGAGATTGTTTATCCTACAGGTGATTGTTTCATTGGTTTCATGTGAATTGTTTTGACTTATTGGCCTATCACAGTCAGGCTGCGTCGAGACTCCGGAAAGAGTCACGAGTTTTCATTATTATCCTTTTAGCCTTCTGTAAGTATCCTTCCTGTATTCTTTAGTATGGTATTCTTTGATACAATATAGTATCTTAAAATAATAAATTAGCCTTCTAAGAACATGGAGTCAGATTCATCATTCCTTCCTGCCACCCCACAAATACAATACCAGAGGACAGCACGTGAGGGGACACTGCTCCTGGGGACCTCCAGGACTCTGCCAGGTGGAGCTGTGGGCAGTGAGATCCCCCCAAGGTGTTGAAAGGCATCAGGTGAATGCCATGACATCTTAAGGGGCTTTTGGGAACCCAGTGTCCTCCAAAGAAATTGTAGAATTATGGAATGGCTTGGCTTGGAAGGGACCTCTGCTTCCCCAACAAGTGGCTCTGCTGCCCCTTCCTCAGCTGAATTCCATCTGCTCCCCACAACCAGCCTCTCCTTGGCTGAAACAAATCCTAGTTTAGAAGCATTTGGAGAGATCCTCACAGACCCCAAGCTGGGAATCAAAGGAAGCAGGAACTGAAGAGGCTCCTGTTTGCCATCATTCACTGTTAAAATGTGTGATCCCTTTTTGTCACCCCTCTGGCTGCAAAGTGAAGGCTGTCACCTCCAATTCCATGTTTTTGGTACACCAGAGCAGTGTGGGCCTCCCCTCAAATCGACTGCCAGACCCTCCTGGAACACAAATGAGCAGCAACATTTTCCATCCATCAAACCTCACCCAAATGCATTTTGTGTGGGAAACCAAAAGGAACAGATGAGAACTTGATTGATTGGAAAAGCTGCCGAGAAGTGGGGTGAGAACATTGCTGTCAGCAAAGCACTCTGTGCTAATGGTGCAGGAGGAGGGAGGAGACACAGCTAAAAATTCTTGGGGAATGTTTAAATTAGAAAAACATCTGTCTAAAGGAAATATCAGTGCTCATTTAGCCTCCCCTACACTTTGCAGAGCTGCTCTGGTGGCTTTGCAGTCAGATTAATTGCTAAATTAACTGGACTCTTCCATTGTGGAAGCAGAGCTGCAGCTCCCAGATTCCCAGGAAAACGCAGACACAAAGCCCCACCTGTTGCTCTGAGGTCTTTCAGCTTCTCAAACTCGTCCTCGAAGTTGGCAGATGTCTTGTCCTCATCTGTGTCTGACCTGTTGGCATCTCCCTGCAGAGAGGAGGAGGGTAATTAACAGACCCAATTCATTAGGATTCCTCAGCAGCTCTGAGCTGCCTCTGCTCCCTGTGGGTGGTTTATGCCAAATTCCCTCTGAGCCCACCCTGGGAATGATCCCAGGCAAGTCCCTCTCCCTTGTTTTCACTCATGTGGACAGAAAGGACCATGCTGTGGTTGTCACCATGTCCCTGCCGTGTCCCTGTGCTTCCTACACTGCTCCAGGAACAGCAAATCCCAGGGGAAAACATCCCAGAGCAGCTGGAATTGCAGGAATGACTGAAAATCCTGGCATGGTGGGGGCTCCTTGTTTGCTCTCTCCATGATCCCTGATGAAAGCACTTAGGGTTTGATGTCAAAGGGTGTCAGAGGGTTTTAATTCTCTGTTTGACAGCACTTTCAAATTGACTTAGATCTGGAAAGCCTGATTTGCTCTCTCTGTGCTGGCTGGGATTGTTTTGGGAAATCTCTTGGCAACCCGACGCAGAGGGCATGAGGCCAGTTTGCCTGGCAGCCCTGCAGCAGCTCAGGACAGGGAACAGCCACCCTCACCCCGCCTTTCCTCCTGGGAGCCCAGCTCGTTTTGGACAGATCTGCTACCAGAAATGATCAGCCTGGGACAGAGGAGCCATCCTCAGGTTCTCCTTCCTCGGGGAGGGATTCCAGCAGAATGCCGGCGGGGCTCTGGCTGGATTCCTCAGCACTGCAGAAATCTGTGCAAACTGACAGCAAAGGGCTGCATGGAAGGGCTGATCCCAGAGAAAGGAGCACAGTTCTGTGCCTGGTGCCTGGACAAACCCCCCCAGTTCCCAGAGGCACGGTGCTGAAGCGGCAATGAACTTCGCTCTGCTGTGATTTATTGCCAAGTGCTGCAGCCAGGATGACTGAACGGCTCGAGCTCCCTGATTCATCTTTGTTTCACAGCAGAAACACCAGTGCAGAGCGGATGAAAGATCTGCACAATTTTGGGAGGTTTGCCTGCTCTCCCAGAGCAGCTCTGGGGGGGATTTCAAAATGACATGGGAACGGTGTAAACACAAATATGCAATTATGGCCCTGTTTGAAGTCTGGCTACTTGTACTAAACACAAATGTACTAAAAATGGGTTTGTGGCCATTTAAGTCTGTTCTCTTCTAGGAAAACTCCTGGCAAACTTGCTCCAGAGGCAGATCAGGAGCTGGGATGAGGCTGAGAGCGTGTGCTGTGCTTCACAGGACGATTTTAGTGCCCTTGCTGAAGCCCTGCTGATGGTTCTGAGTCAAGAGCAGCTCTCAGCTGTCCCAGGAGTCCCTCTCCAGATAAATAAAAGAAACACCTGAGCAAATGGAGGAAAATTCCCCTCGGTGCTTCCCGTGACTGCTCAGAACAGCCCCTGTCAGAGGCAAAGTCAAAGAGGTCAAACCAAGAATTCCCAGCGTAGCAGCAGAGCCAGGGATGACAAAAGCAAACTCAGCTCCAGGAGAATTTGGTTTGGTGGAAGGTTCCCTAGCTGTGGCAGGGAGTTTGAACCAACTTTAAAGTCCCTTCCAAGCCAAAGCATTCCAGGATTTTATGATTTCCCAGTGCAAGGCTTGAGGGGAGCCCTGGCAGCTGAGAAGGGTTTTGTGTAATGCCTCTCCCTGAGACAAGTGACAAGCCCATAGGCCTGATGTCAGGATTGATAATAAATGGGAGTGGAGACCAAAATGTGCCCTGCAAATGCCATGCCTGTGGTTGCTGGCCCTTGGGGTGAATAATCCAGGCTGGGAAAAGCAGAGCTTGCACACATTTAAATCATGGTCTGTAACAGCTCTGAAAGGAGCCATTAGGGCTGGGCAGGGAAACCACAGCTTGTCTGGAGGAGCAATCAGGCACTCAGAGAGCTCTGGCTTCACATCAGCACCGGGTTCAACCTCCCAAGGGGCAGGGGAAGAACGGGAGCTGCTCCCTGCAAAGATCCCTAAAGGAGAAAACTTCTTCCACCTCAAAGCATCGTCCTGAAGATCTGAGAATTCAATGTCAGGAACCTGGGAACAGCTTTAGAGCAGCTGTGCCCCTGGCTGTAAATATTCCAGAAGGGACAGAGTCCCAAGGAAAGGACAGGGCTCATCCTGCCTGGTCCTCAGGGCTGGAGCTGGGTGGAACATGTGGAATCACAGGACAGAGCCATGGACAGCACAGCCCCATTGGGGGAAAGTCCTGCTTAGAGCCCTGAGCTCCCTTCAGGACAAGGCAACCAGCCCTCATCAAGGGAAGCCAGCTGATTTATCTGTTGGGATTTTAGTAAAACTTTGGGATGTATTGAAAGCCTGATTCCCAGCACACAGAAACACAAACCATGGGGTATATGGGAGATTTGGTGAGTAAAATTAATGCTAAATTATTTCTTCTAAATCAGAGTTCTGGTCCCCCAATTCCCATTCCACATCCAGTTTGGCTTTAACTGCAAAGATTGATCCAGGAGAGCTTCACCACAGCTCTTGTGCATCCCTTAAATTGTGCCCGCCACAGATCTTCTGCACCCCTTAAATTCAAATTTAGGGATGGTAAAGATTGATCCAGAAGAGCTTCAGGTGCCCACCACAGCTCATCTGCACCCCTTAAATTTAAATTTAGGGCTGCAAAGATTAGTTCAGAAGAGCTTTGCATGCCCAGCCCAGTTCATCTGCACCTCTTAAATTTAAATTTATGGCTGCAAAGATTGATCCAGAAGAGCTTTAGGTGCCCACCACAGCTCATCTGCACTCCTTAAATTTAAATGCAGGGCTGCCTGCATGGGTAGATGTTTTCCCTGCCATGGATTATCCCCACAGCTCTCTCCCCTTCCCTCAGCCTGGATGTCTCACCTCTGCCTGGAATCCTTCCACCAGGATGGCCACCAGGAGGTTGAAGAGCACATAATTGCCAAAGGTCATCAGGGCCACGAAGTAGAGGGCGGCCCAGGAGGAGGTGGAGGCCATCCCGTTGTAGAGCACCACGTTCCAGTCCTCCTGCGTGAGGATCTGCAGGGAAAGGGGAACCCTCAGCTCCTCTGTGCGCTGAATTCTGCCATTTCCCCCTCCTCCTGACCTTTCCACTGGCAGCTCTCATGAGATGAGGCAGCAAGAATTGCCTTTGTTCAGCTCTCTGCACGTGATGTCGGATCACGTTGTAGAAATTTGCCTTTATTTAGATCTTTGCACCTCTGCTGGCCAGGCCTGCCCTCCCTGCAGGAACTGCCCTGCCCAGAGAGGACAGTTGAGATCCAAGATATCCCCAGGTGAAGGATGCACTGTCCTAATCCCATTATTTCCTGGAGGTGTTGCCTCCTTTGATAACCATCAGAAGATAACAGACCTGAGGCCTCAGATCTTGTCTCCTTTCAGGCTGCTCTTTAGAAGGCAGCTGGAGCTGAAGGAAAGGGTAAGGGACAGGATATTTAATGAGATAAATGACATTGGGTGGCTCCAGAACCTCAGGGAAGTTGTTTCCTTCAGGTAAAAACATTGGGAAAAAAAAAAACCCCATCACTGCAAAGCTTTGCTCTGAGGGATCTTCCTCAGGGATTTTCACTCTCCAGCTTCAAAAATCTTAGAAAAACGGATGACAGGCTCATGTTCCACATTAATTCTTGCCATGAAAACAGCCTCAAACCCCCTGAACCAAGGTGGCTTTGGGGACAGGAGTGCTGCACTGAGTCATGCTGCTCAATAACCTTCCTGGGACACAGGACTGAGCCTTTGTGCTCCGTGCCAGCTGCATTTCCCAAGGGACTGGGAGGAGAAATGCAGCAATTCATGTGTTGGGAAGGGAAAAATGGGAAGCTCTGAGGCTGGGGCTGATTTGTCCTTGTTCCTTTGTGAGAATTTATATCCACAGGGAAGGCTCTGGCCTGTTTCCACCTTGAGTGATGCTACTCTGCTTTTAGGAAACTTTATTTACACTTGTTGCACTCAGATTCCAAAGCCTGAGCTTTGAAACACGGAAGTCTAATTTTTATATTTAAAATATCCTTGAAGCAGCATTAACCATGATTCCTCTGTTGTGGAACCTGCCAGGCATTTCAGGCACAAACCAGGCTGCAGAGGAAACACAACTTTTTATATCAAGGCTGCCCCAGCACCTCCAGCTCTGATTTGGGAGAGGATCTGTCACCCCCAGAATTGTTTGCAAAAGGCAGTGAAGGAGACAGAGATCTGCAGAGTAGGAGCAGGATGGGCAGCAAAAAGGAAAATAAGAGCGGATGCCCTCCTTTTACTGACAAGAGATAAGGACAGTGCTGATTTTGAGTAGATTTCTTCTCCATCAGGGCTTTTAAACCCATCTCTACCCTAACAACTCTTCACTCCAAATTTGACACCTCCTGGAAGAGTTTCGTGGAATAAAAACTCCTCACGTTCCCCCTTAAAACACCCCTGAGGACGCAGAGCTTACCTGGAACACGGTCACAATGGCCCAAAGCAAGGAATCAAAATTCTTCCTGTCTGGAACCGTGTCTCCCGTGTCGGTTTTCAGGCTGAACTTGCACCCAAAGAGATGCATGCCAAGGATGCTGCAGTGGGGAAAGAGGCAGATGGAAGAAACACCTGGGTGAAATGTGGTTGCAGGGAGGATTGCAGGGGTTTTATGGACACTTTTCCCACTCCCAGTGGTTTATTTGACCCCACAATTTGGTTCTCCTGCCTCACATTTCATTCCAGTTGTCTGCACTGAAGGAAAATCCAGAATTCTCCTTTGTCTGGAAAAATGACAAACCATGTTGCCAGCTCCCTGTTTCCAAGCAAAGGATTCTGAGGGGTGTTAAAGGGTCAAACAGACAGAAATCTTGGAATCTGCACGACTTCCACCCCAAATCTAACACTGGTATGGTTCAGCCAGTGACACAGCTCAGGAGCCTCTAAGGGGCAGTGATTGCCCATTTGTGTCCTTCATTCACCTCTGGAATGATGGCATTCCATGAAAAACGGGCCAGAAAGAGTTAAATATCCCACTGTGGGCACTACCCCTGATGCCTCAGGTTTTGGCTTTTTATATTTTCACATTCTGTGCTGCTTTAGTGTGTGGGTCTGGCTTCACATCAGAGGATGGCGAGCTCTCTGCACAGAGCAGGGAGACAAAACAATTCTTTCTCCAGCTGGGGACCAAGGACAAATGATCCAAACCTCAGCCCCACGAGCACAAACAACGTGGACTGAGGAGAGAAAAACAAGAAGGATGGGACCTAAAGCTGTAATTGGACAATTAACTCCAAAATGCACATGGATCAGAACTTATAAAAATGAGAGACCCCATGACCAGGCGTGCATTTTGTGACCATTTTGTGTTCATCTTGGGTGTAGCCCTGACGAGGCCCAAGGTGGATCCATTGAGGCCTTTTCATAAATCCCTACTTTATTCTTTAACTCTGTCCAGCCTCTGTTCTATTCTTTAATTCTTCCAGCCTCTGTTCTAGCCCAGCCTTCCCAAGGCATCACCCCCACACCGGCGGCATGTCCCCATCCCCACCCACCCATCCTGAAGCAGAACAAGGCCTCGAGGAAGAGCTGAAATACCTGAAATACCAAGAAATACCTGAAGATGAAGATGAAGAGCATGAGCAGCATGCAGAAGGTGGCCACGTTGTCCATGGTCTTCATGAGCACCACGAGCTGGCGGCGCAGGGCGGGCATGAAGCGCACCAGCTTCAGCACGCGGAGCAGCCGGAACGTCCTGAGCACGGACAGGCCCCCGTCTGACTGCCCAATGATCTCCCAGACACTGTGGGGACATGGGGACACTGCTAGCACCAGCAGTTCTGCTCCCTGGCAGCTGATCCCCCCAGGAATCTCCCCTTTTCCTGCTCCTGGAAGCAGCTTTGCTCCCCAGAGCTGCGGTCGCGCCTTTGGGGGCATGGCTCGTCTGCTTTACAGCTGGTTTTGGGGTCAATTCCCCAAAATTTCTCCTTAATTCCCTTTTTTCCCCTGAGGTTCTTCATGTCTGCACCACTACAATAATGTGGATCACAATTTTATCCCAGGAATATCCATTCCTATGATATAGCAGTATCAGCGCAGCTCTATTCATTAAAACAAAATCCAGCATCTCTTAAGAGAATTAGGGAAACGAAAAACCACTGCAAGTCAATAGGATCAATAGTTTTGAGGTATTTTTCTCCCTTTAGAACATCCAGAGGGATTTTTGGGGGGGTTGGTTTGATCAGACCACAGAATGACCTTTGATCAGAACCTTGAACCTTGTCTGGATCAAAGGGATGTGCCAAGGCCAGCTCTCCTGCTTTACATCTCTGTGTCCCTGGAATTCTTTGCCCCAAATTACTGATTGAGGGGTGACCAGAAAGGATCCCAGCACTGAGGTGTGACTGGGACAGTGTCCCCTGAGAAGCACAGCAGAGCAGGGGCCCCCTTCCCCTCCTGCTTGCCCAATTCCAGCCCAGCTGGGGTCATTTGGGAGAGGAGGGCACTGCTGGGGTAGGGACACCCCAGGACCCCTTTCCCAGGAGCAACCATGCTGCACTTGAGTGGAAAATCCACCCCAATGCCAGATGTGTGGCATAAATAGATTTTCCTCTCCATCTGCCAGGTTGATTTACTTTGGACAGCCCTCCTAAGGACAGGAATCCAAAAGTCCAGCACAATTACAGCACACCCCAACCCTGGATGAATCTAAAAGTCCAGCACAATTACAACACACCCCAACCCTGGATTAACACATGGAATCACAGAATCACCAGGTTGGAAGAGGCTTTGAAGACCATCAAGTCCAACCCAGCCCTAACATCTCCTCACCAACCAAACCATGGCACCCAGTGCCACATCCAATCCTTTTTTAAACACATCCAGGGACGGTGACTCCACCGCATCCCTGGACAGCCAGTTCCAGTGCCCAACCACTCTTCCAGCAGAAAACCTTTTCCTAACACCCAACCTGAATTTCCCTTGCCATCCCTGATCCCCACCCCACTCCCCAGCAGAAAAGCCACAGTGAGGGAAGGACCTGATGACCACGATGATCCCATCAAAGATGTTGTAGGGGTTCTTGATGTAGCCAAAGATGCCAAAGGCCAGGAGCTTCAGGAGCATCTCCAGGGCAAACATGCTGGTGAAGACGATGTTGCTGATCTCCAGGGCGTTGGTCAGCTCGTCTGGCTGTGGGCAGAAAAGCAAAGTGGTCAGAGAAAATGGGAAATGTTCCTTCTGCTGGGATTTGTGCTCCTTCTGGAAAGCCGTGGAGGAAAAAGAAATGTCTGAGGGAACAGCAGATGAACCTCCTGGAGTTCCCTGTGAGTTCTACTGGGATCACAGGATCCCAGCCCGGTTCTGGAGCAGCTGGAGAACAATTGTGCCCAACCCAAAATAATTCAAGCTAAGCAAAGGAGAGGGTTTGTTCACTGTTCCAAGATAAAATTATCCAGGCTGGAATCTGCCTGGATTCACATGGATCACTCTGCTTTTACTGCACTGACTCCAGCAGAACTTTATGAACACTGCAAAAATAGGAATATCAGATATTTCTGTATGTGATATAGGAATATCAGCTCTATTCATTAAAACAAAGCATTTTGCTTCCAGACATCTCCTAAGAGCATTAGGAAAAAAAATACACCTAAAGTCAGTGGGATCAATAGTTTTATGTTTTTTGAGGTACTTACCTCTCTTTGGGAATTGCCCCCCAAGACCCCCAAATGGTGTTTCCTAAACCCAGCAGATTTTAGGTGCCAGCAGCATGGCCCTGAGTGCCAGGACTGCACTCAGGATCTCTGAGTTTCTCTGGGTGTACAAGGTTTTAATGGAGCCGAAACCCAAGATTTTTCCATGCCCCTCTTCTATCCCAGCACCACATTCCCTCGGGCTTCCAGACATTCCATTCCTTTCCTGGGAAGTGCAGCAAAGCCTGCCCAGCATCCAGGCTCCCCAAAAATATGGGAAAAGGTGGGATTGATCTGCTCCCTCCCTGGAGCTGCTCCTTCCAACAGCACCTGTCTCTGCAATGAGCATTTCTAGTTCCAGGCCTGCTCCTTTGTGAGACAAAATGAGCCTTTTTCATTTCCTTTTCCTCAGAGTAATAACATTGTCTGGGAAAAAGTGTGATTTTCATATCTGACTCATCTCCTGGACTGATAATAATTCCCTTTATTCACCATCCCTCGTTAGGGGGGTAAAAATCGGCTGGTTGGAGGGGATGCTGTAGCACTACTTGAGGCTCTGTAACACATCCACACTCAGCAAATCCAACCCTTGGCAGTGGAAGGAGAGGGTGAAAGAGTTAACTGGGATTTGGGAAGAGCCCACACATCCCCTCCAGCCCGTGGGCTGCTAATGAGCCATCATTCACTGCTAAATTACTCCCTGCAATCGTCTGTCTGCTGCTCAACCATTTATCCAGGGGAAGAGCACTCAGAGCTCCAGGATCTAATCCATAAACTCCGATTGCCATGGGATACCGGGGAAGGGCTGGGAAATTTGCAGGGCCCGGTTCCCTCACATCAAGCAGAGCTCATCCATCCTATTCCTTTCCCTCACAATGCCAAAACTACCTGGTGCTGTGGTTTGGAATTAAAAAATTAAAAATCAAATAAAAATTTAAAAAATATAAAATTAGCAAACCAAAGCCACTACACAAAATTAGTATTTCCACCACTGGGTTTCCAACTGAAACCCAGTTTCCAAACTGAAAATCAGTATTTCCACCCAGTTTCCAACTCACACCTGGGGAGAGGCAAAAAAAAACCAAAACAAAACCTCATCAGAGGCTCAGGGCTGCTCTGGGATGGAATTTGACCAGCTCTCCACAGAGACTGATCCCAAAATAGCCCTGCAGGCTCCCAGGCTGTCCTGCTCCAAGCCACAGCGGGGACAGGACACGGTGCTGGCACCGTCCCCAAGCTCTCTGTCAGGAGCTGGCACGTTCAGGGTCCCCCCAGGCAGGGCTGGAGAGGGAATTCTTGACAAGGAGCAAAATAACTCATTAAAGTCTGGTGTCCCTGCAGCTCCTGGAGCAGGGTGTGGGTGGCAGGCTGAGGCTGGGAAATGAATGACAATTGTCAGCAAGGAATCACACACAATCCCAGGATCTCTGAGGTGGGAAGAGACCTCCAGGACCATCGAGTCCAGGCTGGGCCTGATCCCCACCTTGTCCCCAGCCCAGAGCACTGAGTGCCACCTCCAGGAATTCCCTGGACACCTCCAGGGATAGGAACTCCAGACCTCCCTGGGCAATTCCAGTGCCTGACCAGCCTTTCCATGAAGAAATTCCTCCTGATGCCCAACCTGAGCCTCCCTTGGCACAGCTTGAGGCCATTTCCTCTCATCCTGTTGCTGATTACCTGGGAGAAGAAGCCACCACCATTCCTGACAGGAATCTGCAGCTTGCTGGAGTTGTTCTGTTTTTCCTGCTGTCCCCCAGCACTTTTTTCCTGGGAAACATGGAAAACCTGCCCGCTGCTGTCCCCAGAACCTCGTCCTCTCCCATGGAGCAGCAGCCTCATGCACTGAAGGCAAACCTAGCGTGGGGTTCTCCAAATCCCCCTTGATGCTGCCAAGAGTTACAACTTTATCATGAAAATTGGGCTTCCTGGTGGTCACTTCAAATCCCCAATCCTGGAATGATGTGGATATAGAAGCACAGAATGGCTAAGGTTGGAAAATACCTCAAAGATCATCGAGTGCATCATGATAAGACAATCTCAGAGTCATCACAGAAAAAGTCAGTGTTGAGTCTGAAAAGCTGAACAACCCCAAAAGCACCCTCAAAGAAATAAAAGGAATTTGTACATTGTTACTCTCTAAAATCCCAAGTTTCCTTAGGCAAACCCAAGATCCTCCTGTGGAGCGCTGAGCCAATCCTGAATTCATTTCCCAATTTCCTTTGACAATTTGCGCCCTTTTTGCTTTGTCTCCAGCTCCGTGACTTTTGCTTCCTATTGAAGTGTGGGAGAAAAATCTGCAGCGATCTGTCAGGGAGGGGAGAGAGGCCACGAGGGACGGGGACAGGAGAGGACAAGGAGGTGGCCTGGAACGTCAGCAGCTGTGCCCAGGAGCTGATCCAGCAGATTGGAGCGCGGCAGGACGCCTGGGAAAGGTTGACAGACGGCTGACACTGCAAAATCTCACCTCAGGGATCTTCATTATCCTTTTGGGATGGTGTTTGGAGGCAGGCAGCACTAATGTGATGACAGGGCCAGCTGTGAGCAGGGATGTTGGAGCGGGATCCTGCTGGGACACCGGGCAGGACCCGCCGGGCACCGACAAGGACGGATGGCCCTGAACGGCGGCCAAGCCCTGCTGGGAGCTTGGGGATTGTTGGAGAGGATGCTGAGGAGCAGATGAGCCAAACATCCACTGCTCCAGCCTTCCAGTGTAATTATCTTCCCCTGACACCAACGGGAGCCGGGGAAACGGGGATATTTTTATGCCTTCTGAAATGGTTTATTGCTCGCAGCGCAAATTTCCCGCTCGCTGACGAGCACAGATCCACGAGGAGGGTCAAGGAAGGGACACTCAAGATGGATTTGGCCATTCCCCTGCAGTCAGCCACTAGGAGCCACTGTTGATTTTGTCTGAATTAAAGGCGGTCCCAGAGCAGGAATTTTTCCAGGAGTCTTTTTCTCCGGGTGAAACAAATTGTTGATTTGCTGAAACCAAAGCTTTTCATGGCGAGGATTATTTTTGTCCAACTTTCTGGCTGGGAGAAAACGAAATTGCAACAACGCTTTCAAATTGCTGCAATGTCTCGTTTTGACCTGCTCAGAGCTGGAAACTTCAGGCTTTTGGCTCCAGCAGTGGTTCTGTCATGAGATGCAGCTCGGGTTGGGATGTGTAACAAAGCTTGGCAGCAAAATGAGGCACTTCCAGGAGAGTTGGTCTAAAGTTTTTGCTTTTTGCTAATTTTTATCGAAGCCTCAACAATTCTGGCAGGGAAAATACCTGCCCTCCGTTGGGCTCCAAGCTGCAGCAGGAAAAAATTCCTTTTTCAAACACAAAGAGGGTGAGCACGACCCCCCCAGCAGCTTTGGGGATCTCCTCATCTTCTGCTGCTGCAATTATTGACCTTTACATCAGTCCAGGATTCCAGGGCCAAAAGGTCAGCAAGTGGAATTGCAGGAGGATCCAGAATGCTCAGGAATCCCCAGAATATGGGAGAAGATTGGCAAGGCTGGCATGAGGATCCCCCAGGCTGGATGTGGAGGCTGGAATGGGAACGGCCATGCTGGAAACTGTCACCAAAAACCAGCACAGAATGGTTTAACCCCAAGTCCCACTGGCAGATCCCAGGGAACGCTCAAAAAAAGTTCAGATTTCAGTCTAAACTTTACAATTTCAGATTTAAATCATCCTTGGCCTGCAGGGTTAAATTTCTCACTATTCAAGGGAAGAGCAGGAACTGTGTGGGATCAGTTTGGAAGATTTCAGCATCCTTGAGTTTAAATAAGAGCAAGCCCTGACTGCAGGCAAAACACACCCCCTCTCTGCCCATTTTCAAGGCCATTTTTATGCTGCAGAATATTCCAGCGATTCCAAACTATGCTTTTATTAGTGACAAAACTCAAACAGTTCATTCCAAGTTCAGATAAACAGACAAAAAAAAAATTAATCCTTTCCTAAATAGTTTAGGTCTGAAAATCCTGGGAGCTGAGAATCTGCCACGTGTGGTTTTAGCAAGGACCCCAGAGCCTTCCTGGAACCACGGAATGCAATAAAAGAGAAAAAAGAGAAACCCATCATGGTCCAGTTATCGATGGCTCCTCCAAGCAGACAACGAAGGGTGGAATTTGCAGCCTCAGATTCTCTTTGTGCACCTGAATTCCTGCAGTTCTCCAAGGACTGGGATCTCTTTGTGCCTCTTTTTCCTCTCGCCCACCTTCTCCCTCATCTCCTTTGATTGCTGCATCCACCAGCTGCTATTTTACATAATTTAGGCTCGGTCTCAGCAGGACAACTGAACACCTTTCTGCTCTGAAGCTCAGAAATAATCACACCTGCATCCCTCACAGAGGAGAAAAGGTCTCTTCCACACCACCTCCTTCCTGCTGAATGACCAGGGAAGTTTCCAGAGTCAAAAATGTTGTTTTCCTTCAGAAATCCCCCTCCAAAGCAGCTCAACTTTTCCTGAGCTGGGAGATCTGAGAGTGGCAGAGCCCCGAGGAGCAGTAAACAAACCCAGAACATTGAGTCTCATAAACATCCTTTGCACTTGGGTTGTTTTTTCTCTTAGTCCCGAGCCTAAAGCTGTCAATGGGACTTGCAGCACTTGTTTATGTTGGCTTTTCTGCTTTAGATGTTGCATTCAGCCCACAGAGGCTCTGACCAGGCACAATAATGATCTGTCAATCCCTGCCTGGCTCCGGGGCACTCCTGCTTCCTCCCCTCACCTCATTTTTGGGCAATTATAATTCTCCAATTACCAGGTTTTCCACTGCCACAGAGTTCACCTGTTCTGCAGCCCCTATTCTGTCAGGGAATAAAAACCCACAGAGAATGCAGAGAGAGGAGAAGGAGCCCCGGGACTTTATGGAGCATCCAGTGCCACCTAGGGCCACTTTCCACCATCCCAGGGTGCCCCAACCTGGCCTGGGACACTCCCAGGGATCCACAGCTTCTCTGGGAATGCGTGCCAGGCTTCCCCACCCTCCCGGGGAGGAATGTGAGCATTCCCAGGAGAAGAAAGAGGGGAGGAGGGATCTGTGACATCTCTCAGTGCTCGGTTACACACAGCAGGGACAGGCTGCCCTGCTCTCCTCAGTCTGCTGGGTTTTATTTCCAGCTGTGTCATTCCCCTGCCTCTGGAGCAGCCTGGGCAAAAAGCTCCTTTTCCAGGGACTTTCAGGAGGCAGAGGAAGCAGAGCTGTCAGGGGATGTAAGTGACACCCCAGAGAAGATGAAGGCTCTGTTTTGACCTTTATTTTTCTCTCCTTCCTTGCTTGTCAAAGATCAAACCGAGCAATTCTGATATTTCTGAGGTAAGTAAACAAGCCAGCAAAGCAAACAAGCAGAACCCCCCGAGCAATTGCAGACCTGGCTGCTTCCTCCTCTGCTTTCCCTGCCTTTAAAAAATCAAACCCAAAAAACCCCAGATGTAACACAAGTGGGCTTTTCAACTCCTGCATCTGAAAATATCTCCTGTGTAAACCATTTGGATGAAGTTTATTTACTACAAGATTGGACTCTTCACGTCTGAAAATCAACTTCAAACTGGTTTAGTCCATCTAGACCACAGGAATTGCCTTCCTTTATGTGATAAAATGTCCTAAAAAAAAAAAAGGGGTTGGGTGGTGTTTTCCCAGGCTCATGAGCACAGTTCAAAGTTATTTCTGCTCTCTGGCCTTGGAAAGGGATCAGGGACTTGAACCAGGATATCCCAGCCCTGGAAACTGAGATATTTTGCTATTTTGGGGTGCAACTGCCCCAAATTTAACAGCCAGACACAACCACAACCTCTCAGAAGCACAAGTCCTACTCAAGAAGGGGTTCTCTGTTATTAAAGCCTCTCCTAGAAGTTGTGGCTTTAAGGAGTTTGTGCTTTCCACTGGGGAAAAAAAAAAGTGTCACTGAGAGATTTCCAAATGGGCTCTGCTTCAAAGTAGGCTGGAAACAGAAGGAAAAAGAGATCTCCTCCTTGTGCCTGCTGATGGATGTTCCCTCTCTGGGTTTGGAATGAAAAATGGGGAATTTATTCCCTCAGTCACCTCCACTCTCAGGTTTTATGCCTCCCTCTAAATGGGATCCTTCATGTGGAGCGATAACAATTTAATTGAAGATAACTGATGGTAATTTTTCCTCCTTTCAATTGACCTGCTTGATCTCCTAATGCTCTGCAGAGTTCCTTTTAACTCTCTGCTCCATGGTTAATGATTCCATTCCCAGATGCAAAACCCCGCTCCTTCCTGGAGCTGCCAAAGGGACACTGGGGGGTGGAGGAAGCACCAAAACCCAAACCCACAGAGTTCAGCTTCTCCTGCAGTGACCAGATTCCAAATTCAGGCACTCCCCAAGATTTTTGTGCCAGTCCCTCCCACTTCAGGTTTGGATATTGGGAAGGAATTGTTCCCTGTGAGGCCCTGGCACAGATTCCCAGAGAAGCTGGGGGTGTCCAAGGCCAGGCTGGACATGGCTTGGAGCACGCTGGGATGGTGGAAGGTGACCCTGGAGGTGGCACTGGATGAGCTTTAAGGTTTTTCCCAACCCAACCCATCCCAGGGCTCTCTGTCTCCAGGATGGGAGTGTTTTCTCTGCAGAAGAATCCCTGGATGCCACATTTCCCTGTCCTGCAAGAAGAGCCACAGAGCAGAGTTTGCTTTCTGGGATAATCAACTTCCCTCAGAAGCTTCCCTGGCAGGAGATCCCACGTGGCAGAACATATTTGCAGTATTACTTTCCCATTTCTCAGTTTCATTCAGCAAAATGCAATTTCATTTCCAGTGACATAAATGCCAAGCAGGATTAGATCAAGTGCTGCCTGCTCCAGCCTCTGGAGGACGGGACCAGGGCAATCTGAAATGTTATCAGCAGAACAGTTCGGGAAAGCAGGGCAATCAGCTGGGTTATATCTGGGTGGAGGATCACTTGGACTGACAGATGGCTCAAAAATAAGCCTTAAAATGAGAAAAACCCACCCAAACCCTGTAAAACAATGCCCCAAAGCAGGCCAGCAGCGCTCAGGTTCAGTTATTAAATGAGAAGTCACAGCAGGAAGGAGCCAGCTCTCCAAACAAGCAGGGAATGGCTCCAGCAAAGCCCCAGGAGCAGCTGGGGGAACTGGACTCTGCACACTGGTGCCACTGTCAGGAAAAAGAGCGAAAATGGGAATGTGGCTGTGCTGAGGCCAGGGAATGTGTCCTGTGCTGGGTGCAGGGATCATCCTCAGGAGCATCCCAGGGGATGCTCTGGCCTCCTCCCAACATCCCAGAAGCTGTCACTGGAGCCTTTTCCCTGGAAATAGGAGCAGGTTTCTCCCTGCTGCCATCCCACCCTGCATGGCCTTGGCTCCTTTAAAAGCCTCTGGCCAAAATCCAGGGAATTCATCCAGCCTGAATCATTCCCATCCATATGCTGAGCAGCACCAGTGGATCTGCTGGCCAGGACAGCTCAGAGCAGGGCCTGGCCTGACTCTCATCCAAGAAATTTGGCTTCTCCCTCACCATAAAAAAATTACATTCACACAAGGCATTCTATCCACACGGCTCCTGCCCACTGCAAAGCTGTTCTTGACCACGCTCTGTGCTGAAGTCAATAATTAATGGCCCCAAAATCATCAGCACAATGCATGAAATCAGCCGTGTTTGGCTGGTTAACCACAAAGAATTAATTTTTAAAATATAATGCAGAATTCCTACTGATTTATGGTCCTTTAAAACATATATTAATAAATACAGCTTTATATTTAGGCTGAAGATATCTCAAATCTTATTAATTCAAAAGAAGAACGAGGCTCTGTCTTTTCCTTTTAGGTGTGAGCTGAGTCCTGGGATATGAAGAGCTGGAATATTTAAGACTGGGATACACACAAAACCCGTGGAATTTGCTCTTTGCAGGCAAAAAGGAACAACAGAGACCCAGCCTGAAGGAATCTGCACAAGAAATGCAGGTTAATTATGGATTTTTCTTGGGAAAATCCTCCAGCCACTCCCCACAGGTGCCCAAGAGCATCACAGGTGGCACCACATGCACTGAAGGTGGCAGGACACGCACACAGACAGAGCAAAGAACCATTTCCCAACTCTTTGATGACACTTTAGCAACGATTCCACGATCTTTATCCAGCTCCTGGCTCCCTGCAACCCCGGGATCAAAGACCTTTGGGTTGTCATTAGCAGGCAAACCCAATAGAAGTTGTTTACTTCGGCCGAGTTAATGGCACTGGAAATATTTAATCAAAAAATGGACACACTCCCCCCTATTACCGCCAAGATGATTCAGAAGGGGCCACTTAAATCTGGTTTGTCAAGCCATTACTCATCCCCTGCTAATAGAGCTTTATGGAGAGTCCCTTTGAAAAATGCACTTTGGTGATCCGCGGGCACCGGGAGATGAAACGCATCAGGGGAGCACAGCAGGGGCTGTGCTGGGGAGGAAGGTGGGCATCTGTTTAGTCTGTGTTTCAAAAAAAAAAAAAAAAAAACCCTTGGCTTAGTCATCTGCGCAGGCCAGGAGAGGAGCTGGAGAGGCTGGAGGGGGAAATGAGTTCAAGGAGAGGGTAATTCCTGAAAAAAACACCAGCCAGCCGCTGGGCCCGACCTCTGAGTGCCCAAGTGGGATGTGAAGAGATGGGAGAAGGCTGGGAGAGGTTTTAAAAGTTTGAAGGGTCTTGGAATAGGAGGAGGAAATGGAAATGTTGGAGGACAGCAGGAGAAAAGCTGGGGGTGTGTCTTGTTTGGGCATGAGGAGTTCTTTATGGGTTTTCCTTTGGGGAACTGAATCCCAGAATGGTTTGGGTTGAAGGGACCTCAAAGCCCATCCAGTGCCACCCCCTGTCATGGGCAGGACACCTCCCACTGTCCCAGGGTGCTCCAAGCCCTGTCCAACCTGGCCTTGGAGACTTCCAGGGATCCACAGCTTCTCTGGGAATTCACACAGCTTCCCACCCTCACAGGGAGGAATTCCTTCCCAATGTCCCATCTGTCCCTGCCCTCTGTCAGTTTGAAGCCATTCCCCCTGTCCTGGCACTCCAGACCCTTGTAAAAGATCTCTCTCCACCTTTCTTGCAGATTCCCTTCAGGCACTGAAAGGCCACAATTCACTGACCCCAAATCCTTCTCCAGGCTGAACAATCCCAATTCCAGCTAATGCCAATTAACCAGGGCTGTTCACCTTCTCAATGCCAGGAAACCTCTGAGCGCCCTGACATGGCATCACTTGATGCTGCCTTAGAGCCTGGGCATGGAGCAGCTGAGTTGAGCTCTATGTACTGTGATTCTTGTGACACTGGATCAAGAAGATCCCTTGGGATCTCAGGATCCCCTAGGGTGGGAAACTCACGTTTTCCACAGGCTGATGAAGTTCAGGGACATCGAGTGGGGACAGCACAGGTGGAGGAACTTCCAACCCTTTTATCTCCCAAAACTGGACTGTGTCGTAGACATCCTTTTCACTAAAATCCTTTCTTTAAGATTTTTTTCCTTCTGGGAAGCTGAGGCCCCAGAAACAAAAGGTAAACAATCAGTTATCTGCTGCTGCACAATGCAGCAGGCGTGTCTGGATTGGCCCAGCTTGCATGTTTATAATTAATGGCCAATCCAGAACTGAGATCTCTCGGACACAGTCCGTTTGTTATCATTCTTTACTTTTCTTAGCTTAGCTTAGCAGCTTCTGGAAACTCTCCTTTCTTTTTCTTTTTAGTATAGTTTAAATAGATGTATATATCATAAAATAATAAATCGAGCCTTCTGATCATGGAGCCCATCTACATCTCTTCCTTCATCCCAAAAACCCTTGTCATCGCCGTCACAGGACTGCCTCAAGTTTGATACAGCTTCCCAAAGAGACAAATGCTCCCAAACTGCTGAAGATCCCAATGTTTAGCAGCACAGAAATGATCATCTGCAAACCCACATCTGGAACCCGGGCAGCAGCTCCTCCCTGCTGACATCAAACACAGAGCCAGGAGAACAAATCCAGGGGAAATCCACCTTTCCTCCCCTCCCAAAACAGCCCCAGCAATCATCCTGAGCTCCTCTTTGTCTAGGAAAGCACGAAGCTGTGAGAGCCCAGGGTGCTGCAGCCCTCAGCCAAGGCAGGCAGATGGGAACCTTGGAGCTCCCCGTGAATTATTGATCTCTCCTTTCAGCCACCAGCGCCAGACTAAAGCAGCAATTAAAGCCCATCCACCAGGATCAGAAGGGGAAAGCAGAAAGACAAAAAGGTACAAAAGCAGAGGCCATGCTTGCCAGCAGCCTCCAGCACGTGCAGCTGGCACTGGGAACCAGGGGTTCTCCTGAAGCTCCTGCTCCATTTTACCTCGGGAATTCTGGAAGCGTGGAATGCCCTGAGCTGGGAGGGACACACCAGGATCAGAATCCAGCTCCTGCCCTGCAAAAATCCCACCCTGTGCATCCCTGGGAGTGTTGTCCCCACTCTCTGGGGCTGTGCCATTCTCTGGGGAGCTGCTCCAGACACCCTCCAGGGAAGAACTTTTCCCTAAAATCCAACCCAAACCTCCCCTGGCACAGCTCCAGCAGGGAGCAGAGCCCTCAGGAGAAGCTGCAGACCACTTGTGACTGAGGGATTTAAAAATAAAACCCCATAAAAACACATAAAATAATTAAAAATAAAAATAAATATTTAAAACAACAATAAAAATAAAAATCAAGAATAAAAAAATAAAAATCAAGAATAAAAAAACAACAACAAGCACCGACATCCCTCCTGCTCCCTGGGATGAGAGGAGCTTGTTCTGCTGAGGCAGGGAGGGACAGCAGAGGCCAGGGAGGAATTCCAAGGAAAAGGGAAGGACTCCAGAGGTCAGGGAGGAATTCCAAGGACACCAGAGGTCAGGGAGGAATTCCAAGGAAAAGGGAAGGACTCCAGAGGTCAGGGACGAATTCCAAGGATACCAGAGGAATTCCAAAGCAGAGCTGCCCTTCAGCACACTGGGACACTGCACTGAGTGAAAGCCTGGAATTTCCAAGTGGGAGCAAAAAGCAGCAAGAGAGCTCAGAGTCTGGAGATGGCCCAGTGCTCCCACATTTTCACCTTCTTGACAAAAAAAAAAACAACCTCCAATTAAATAAAATTCTATGAAACCACCACCAATATTCACAGAAATCACTGTGCTGGATTTGCACTGTGCTTCTCTTGCCATGTTTAATCCTAACATTGGGAAAAGAACAAAAAGGTCTGGAAAACAGAACTTCAAACTGAGAAGGTGACTTTCCATGGGATTTTTCTGGTTCCTTTTGCAGGAATGATGCCTCACCCCCAAGCCTGCCCTGCTTTTCAGTTTGGTTTTATTGTTATGGGAACAAAATGATACAGGAAAAAATAAAAAAAATCAGCGGTTCCAATTTGGTATAATGACATAAAATCCCTGCTAAAATAATGAAATTCAGCTGGATTAGCCCTAATAACAGCAGCACTAATTAAAATTATTGCAGTTCACCATGACTGTGAGCTTGGTGAACACCTGAGACTCTCCCCAGGCAGGAGTGGGTGAGTTTGGGTTTGGGGGTGGTTAGTTCAGCCTTGGTGAGCTGGGCAAAGGGGGCTGTTAAGGAACACTAATTACCCACCACTAATTACAGCAGCAATAACAACACCTCTCCAATCACCCTGCCGGGCTCTGCCAACCCCTGCAGGTCCCACATCCAGGAGGGACAGCTCTGACAAATAAATAAACCAGGATTTCACTGGATTCAACCCCCTGCAGGTCCCACATCCAGCTGGGGAGGTGATGGCAGCAGGGACAGCTCTGACAAATAAATAAACCAGGATTTCACTGGATTCCCCATCCCTGGCAGTGCCCAAGGCCTGGAGCAGCCTGGGGCGGTGGAAGGTTCTTGCCCATGGAACAAGATCCCTTTCAAGGTCCCTTCAACCCAAACCATTCTGGGATTATTTCTTTTGCAACTTTCTCTCTTCCATGCCCCAATCAAGTGGTTTTTTTTCCTGTTTTTTCCCAGCCCTGCTGTGGCTCTGAGTGGCAGAAGTGAAGCAGGAAGAGCCACGAGGAGCAGACCCACAACCAGAGCTGCTCCAAAGCCCCGCTCAGCCCAGACCCCACGGCTGCTCCAGGGCCTGGATCCACCTCCTGCTCCCAGGGAAAAGCCAAACCAATCCAAATCCTCCAGGCAGGGATGGAACAGGCAACACCAGGTTGAATCTGAGAGTGGGAGTGAGAGAATTCCGATTGCAGCTCCTGCCTGGTGGCTTTCATAAACTCCTAAAGCTCCACCACCAACCAGCCCTGTGCAAACCCCGAGCCCCCGAGGAAGCCACGAGCTCCCAAAAACTCCTGCCCTGCTGGAAATGCTCCTGGCGGGCTCCCAAAGCAGGCAGACCAGGCTGAAAGCTGCCAGATGATTTTATCTGTGGCATCCACAGCGGATCTCCAGCAATTATTTGCTGCAAGCCAGGCTGGAGGAGGTGGCGAGAGTTTCCATGGCAATGAGCTGGCATTGCCTTGGTGACCACGGGCTGCTGGTGCTGCTGAAGCACCCTGACCTCTGCACAGCTGAGCACAGCACGGAATTTCCTCCTTGCCTGCCTAATGGTGGCTTTTATTGGAGCTCAGCCCTAGCCAGGAGTTGCCTCAGGTGGTTGTGCAGAGCCAGGGAAGCATCCTCAGCTCGTGGCAGCCAACCCTGAATTAACCTGTCCCTCAAGCCAGCTGCAAACCAAACCCCAGCTCCAACCCTGGCTGCTCCTGAGCCTCAATCCACCCAGCTAGAAAATGAAACAGAGGAGACCCAGCACTTCATTAGCCCAGGCATCAAAAGCAAATTAATCTATCAGCGTTTAAAGCCTTTAAGAGGGGTCACGCTGAGAGACAGATGTGTTAACAAGGTGCAGGAGTGGCTGGCACATCAAAACGCAGCTTTGCAGTTTCCTCCCAGGTGAGGAGTTCATCCAGATTTCTGTGGGAGAGTCAGAGCTGAGTCTGTCTCCCTCCAAACCACCTCCAGATAAAGTTTGTGTTAGCATCAAAGCCTCATCCTGAGCTCACATGGCAGGAAATTGTTTTAGCTCTGCTTTTGAGAGCTCCCAGAGCTTCCTCTCCCAACTTTTCTGGTTGGACCATTCCTGCCCCAAAAACCTGATCCTACCGAAGCATTCCTTGAGTTCCTTTTCAAATCCAAGACCTGCACTCCACAACCCCAAAGTGGTTTCCATGGAGATGCTAAAAAACCCCCAAAGACACCTTGGCAGGGCAGAAGTTTGGGGAGCACCAAAGGCTGGGAGAGAGGACTGAGGAAGGAATTAGGGACCTGCTGCCCCTGAGCTGCAGGGAACAGGCTCCAGTTTGGCTCCCAAAACAGAATTATGGAATTATGGGATGTCCTGGTTGGAAGGGACCCACAGTGACCATCCAGCCCTGCACAGACCCCCAAACACCCCCACCCTGGGTATCCCTGGGGTGGTGTCCAAACTCTCCTGGAGCTCTGGCAGCCTCAGGGCTGTGCCCATCCTCTGGGGAGCCTGGGCAGTGCCCAGCACCCTCTGGGGGAAGAACCTTTTCCTAAAATCCAACCCTGACACAGCTCCTGCTGTTCCCTGGTTGCAGGAGCTGCAGATCCTCAGGAGTTTCCCCTCAGCCTCCTCCTCTCCAGGCTGAGGCACAGAAATGTCCATGGACATGGCCAAAACTTCACATCCTGTTGACACAACTCCCTGGAGCCACACAGAGCCCAGAGCAGAGTGCAGTGACCCTAAAGACACACAGCCACATGTTCTAACAAGTCCTTCTACTCCAAGCACACCATTCCCCAGTAGATTTGATACTTTCCAGGCCAAATTCCTTGTTTAAACAAAAGCCAGGAGCTATTTTGTCTCCTTTCAGCAAACCTCCCTTAAAATCTCCCAGCCAGGATTTCACACTTCAGCCACAGGAGTGAGGAAGCACAAAGGGACAGTGCCAGCGTGGCAGGGGACACTGGGCAGCCTGGGGGACAGGCAGAGCATCTCTGCCTTCAGCCACAGGAATTGGGACATCTGGAGAACACACCAGGAATGTTCTGGAGCATCCTGCTCCTCCTGGTGAGTGCTCACCCCTGGGATTTGAGCATATGGCTGCTGCAAGCCTGCCCAGTGCCACTCTGGTTTTTTTTAACCATCAAACCAGTCCCCCAGGCTCCCCAGCCTGCATTTCCCCTCCCTATCAAACGAGGGGAAAGAATTCAATTTGGGGTTTCGAGAGTTTCCAGCTAAGAGATACAATTAGAAAAATATTCACTGCAGATGATGATAAATAACCCTGGGCTGGAGAACCTCAGCAAGGATCTGTTCTTCAGGCGGCTGTGATGACACAAAGTCTTCTGCAGGGCTGTTTTACAAGCTTTCCCCTGAGCCCAAACTTGTTAACCTTCATTTCCCTGCCTGTTTGCAGAGGAGTGACAGCTGCAGCCATAAATCCAGCACTCAGGTTTCCTGTCAGAGTTAAAAAATCAAATATGGATGAAACCCTCGGCTGTTACACCCTGACGAGCAAGAAGGAGGGGAAGGAGGAAAAAAAAAAAAAAAAGGAGTGGGAGGAAATTCAGAGCTTTAAAATAATTTCTGAAACACAAAAGGACTTGTGCGAGTCGGGTGGGAAACATGCACTGCATGGTTTCCTTCCCTCGTTACCTGTCTGGAGTCTGAGCCTGCCTGTCCATCACCCTCTCCAGGTTCAGCTCAGCCTCAGGAGCAGGGAAAAGCTGTTCTGGGAAGGGAATGAGCTGAGGAGCATCCCCCAGCCATCAAACCCCCCCTTCACTGCAGCCAGGGAGTGATTCCTGCTGCTCTGGGGTGGCTGTGTGTGCTGGGAGCCTGGCAGGGATGTAAATCCCATCATTCCAGCCTGGAAACGGGGGGACACAGCCAGGGAGAGAAATGGGAACAGCCTTTAGGTATCTTCCAGAAGTGCTTTTGGGGGTTCTGAGTTGTTCCCTCCATCACCCCCGGCTCTGATGCTTCCAGAGGCACAAACTGGGATTTCTGGCTGTGCCCACCGTGCTGAGGAACATCCCCCAACCATCAAACTCTGCAGCCAGGGAGTGATTCCTGCTGCTCTGGGTGGCTGTGTGTGCTGGGAGCCTGGCAGGGATGTAAATCCCACCATTCCAGCCTGGAAAGGGCGGACACAGCCAGGGAAAGAAGCAGAGAAATGGGAGCAGCCTTTTAGGTATCTTTCAGAACATTTTTCAACTTTCAGTTGAAAACTTTCAGTTTTGGGGGGTTCTGAGTTGTTCCCTGCATCACCCCCGGCTCTGATGCTTCCAGAGGCACAAGCTGGGATTTCTGGCTGTGCCCACCGTGCAGCTCAGCCCCTGGCACACACGGCAGGGGGACCTGGCAGCAGCACAAGCAGCACGTCAGGAGCTGCTCCAGAGCCACCCGAGCTGCTGATCTGTGCTCCTGGCAGCTCCCAGCGCCAGGGAGGGCTCTGCAGCACACACAGGTCACTGTCAGGAGATAATTGCCCAGCAACCCACGCTGTTCTCTGCCTCTCTGGCCCAAAAATCATCTCCACAAACGACTTTCAACTCTTTGTCCTCCCAGCAGCAGCGACCTGGACAAACGATGCCCTCAGGGTGGATGTTTTGCCCCTGATCCCTTCAGGAATGAAAGGAAAATGCTGATTTCTCTCCCATGTCCTGTTCTCTCCCCAGTGGTTTCGTTTATTCCCGTTTATTGATTGGGTGTGAGGCGGCTCAGAGCTGGGAAATTCCTGCCTGCTGTGCCTGGGGAGCAGAGAGGCAGAGATTGGTGCCCCTGGTCCCAGCTCTGCTCCAGGTGCAGCTCTGGGAGCTGCCAGCACCCCCTGGCCTCCCATCCCACCCCAGCCCAAAGGAATGAACCAATCCATGTATAGTCATGTCGAGAGACAGGGAATTACAGGATCCATCTGTCTGCAGCAAAGCCAATTCCCTCTGGAGTATATAAAATTAATTCCTTTTTTTTTCCTTTTTTTTTTTTTTGGATGTTGTTTTCTCTGTTTTACTACAGCCACAACTTTCAGATCCGTGCGGGACAAGGAGAGGACAAGGACAGGGAGAGAGGAGCTATTAATCTGGACAGGGATCAGGCAGGAGAGAAAACTCCTGGGAAAGTGGTCTCCTGGCCCATCCTCCCTGCTCTAAAAAAGCTTTGCCACTGATGCTCCGAGGGCTGTGCTCTGTGTTTTTCCCAAATTGGGAGTCAGGCTGTCTTTAGGGCTGTAAACCAGACAGTGCAAACAAAAATAGAGCTGGAAAAAGAATGTGAGCAGGGATGCCAAACCTCCCTCATTTCCAAGAGTCTCGCTCCTCTCACATCAGCTTTCCACCCCACTCCTAAAAAAGCATCCCCGCCCTGGAGCACAAACCCCAGGAGGAGCCTGCAAGGTGACATTTTCACTTCATTCATAATTCTGGGAGAACTCACTGGTTAAAAGCTGAGGAGAACCCACAGCTGGGTTGGCAGCAGTAGGGATGGAGCTGCTCAGGTGCCCAGGGGGAGAGGCTGCATTGCCACCCTGAGCATCTTTAATCCACACCTGGCCGCTCCTTCCATGCCTTCACAAGGATTTGCTCAGTTTTCTGCTTTAGAGGTGCAAGGCTCTGTTCCCATTCCCAATTTTATCATTCCTTGCAATAACTCAAAGTCACTAAAATTGGGAAAGACTTCCAAGGTCATCAACACACCACTAACCCACATCATGAAATGCCACATCCACTGACCTTCCCAACCTTTTCAGGCATGGTGACCCCACCACTGCCCTGGGCAGCCCCTTCCAGTGTTTAACCAGCGAGGAAATATTCCCTAAAATGCCACATGACACATCTGCCTGGCACAGAGCACACTGCAATCCTGGTCTCAGGGAACAAAAAAATCCCAGGAAACACAAGATGGATGCAGAAACATCCTCAGCTGATGGTGCTCCAGCAGCTCCATCCCTCCCGTGTCAACCCACAGCACTCCTCGCTTCCCAAGGTGCCAAAGCTTTCCTGCCTCAGCCTTTCACAATCCCCTCTCTGCTCTCCCTGCTTTTCCTGGAGGCTCCTGGGAGGAGGGGAGCTGCTGGAGGGACCTGGCTGGGGCACTGTGACATCTCTGGGGTCCCTGATCACAGCTGGCACCGGAGCTGTGCCTGGCACTCGTCCTTTGTCACCTGTGGAACACACATTTGCTCCCCTGCTCAAAGCCACCCTCACCCTCCTCTCCCAAAGCCAGTCCCAGATGAAAAGCAGGGATCTGGCTGGCAGCAGAAGGAACAGACCCCACCAAAGCCCCTCTGAGGCTGTGGAAGTCACTCCATGCCCGTGTCCCTCTGCACAAAGCGGCCACACGGCGCCAACCCTGCCTGGCCTGGAGCTCATCAGAGCCACTGTCCCAGCACCAGGGACTGGCTGGGATCTCCACACATTCCTGATGGAATGCAGCTGCCAGGAGCCCTCTGCTCTCCTGCTGGGGCCTGGGTGCTGCTGGGTTTATTTTACCTGCCAGCTGAAACTCAAACCATCCTGGCTGCAGCTGCCCCGCGCCACGCCGGGGCTCTGCAGTGGGGCTGTGCGGGATCAGGGCACTGGGGATGGATCCAGATGGGGAAAAACCCCCCACATCTGGGGGCTCCTGCATGCTGTGGGACTGAGCTCATCCCCAGTTTGCAGCAGGGAAAGGTGTCACTGTCACCTGCCTGTCACTGTCACCTGCCTGTCCCTGTCACCTTCTATCCCAACCCCTCACCAGAGAGAACAACTGATGGCACAAGTGAGGGGAAGCAAGCACTGGGAAAGGTGCCTGCAGTCCCACAGGGAATTTTGGGATATTCCCATGGCTGATGAGCACATCCAGAGCAAGCAAAGCCCCCCCCCCTGCTCTGGCTCTGCACAGTTATGACCTCAGGCCTGCCCTGCTGAGGTGCTGCTCCTGCCTGCTCCAAGGCCCAGGAAGGGAAGGATCTCTGGGATCTCTTTCCCTTATATAGTAAAAAAAAATATCCCAAGAGAAGGAAAACAGAGCTGGGGAGGAGCCCTTAAATTGGAGAAAAGGGGGAGAGAGGAGGCTCTGTGTGGAAGGCCGTGGTTTATCCATGACCACGACCCAGCTGCGAGCCAGGACACCTGGATTTTCCCTGCCAGCACTTCCTGCTGCCCTGCCTCAGATCCCCGATTCCCTCTGAGGTGGGAATGACACTTCCAGGTGGAAATCTCCCCATGGGAGCTGCTGCTGGCTCAGGGGAATCCCCAACCTGGTGCTGACCTGGCAGCAAGAGGGCCTGAATGTGCAATAAAACCATTATGGGACACTAAAGATGGAAAACATCCCTTTCTTCCCAAAGTTCCCCAGGAAAAGCCCTTCCCTGAGGTGGAGACAGATTCAGGTTGTGGAAAAAGCCAGATTTCCATCACTGCTGTGTTCTCCAGTGATCCAGCCAAGGCTTGGGGAGAGTTGTCCTCTCACTGCTGGGACCTTGAGAGGGAGCAGGGAAGGGAGAGCTCAGAATGCAGCTGGCACAGCCCAAACCCAGCCCAAAGCACTCCTGAGTCTCACACCACTCCTACCACAGCCACAAATACACGCTGGGCTGAGTTTTCACATCCCAGCCTGGGCTGGGGGAATCAGTTTTCCTCAAATCCTGCCAGTGTGTGAGTCCTGAAAACTGGATCCTGCAAAAATCTGGGAGGGAGAAGAAGTTTTGCCAGCTGAAAGCGTGAACCTCAGCTCAGGGTAGTATTTTATTGACTCGCAACTCAAAATAATTTCAGCAATTTGCTTCAAACATTGCTGAAAAATCCTGCTCTGCTTTCTGAGTAAGTGCTGAGCTTTCCATGCCAAACCAATTTTTCAAGCCAAAATTGACAAACGCTAAAGCAGGACGTCACTGCTGAAGCGAGCGCTGCCTTCAATCACACAGAATGACTTTTACTCCAGAATAATGAAATGTTCTACTCAAAACCAACACTCCTCTCACTCTGACAAGCCACGGACCACTGGGTGCACCTCAAGGTCAGCTCCTGCTCCAAAGGCAGCTGCTCCCAACGAAACATGCCATGGATGAGGGATCAGAAAAGCAATTAAAAGCTCTTTGAACAGCAATAGCTTGGAACAAATACTAATTTGTGCTTCTCTGCTGAGGAGAGAATATAAAATAACGTTCCTCGTGCCATTTGATGTAAATGGAGCTTTTTATGTGGAATCATTACAAGTATCAACAGCTCCTTCAGTGAATTCTTCTGGGAAGCTGAGTGGGGGGCTCGTGGATCATTTCCCTCTGCAGGGACCACACCAGCACGTCTCCTGGAAAAATGAGGGCTCTGTCCTTCCCCTGGATAATCCCAGAGCTGGGGATCGAGGCAGGCTGAAGGAGCAGCAATTATTTCCTCAGAGCACTCAGTGATGCTGACTCTGGGGCAAAAAGGAATCAGTTTTCCACTTGGGAACGTCCTGGGATGGGATCCCTGTGCCAGGTATCCCAGCCCACGAGCCCAAAGGTGGTGCCTTTGGAGTGCCCTGCTCCCAGCTCAGTGCTGCAGTGCCATGGCACATTCTCAGATCCTCTGGAGAGCTGTCAGCTGCAATGAATGCAGAACAAAACTCATCCAATGTTCTGAAATGGCCTGGAAGATTAATGCAAGGATTGCCTCTCTCTTTGTACTTGGCTCTCCTCATCCGTGGGAGCTCTCCTTGTGCTGGGGATGGATGGATGAATAAATTAATAAATAAATAAAAAATAAATATATAAACACAGCACTGGAGAGGAGAAGAAAACCCAGGGAAGACTCCACAGCAGGCAATTAACCTTTGAAATCCAAGCTGTGCTGCTGCTGCTAATGAACAGCACCCTAGAACCTCTGAGTTCCCAGCCATGTCCCAGGTGGAGCTGGCTGTGAACCCTGAGGATGTCCTGGGCAGGATCTGACTGCTCCCAACACCTGGAATGCCAAGGAAACACTTGCCATCACCATCCTACCACCAAGGGGCTGTGCTGCCCTGAGAAAAGCTCTGCACAGCAGTTCTGATGTCTCCTCACCTTCCCCAGGAGCTGTCACTGGACAGGATCCCCTGGAGGGTTTGGAACAACACTTTGAATATGTGTTAGGGAGAGATTCTCCCCTGGGCAGGCCCTGGCACAGATTCCCAGAGCAGCTGTGGCTGCCCCTGGCTCCCTGGCAGTGCCCAAGGCCAGGCTGGATGAGGTTTGGAGCAGCCTGGGATGGTGGAAGGTGTCCCTGCCATGGTGGGGGGGAATGAGATGATGATGATGATGTTTCAAGTCCCTTCAAACCCAAACCATTCCACGGTTCCATGACTCACCCAAGCTCTGTGCTCTAAAGAGGCTGGTGCCATTTAGCCAGGAGCAGCCAGGTGAGTGGACTGGTAGGAATTTCACATTCCCATAAAAACACAGACTGAAGTCCTGAGGGGTCTTGGGTGAGGCCAGGGCTCTCTGTGTCTGGAGGCAGCACCCGAGGCTGTGGCAGAACAACCCCAGCTCCTCCTGATCTCTGCTCCCTCTGACAGGATCCAGGGAATGGGATGGAGCTGTCCCACAGGAGGGTCAGGTTGGATTTCAGGGAAAGGCTGCTGGGCACTGCCCAGGCTCCCCAGGGAATGGGCACAGCCCTGAGGCTGCCAGAGCCCCAGGAGGGTTTGGACACCACTCCAGGGATGCCCAGGGTGGGGTTGTTGGGGGTCTGTGCAGGGCTGGATGGTCCCTGTGGGTCCCCCCTAACTCAGGATGTTCTGTGACTCCAAAATCAGAGAAGTCCCAGGAGCTCGGTGGGTTTTGCCTCCAGCCTGGCACCTTCCAGGCAGGATTCCCTCATCCAGCCGAGCTGGACAATGATGCTCCACTGCCTCAAGAGGGCTCCGTGAGACTTCTCTGCAGAGCTCTGCCGCGTCCCAAGATGAGAGGAGGAACAGCAGCAGGGCCAGCCCTGCTCCATCTCCCCCCAGAACCCCTCACCCTCCCCACACACACAGCACTGAGGCTTTGGCTCAATAAAAAGCGATTTTCTGTGTCCATCTGTCTGCAAAGCCACTGGGGAGTACAGAGAAGTTTGGGGGGAAAAAAAGGAAAAATCCATGAGTAAATTTTATAAAAGGGATTGGGCATTTCCCTATGGACACTGAGGTTTGGGATGGGCCTCCCTGGGTGGCTGCTCTGCTTTGTTTGCAGTTTGATCCAACCAGACAATGGCCTAAAAAAAAGTGGTGAAAGGCAAGAGCAGAGAAGCTGCTGAAGCTGTTTCACTCTGCAGAAATGGTGGGAAGTGTTGGTGGGACAGGTTTTCTAGAGAAGCTGTGGATGTCCCATCCCTGGATGTGTCCAAGGCAAAGTTGGATAGGGAGCAGCAGCCTGGGACAGTGGAAGGTGTCCCTGCCCATGGCAGAGTGGATGAACTTTACAATTCCAACCATTCCAGGATTCTGTGGTTGTGTTCTGCAGGGATCCAGCAGAGCCCTTCCCATGCTGCCACCAACAGAGCACAGGCTCCCCTGGATTCCCTAAAAACTGCTCTTGGAGTAACTTGGAACAGCAAGGAAAAGAGAGGAGAGCCACAGAGCAGCTCCTAAATCCTTTTAACTTGGGGAACGGCCGCTGGATTTGGCAGGATGGAGAAGACAACAATGACAACACTCACACCTGGTTACAGCCTGGAAAGGCTCAGAACTTCCCGCCTGGAACACTCTGGGGGCAGATGCTGGGCAGCACCCAGCAAGCTGTGATCCCACTGTTGTTCCTGTCAGGCTCATGGCCCCAAAGGGAGCCATTCCCTCTCCCTCCACCCCAACACCCAGCTCTGCCTCTGGGGCACTTTGCCCAGACACCTCCTGCTGCTCTCCACACCAACCAGCCCCACCCCAGCCTTGCAGCCAATTCTCACACGAGGGGGGCTCCCAAATCCCCCCCACTTTGCCCACAGAAGCCACAGAGTTTTGTGCCAAAATCCAGAGCAGTTTCTGTTGGATTTGGACAGTGCCTCAGCCCCTGGGACCCTGCTGGGAGGTGAGGCGTCACCGAGCTGGGCTCTGACACTCCACGCCTCATTATCCCAGTGTCCCAGGCACGTGGGAGAACTTTTCCAGGTTTCACTTCCATTTTCCTCCCTTTTTATTGGGCAGTGCCTGCGAGCAGAGCTGGCAGGAATTTGCCACTCCGCAGCCAAAAAGCTTCGGAATCTTTATTGCCATTGGCTTTGAGATGCCCTAAAGCCAAGCTTTTACAAGGTAAAATCCAATAAAAGCCAGCCAGCTACAGCTCTCCTTTGTTAGCAGCAAGGCTGTAATTATCCCAATTCGCTTTTATGGGACTGATTGGGGACACACTCCATGTGATCCTGGATTTTCTCCTGCTGCCTGCCTCAGGTTTTCCCCAAGCTCCCATCACGGCAAAATCCAAGGGCTGACAAAGCTGTATCCGCCTGACAAAAGAGTATCCATGCAGAAATGAGGGATGAATGGCCTATTCAGAAGCTACTGACAAGGTGTATTTCCCAATTTTAGAACTTCTTGTGGAACAACGAAGCAGGATTCAACAGGGAGCTGACAGGGACAGCTCAATCTCTGCTGGATTTGGACACTTTGCTGTAATTCTGATTTGTCGTTGCATGGTTGAGGCTGTTTTAGCTGAGTTCTGGTTTTTTTTTGTTTTGGAAAGAAAATAAGTCTCAGCCTAAAATAGGGGAGGTTAAAGCACAGGAGTGGAGAGAAAATGAAGTAGCAGCACTCCAGAGGGTTTTTTGTCATGGTCCTGAGCAATGCTTAATCCCGGGAAATGATGGAGAAGGAGCTGCAGAACCTCTCTCGTGTCCTGCCTTTGGGTGGATTATGCTGCTCTGCCTTTCCTCCTCATTCCCAAACAGATAGACCATGGAAGAGAGGAGGAGCAGCTTTAAAAATAACCCTGACCTGGTCATGACCCTGCAGGGAAGGTTTTGGGGAAGCACTGGATGCCTTTGATCCCAGAAAACAGACCGGGCCTCGTTGGGATGCGTTTCCTGCACCTGACACAGAGGTGACACGAGAAATTCCCGAGCACGCCCCGACAAAACAGTGGAAAATCCCCAGTTTTTCCAAGCAAGAAAAGCCCAGAAGAACAGAACTTTGCCAGGGTGAGCAAGTGGAGATGCTCTCCTGCCTCAGTTCCCTGTCCCATGGCACAGCCCCTTCAGTCCCAAGCTGTCCTCAGCTCCAGCTCCGCTTCCTGCCATCCCAGCACTGGGAAGAACAGCACCATTCCTTTTCCCTCCCTCCAAGCACTTCAATAAACTCCTATTCATACCCTGTGAGAGCAAATTAAAGGGTTCGGAGCCTTCAGGGACACCCTAAGTTCTTTTTCTTTGTTGCTTTTAGTATTGCCTGATAGTTTAAGTCTTATTTGAAGCTCCAGATCAAAGAAGAAATTTCTGCCTGGGTTATCTCCAGCACAACCATCAGACCAAAGGTATTTCCACCACAAAAATTCCTACTTGTATGAATAATTCCCAGCCAACGAGCAGCCAGGCTCTGAGCAGACACATCCAACACTCACGTTTCAGCTCTGCACACCCCAGCAGCACTTCCAAGTGTCCCACACCCCAAAGGTTTCTCCTGCTTCTCACGAAATCATCTTCAGCCCCATTTCCAACCACAAAAATCCTCCTCCTCCTGACATTGCTTTAGAGCCACCCCAAGCCACCCCTGCAGGAGCACCCAAACCCCAAACCCCAAAGAGGGGTCACTCACCTGCTCGTGGTACTCGATGCCCATGCTGAGGGTGTTGATGAGGATGGCGATCATGATCCCGCGGTTGAAGTACTTGCTGTCTACGATCCTCTTGAGTTTGGTGCCAAACGCCTTCCAGAGCTTCACCACCTTGTTCCTCTCCTTGGCCTTCTTCTTCTTCCTCCTCCTCCTGCCCCGCTGCTGCTGGAGCTGGTCACGGTGGTCCCCGTGGCGCAGGTCCTGCGTGAACTCGTAGACGCCGTTGCTGTCGGAGTCGCCGTTGCTGTCGGAGTCGCTGAGGGCGAACTCGGGGTCGTCCAGGAGGCTGGCACAGAAGGGACAGTCCTGCAGCTCGCAGCTCAGCCCGGGGCCACCAGCGCTGGGCAGGGCCCCGGCTGCACTCAGCCCTGACAGCCGGCTGGGTGTCCGGTGGAGACCTGCGGGGCAAGGGCACCGTGAGACACTGAGAGACACCACAGAGAGACACCACAGAGAGACACCACTGAGAGACACCACGCAGTGAGAGCCACTGTGAGACACCACTGAAAGCCATCATGCACTGAGAGCCACGAGACACTGCTGAGAGCCACCAGACACTGAGAGCCACCTTGCACCAAGAGCCACTGTAAGACACCACCGAGAGCCACCATACACCGAGAGCCACTATGAGACACTGCCGAGAGCCACCAGACACTGAGAGCCACTGAGAGCCACCATGCACCAAGAGCCACTGCTGAGAGCCACCACACACCAAGAGCCACCACGAGACACTGCTGAGAGCCACCACTGACCATGAGACACTGCTGAGAGCCACCAAGAACCACCACTGAGAGCCACCATGAGACACCACCAAGAGCCACCAGACACTGAGAGTCACCATGCGCCGAGAGTCATTGAGAGACATCACTGAAAGCCACCATGCACTGATAGCCACCACATGCCATGAGCCACTGAGAGTCAGTGACCACCACGAGACATCACTGAGAGCCACCAGACACTGAGAGCCACCGTGGGCCATGAGCCACTGCAAGACATCACTGAGAGCCATCGTGCACCAAAAGCCACCGTGGGTAACCAAAAGCCACCATGCATCAGGAGACATTGTGCACCAAAAGCCACCATGCACCAAGAGCCACCAAGAGCCAGTACACACTGGGAGCCACCATGAGCCACCGCATGCCAACGAGAGGTCATTCCCCCTTGTCCTGTTGTTCCCTGGGAGCACAGCCCGACCCCCCTTGGCTGTCTCTCCTGTCAGGGACTTGTGCAGAGCCAGAAGATCCCCCCGAGCCTCCTTTTCTCCAGGCTGAGCCACCACAGCTGCTCCTCACAGGAATTATTCTCCAGACCCTAAAAAAGCCTTCCATCCCTCTATCCTCCCAAGCAGCTCTGGTGGTCCCCTCATTTTCCCCTTCTGGTCCCCTTTCCCACCCTCTACCCCCTCCACGGGCTCTCCATGGAGTGTGGCCCTCCTTTTGTGTCCTGGGCTGAGGGAAGAGTGACGGTGCCATCCCTCCCTTTCCATTATTCCTGATTATCCCTGGGCAGCTCCCATCACTAACGATCTCTGAGCGCTATCAAGCTGTTCCACCCAATTTAGCCACCACTGCCATTTAGCTCCTAATGAGGAGGGAGAGGGAGAAGGGACCAAAGGTGGCTGCTGGGATCACAGCTCGGAGAGTCACTGAGTCCCCTCCGTCTCCTTCAGCCTTTAATAAAGCTCAGGTGGATTCACTGCCTGAGGCACAGGGCCGAGCCTTCAGGGGGATTTCAAATCAAATAAAATTAAAATTGTGGTGCGAGGAGAAATGCTGGCTGTCCTGGAGCCAGGGAATGGAAGGACAGGGACAAGAGTAACTGGGATGATTTGGGTGGAACGACACCCAGATTTTATTTCCTCATATTTAGGAATCCAGTCCTTAAGTTTCCTCATATTTAGGAACCTTATTCTCAGTCTCCTTATATTTAGCAACCAGATATTAATGGCATGAGCACAGGATGCTTCCCACAGAATTCCGTTTAAGCATCAGTTCCTTGAGATTCAGGGACATAAGGCAAAGGGACAATCTTCCCCTCTCACAGAACCATGGAAAAGACCTCTAAGCTCACCTCTAAGTCCACTAAACCACATCCATAAGTGCCACATCCACGTGGTGCCTGTCTGGAGGTGGGATGGCGACCACTTGGATCAGTTTTGAAGCAGTGGCTGCTCCTGGCTCTGAGCCCTGGAGCTTGGAGCTCACCCAGCAGGAACGCTGATTCCAGCCCCAGCTCCAAACCAAGCCAACGCATCCCTTCGCTGGAAAACCGGGATGTGACAAGAGTCAAAACACATTTTCCTTGCCTGAACGTCACATGGGTATCAGTGGCCTTCAGAAGGGCCTTGGAGGACGGGCCTGGCTCCTGGGCATTGCGTCACAGCCACAGCCAGGATCAGGAATGTTTTGCCCCTTGCGTGGTGCTCCCGCTCAGGACTGAGCCAAGGGGGGGAAGGCTCAGCCCAGCCCCAGGAGCAGCACAGGGAGGGGGTTTGCCAGATGGCTTTTAATGCTATCAAAGTGTTAAAAATGATATGAAAAGCCCTGGCGCCGCAGATGTCTTCAAAATACCAGAGTCTCCTTGGCTGCCTGCTAAAATAACCTCCAGCATTGCAGGGCACGGGAACACGGGGAACAGGCTGTACTCGGAGCTCTTCAAATCCACAACAAAAGAGGCAGGAGAATGCTCTCTCCCACCACTGCATCCTTCCCAGCAGACACCAACCTGGCCTCCAGCTGGGGCTGGGAGAGCCCGGGCTGTTAATGCTCCTTAGAGCTCTCAATTAGCACTTCTGTGCTCTCCCTGCACAAATCTTGCACTGAACACGCTCTGCTTGTTGGCTTGGGAAAAAAGAGACAGAATTAAAGGCTCTTTGTTTCCCCAAAAAAGGCTGAGGGAGGGCTGGGAGAGCTTGGGATTCTTGCTCGTGGCTCCTTTGCTGAGTTTTAGGGATGGAGAAACGGGAATTGGGGGCTGTGCCTGGCAGAGCTCCACCCTAGTGCTTAAAGATCATCCCAAAGCCTGGAAGTCACATCCAGCACCCCTGGAAGTCACACCCATCACTCCTGGTGCAGAAGTGACCCTGACCTAGCCCTGCAGGAGTGGCTGAGTGGGAAGAAGGGCCTGGAAAGAGGCAGATCCATGGAAGGGAAGATCCATGGGCACTCACAGGGTCTCCAGGTCTGCCCCAAATCCCTCCCCAGCCTGTTTCTCTCAGGGGATGGATGAGCAGCCTCTCCCCACCTTCCAGCCCTTCCCAGCTGTGAGCACACTTCTGGAAGAGACAAAACAATTCCAGGAGATTTGTTTAAAGCATTTTGGCATCCTCTGGGCTGAAATCCCTCTGTGGAAAGAGGACACTGTAATTGCATTATTAATGACAACTCAATCTAATCCCAGCTTTCAAAGAACCACCCCAGGCTGCGGGAAAATCTCCTAAATCACCGAGTTGGCTCAGGGATGTCACAGTTGGGACTGAGATTTGGGCCTTTCTTCTCCTAAAAAGGACCCCAGCAGCAAGCAGGAGGATCCAAACTCTGACTTCAACAGCTCTCCTGCTCCTTTCTTTCCCAATTCCAGCCTTCTGCAGAGCCTGGGTTTTTATCTCAAGGTAAAAACGCACTCTCCAAAAAACCTTCACTAATTGGCACAGCTAAGGATGAAGCAGTGATTTATAAAAAGTCCTTGCTGAACAACAGAACTGTTGGCAGTAACCTTGCCCCCCGTGCCAAGCTCCCGAGCGTTCGGAAGCGCCTGCCCGAGGCAGTTTCTATAAACAATCCACTTTTACCCCTTTGTGTGGTCCTTAAAAACAACAAAATTAACAAAGGCAAGCCTCCTGAACCCTCTGTCAAGCAAGCTTTCCTGTGACCCCCTCAAAGCCAGGCTTGGTATTTTTTCAGCACATCCATCACCAGGGTAAATATTTGTGTCCATGCAGACGCAAATAAACAGTTTTGGAAAACACAGGCATTGAAAAAACCAAATGACGAGTTTGGCTTAAAGAGATTAAAAAATAGAAGCTGGATCTTTGTGACTTTTCACTGTTGGAGGGCTTAAGAGTATTTTGCAGCTTTTAGCTCCAGCCACGAGGACTGGAAAAACATTTTATAAAATAGAAATCCAAGTGTTGCGTGTAATCGCTGCTCCAGTGGGTGATTTATATGTGAGGGGAGATAAAACCTCCCTGGCTGTGCTGGGGTGGCTGCATCTGTGCAGAGAGGATGGGACAGAGGCACTGAACAGTTCCCCAAAATGCTCCCCAGACTGAATGGAGCCCCAAATCTGCAGCAAAACTCAGTTCCACATTTCTACTGCACACAGGGAAAGCCTGAGATGCGCAGCTCTGCTCCTGTCCTGCCCTCCACACGTCCTCTGAGCACTGAAACTGCTGCTCCTCCTTGCCAAAGAGAGATTCAGAGGCTCCAGGGCCCAGCAGAGCAGAACTGGAAGTGTCTGGTTCGAGTTCTTTCGGTGCCTGCCTGTTTTAAACATCTCAGTTTTCTTTATCTTCTGCTTCTCCTGCAGATTCCACCTGCTCATCCTTTTCAAGGCACCATCTCCCAGCCCCTGGGGGTTCTCTGCTGGAGCTCCAGCATCCACTGGAGCTGTAATCCCAGGGGCTGCAGAGCTCTGGGTTTGGGTGGGAGCAGTGGGAGCACCTCCAGGATATCACAAAGCACACGAGAGCTCAAACCCTGATTTTGTAACCACAGCAAAGAGGCCTCCAGCAGCGGCCTGGCCCATCCATGATGATAAATCCAAGGATTTACCTGTGCCACAGCACACTCCCAACCATCCCAACCCTCAGCACCACACACTAAAACCTCAGCTCTGGAGCCATTTACCCTTCTCCCAAACAAACCCCAGCTCTGTTGCCCTTACCATGCTCTCCCACCAGCTGCTGCAGCTTCCCGTAGGAATCCAGGCCCAGACTCCCGGGGCTGTTCCCCACGGCCGCTGGAGAATTCCCGTTCCTCTTCCCTTTGGGCAGGGCCGCTGAGCCGGCCCTGCCGCCGGGCGAGGGCAGGATGGTGGGGTAGTTCATGCTGCCCTGGCTGCCCAGCCCGGCCAGTTTGCTGCCCACGGGGCTGCTGGCGGCCCTGCAGCCCCCGGGAGGCCCCTCCACGTGGCAGTCGGCGTGGTAGATGCTGTGCACGGCCCCGGCCGGGCCCTGCGGCCTGGGCGAGGCGGGCGGCGGCAGCATCAGCTGCCGGCCCGGCTTCATCACCTGCAGCTCCAGCTCGCAGAGCTCGGGGTTGGCACGGGGCCCCCGCGGGCTCCCGTTGCTGATGTGGTAGTGGTGGTGGTGGTGGTGGTGGTGGTGGTGGATCAGGTGGTGGATGGAGGTGATTCTCCTCCTGCTCCGCTGGCTCTGCCCGCCGCCGCCGCTGCTGTTGGGGTTGACTTTTTTCCGGCGTTTGCTCTGCCAGTTGTTGTAGAGGCGGATGGTCCTTCTCTTCACCTTCCTGAAGATGTGGCAGATGTACTTGAGCAGCTCCTCGTAGCAGCTGCCCGGCTCTGAGAAGCTGGCGATGGTGCTGTCGTTGGACAGGTAGCGCGCCCGCTGCTCCTGCATCAGCTGATTCTCTCTCTGCTTGGTCTCTGAGAATTGGGTGGCAATCACCACCAGGCACAGGTTGATCATGAAGAACGAGCCAACCTGGGGGGAGAACAGGGCAGGGAGTCAGCAGGTGTTGGAATTCAGGCTGTCCTGGATTGCCAGGACCCTGACGGGGGCTCAGAGACCCTGGCACAGAGCCCAAGACGCCTGTGACTTTGATTATGACCCATGGAAAAAGTTACCAACCTTACATGAGGATCTGCAAACCATGAAAGTATAAATAGAATAATAATTAGTGTGTCAGGAGGTGGAAAAATAGATTTTTTGGGGTTTTTAGAATGGGGGTTCAGGGGGCAAGATGGAGGAATCTGGGCATGTCCAGCCTTTCTCCTTCTTCTTGGCCTCCATCTTCTGCTGTGATGTTGGCACTTTTAGATTGGTTTAGAGTAGAAGCTCACTGTCTAACATATGTGATAGGTATTGGAAAGTTATGGTAAATATTATACGTGTAGTTTTTAGTATAAAAAGATAACACTTTTTTTAGTATAAAAAGATAACACCCCACCCCAGGGGCAGCCAGAGTGCCTTGGACTGTCCTGCTGAGTGGACCTCGGCAGGCCAGGAGAAAGAATTTTATAGATAAGAAACAATAAACAACCTTGAGACCGAGAAATGAAGAGTTCTGACTCCTTCTTTGACCGCCAGGCTGGGAAAAGAGGCTTTCTAATGTATCTCAAGGTCACTGTGACAAGCAGAAGCCCCGAGAGGCAGGTGTGGCACGGAGCGAGGGAAGCTCCTCATCACCACTCACGGCTCTCGGCAATCCTGGGATTTCCAAACGTGCCAAATCCCAGGGGCTGCTTGCCAAATGTGCTGCCAACCTGTGCCTGAGCTGCTAAATCTGCTCTGAAGCATGATCAGTGATTTTAGCTCCGCTCTCCTCTCCTCCAAGCAGTGACATTTGCTAACGCAGGTGTAGGAAACACACACAGTGCCCAGCACCACGTTGCTTTGGATATTCACAAAGGTCTTGGAAAAGACCTTTGGGATCATCAAGACCAGCCTATGACCCAACACCTCCTCATCAACCAAACCATGGCCCTGGCTGCCACATTTTCCCCTCTTGGTCTTGTTAAACACATCCAGGGATGGTGACTCCAGCCCCTCCCTGGGCAGAACATTCCAGTGCCCAATCACTCTTCCAAGTGAACAACTTTTTCCTGAAATTTGGCCAACCTGCAGGGAAAGATGATTTTAAGTCCAATTGGTGCTGGTTTGAAACACCCTCTTCTCTTCTTCAATCATTTCACACCCCAAAAGAGTGGGGTGAAATCATTCTGGAGGTACAGTCAGGGCCCGTGGATCTGTGACCTTCTGCTCCTATGAGTCCCTGACACAAAAAAGCATCTCCAGGACACTCAGTGCTCCAGAGGGGCTGATTCCGTCTCTGGGTGAGCTGATGTGTTCTTGGGGGACACCAAGTTCTCAAAATCAAGTCCCAAGGACAAGAATGTGACCTAAAGCTGCATCCTCCCCTCAGCTGTGGAGCTCACAAAGTGATTTTTCACCACTCAGGTTCCTAAATCAGCCAGAGGGAAATGTCCAATGTTCCCAGCAGGGAATTGGTGCCCTGAGGGGTGAAAAGGGACTGACCTCAGGGCAGGACCAGCCCTGGGCACGATGGATTGAACCTGGAATTGTCTGGTGAATGCTCAGGGGAGTTGTGTGGAGATGGTTTGTGGCGCTGCTCTCCAGAGTGCAGTATCAGCCTGGATGCTGCCAGAGAAGCAGCAGAGGTGCCTTTCCCAGCTCTGGGTGACTTGGGCAGGAGTCACCTTCTGCCTTTTCCACATGGATCCACTTGGAGAGAACAGCTCAGTGGAGTGGAGCGTGAATCTCTGCTCATGGCCATTGCTCCAGCTCAGGAATCCCTGGCTGCTCCAGGGCACTCTCACCCTGCTCTGATCTAGGTTTCCACTGCTGCTGGGGACTGGCTGGACATCCCAAGGCCTCCAAACTCACCCTGACAAGGACAGGGTCACCTTGAAGGACTGGCCAGTCACAAAATCACTTTTAAACACCTCCATCCCATGTCCTACCTGAAATCTTTGTGGTACCTTCCCCTCCTGCCTTAAATATTTCAATTTTCCACTTCCTGGAGGAGGTTGTGCTCTTTGGAAACCAGAACCTTGTGGAGATGGACTGGCAGCTTGTGGAGACAACCCCCAGCACCTCCAGTGGGTGATATTTTGTTTTTAGGAATGTGAGAGCTCAGAGGAATGCATTGCTGCTATGAGAATTATTATTATTTAAAGGGTTTCAGGTGAAATTCAAAAGTTTGAGGGCTCTCCAAAGAAATGAGGCTCCCTCTGGCACAATGAGGAGGTTAAAGGAGGAAAAACCTGGATTTTTGGGTACAGACACATCCAGGTGACAAGACCAAGAGTGGGAAGGGCAAGAGGGAAGGAAAGTCCTGAATCCTGAATCCTGCCTGGTTCTTCCCTGTGGAAAGAAACAGGGAACAACTTCACCCCCCAAGGACAAGGAATAGGAGAATCTGCCAAGTCATACTTACTATGATAAGCAATATAAAATATATAAAATTGTAAAAAGAGTGTGCATCCATCACGTAATACATGATGTCCACCCATCCTTCCAGGGTTATCACCTACAGGGAGACAGAGAAAAAGAGTGTGAGGACAAAAGTCACCCCAAAAGTTGTTAAATATCAATCTTCCCATAGTGCCAGGTACCCATCCCTCCCCAGAAACTCTTGGGATCCATCCCAAGTTTGTTTGAGAGAGAAGGAATGGGGCCAAAGGACTGGCCTGAGGTTCCTACAGGAATCTGGTACAATTAAAACCATGAAACATTCAAATAAACCACCTGAAACACTGGTTGTGAGGCAAAGAAATTCCAAGGAGGGATCAAAATCCCAAAAAAAACCCCAACTCCTTTCCCTGCAGAGATCTGGGGTTTTACCTCAAGCTGCTGGTTTTGTAATGTAACCCAGAAAATTCCCACATTTTTAACTTGATTTTGTTTCTGCAAACCCAATTTCCTTGTTGATTCCTCCTGGCTCAGCATTGCAACTGCACCACCACTATCATAGTGGGAGAGCATCTGAATGGAAGAGAGGCTTTAATTAAATGTAGACTTGATTTAAGGCTCGTTTTCTCAGCCTTCCTTCCACTAAAAAAAGCAGCTGAGGGTTTAATTAACACCACCCAGGCTGTGTGCACAGCAAAGCGAGCTCTGCCGCGTAATTTACACTTTTTATTTAGATAAAATACCCCAAACTTCCAGGGCTGGCTTGCTACTAGAGCTGAAATTCCATCCTGGAATTGCAATTTCCATCAGAATCCGAGCTCCTGTCTGAACCCAGGGACGTCCCCCATCACCACCCCACTTGGGAAACCCCACAATTTCAGTGCCATCATCCCTGATTTAAACCACGTTTGCAGGGAAGGAATTGCTGAGGGAAGAGAGGGGGTGGGGGGATGGGGTGTAGGGGATTTTCTGCCTGGTGTGTTCCCCAAAAGCTGGTCCATAAACCCTGAAGCAGTGAATAAAACCTTGCAGGGAAGTCAGGCACAAATCCATGATTCCCTGGGTTTTTTCTCGAGGAACAGAAGGAAACTCCTGGCTAAGGATCTTCAGGACACGACCACACATTCACACAACCATCAGAACCCACAGAGCAGCTCGGGGCTGCTGCCTCTTTGGGATTTCTCACCCTCAATTCAAAATGCTGATGTTTTCCCAGCAATTTTCTGACCTTCTTCTCGTGGAGGTTCACCCCCACCGAGTGAGGAGGCAGCGCAGCTAAAACCAACCAAGCTCATCTGCCAAGGAGGAGATAATTTGTGAAATTTGTCCCTGCAGCTGTTCCCCTGTGTCAGGGCTGTTAAAGGCTCGTGGGGATCAGGTCTGACACCTTGGCTGCTTCCACAAACTGCTCCCACCTCTGCTGCTCCTCCTCACATCCATCAGCTGCTCTTCCGCATCCCACCCTCGCTGATCAGCCAGCAGGAAGGACTGCCCAGTCACAAAATCACATTTAAACACCTCCATCCCCTGTCCTGCCTGAAATCTTCGTGCTACCTTCCCCTCCTGCCTTAAATATTTCACTTTTCCACTTCCTGGAGGAGGTTGTGCCCTTTGGAAAACCAGAACCTTGTGGAGATGGACTGGCAGCTTGTGGAGACAACCCCCAGCACCTCCAGTGGGTGATATTTTGTTTTTAGGAATGTGAGAGCTCAGAGGAATGCACTGCTGCTATGAGAATTACAGCACGAGAATGAGAATGCTGTGAGAATTACAGCACTCAGCAAAGCTTTGCTTCCCAGAATTCCAGAGTGCTTCAGGTTGGAAAGGACCACAGAGACCGTCCGTCCGTCCATCCATCCATCCATCCATCCATCCATCCATCCATCCCACCCCTGCCATGGCAGGGACACCTCCCACTGTCCCAGCCTGCTCCAAACCCCATCCAGCCTGGCCTGGGACATTTCCAGCAGCCACAGCTTCTCTGGGAATTTCATTCCAGCCTCTCCCCAGCCTCACAAAGAAGAATTTCTCCCCAAAATCCCATCTAACCCTGCCCTCTGCCAGTTTAAATCCACTGCCCCCTGTCCTGCCACAAACAGCTTTGACAGAACCCCAGAGGATTCCTTACCCATCATTAACCCCAGGATCAATCCAGGACAGGTTTTTATCCCCATTTTCCCCCTGGTGCTGTTATTCCCACGGGTGGGAAGGGGTTAAACTGCCTGGGTGTTCATCCGTGAGGAACAGCCCAGCAAACAAAGCCCTCCTGCCCTTTCCTGCCTCTCCCTGAGCACATTTACAGAGAACAAAGTCCTTTTGGGGCAGCTCCTGTGTCTGTGAGGGCTCTGTGCCCAGCTGAGCCTCCCACAGCCCTTGTAGGGTCAGGGAGAACAGAGGGAACAGTCAGGAGGGGACGCCAAATCTCTGCCCCTTTCCCAGGAATTATCCCCTCTGCGCTGCCCAGCTTCCCTCCCTTCCCTCTGGATGCTCAGAAGGTTCTCCAGCCATTCCCACTGAGGGATGAAAAACCAACCCAGGGACCCCAAAAATATGGGATGCAGCTCCACACTGGATTTGGATTTAGCTGGAAATCCTCAAATCCAATGGATTAAACCCATAGAAAGAAAAAGGAGTCACCTGAGGGCTTCTGAGCCAGCACGGAGGGCCCACCAATACTTGCAGGGATATTTTTGTTGCATGAGAGGCAGCGTTGCCCACAAGAATCAATCAACACCCCCTGTTCCTCCTCTGGAGGGTGAAAACGCTCACCAGCTCTCTGAATATTCCAGGTGTAATTAGAATTTGTGTTATTTGCTGCTCATTTGTAAAGCAGGGGGATGCAGGAGGGACAAGGAGACCTCTGGGGCTCGTCCTGGTGTTTAGCACTTGGGGGGTTCATTCCTGGGCTGCCAGGATCCAGGAGCAAATTCAATTTTTTTTAACACCTCCTGGAGAAGAGGAGGCTCCCAGACATCCAGCAGGGTTTTTAATCCCAAAGCTCTGGGGAAATGCAGGACAACACGTGCACAGGCACCTGCAAGGGCTGGGCTCCTTCCAGCCTCATTCCTGCTGGATTTCAAGGACTTCCCGAGGTCATCTTTCCCTGATCCAAGGAAAAATGCACATCCCCAGCAAGGCCCTGGTGGAAATGGGAACCAGAGCACCAGGACCTGCCAACAGCTGATTCATAAACCCCCAGCTAAATCCTTTAACTGGTTTTGGAAGCCAAACTGGGGCACCTGCACAAGGTTTGCTGCCTTGATCCCACCCTCCCATCCCCTGAAGTGTTCCAGGCCAGCTTGGATGGGCTTGGAGCAGCCTGGGAGGGTGGAAGGGGTCCCTGTCCACACTGGATGGGTTTTTTCCCCAGCCCAAAGCCCTGTGGGATTCCATGGACTCAGAACCAGCAGCTCAGGGATGTTTTCCCAGCGCTGCTTTGCTTATTCCACCGAGGAGAAAGAACTTTCTCCTCTCTTCATCCCCACTCCGATTAATCCACTTCACTGCCCTTCCAAGCCCTCCAGGGATGTCTCCCAAAGCTCTGGAGCACCTTCCTGGTGCTACCCAACCTGGGCAATCCCTGCTCAGTAATTAAAGGCTGCTCAAGCCCTGCTCGTTCACACGGGGCCCCATTAAGGAGCCTCTCCAAAGGTTCCAGTTCAAAGGCTCCCACCAACACAACCCACAATTATTTATCAGCCAGATAAGAGGGTGAGAACTCGCTCCTAATTCTGCTCTGATGGGAAAGATGCGCAAGGCACAGGAAAATCAGCAGCTGCAGGGCCAGAGCTGGGAGATTCAATTAAGATGATTGGCAGGGTGGTGCTGGAGGTGCCGCTCCCGCTCCTCACCTGGGGCACAGGAGGTACCTGGGAAAAGATTTCTGCCTTGCCAGGAGAACAGGGCTGTCCTCTCACCCCACTCAGCTCCTGGGTGATGCTCAGGTCCTTCCCTGCTGCTCCAGTTCTTTACCCCTTCCCCAGGGTTGGGTTAAATAATTTTTCTCCCATTAATACCAGCAAATCTCTCAGTTTTGCCCAATTCTCTCTCCCCTCACTGCAAGAATTTAACAGAAAACTCCCTCAGGGGAACGCACAGACAGGTTTTGATTTCACTGATGCTTGGCTTGAACACTCCCTGAGCACCTGACTCACAGGAGCAGGATGAGTGTGGACAAAACCCAATCAGATTTAATTTTTTTAGGTCTTTGCTGATTCTGATCCCCCTGCTCTGCTCATGCCACAGTAATTTCATCAGCTGTAATAAAGATGCTCGTCTGATTTATAGGAGAGTAATTGGGGACAGAATCAGATCTTCTAGGCAAGCTAATCAGAGTCAATCTAAAACTCCAGAGTGAAAATCACGAGGGAAATGGAGATTAAAGATGCTGGCAATTAACTCAGACCTCCTCAGTGCTCCCAGGGAGGCAGCAGGTTTACACTGCTTTTTCTGGGGTCACTTCAGAGCTTGCACAGAACGATTTTCTTTTATTGTGTCGAGAAGTTTTCATCATAAACCCTCTTTCCTTTGAGCCCTGCCAAAACCTTTGCAAATTCTTGGCTGCAGCTGACTCCAAGAGAGCAGGACGGGATTTTTGTTTTTTTTTGCTCCAGTGTCAGATAACAAAGAGCAAAAAGAATCATCCAGGGGGAGAAAACCTCGCTCAAACTCCAAGTTCCACGAGTCAAGGGCTGGATTCCTGGCTGCTAGAAAGCACCAAGGGCTGGTGCCAGAGCTGCAGCTCCAAACCCACCTCCAGCTCCACGCATCAGTCGAGGGAAGGTTGGAAAGGCGCCGCGTGGAGCGAGCCTGGGAAGATCAGAACCCGGCACAGGGCACACAAAACTCCAGCCTGGAGCTGTCTCACGGCAAGATTTCCCTGCTCTGATTACTTGAACAAACTTCATTTGGAGTGACAGCCTCCCTGAGCAAGCACCCAAAATCAGCATCTCTCCCTTATTAAAATCCTGATAAAACGCAGCTCTGGCAACCAGAAATTCCTTCTGATTCCAGGGTTGCAGCTGCTGGCTGAGCTCAGTGCCTGGCTGAGGCAGGAGATGCTCTGGAAACCCAGAGAAAGCCACATTTGAAGACTTCATCTTGACTGACACCTCTAATTTGCACTCAGCTGCTTTTTCTTCGGCCTAAATTGAGTCCTTTGGGGGAAAAAAAAATGGGAATTATCCGCATCCAAATCAATTATCCTGAACCCAACAGCAACTCTGAGGATGGCCATGAGTGTTTGGGGTCATTTAGTTTTTATCTCCTCATTCCCCTGGCCCTGCTACCAGGCTTTTTGATATTTTATTTTCATCAAACTTATCAAGATGGGATCCAGTGCTATAAATTGTGAGAGTTATTAATTACCCTGATGGCTTCAGGAAGTTTTATAAGGCCTTTAGCTTCCATTTCTGAAAGCCTCTTATCTGAATTTCACCCTCTTGGGCAACACGGATCTGGCTCCCAAGCACTGCCCAGTGAATATTCCAGGGAATATTGCACAGGCAGAGCGAGCTTGGCAGATAATCAAATCCCTATTTTTGAAGCCAACGTCACAATTTTAATTATTTCCTCCCGAAACATCTCGTTAAGGAACCTCTGTGGCCAGAAAAACAGGTTTATTACATTGAGAAACATCCTTTGAACAGATGCTTTTCCTTTCACTTCGAGGCCTTGTCATTTCTTTATAAATTGAGCCTTGCAGAGCAGGAATCTGCTCTGAAAAGCGGCCCTAAATGATGGGAAAAAAGGAAATTGTGCTTCTTTCCCTGCCTTGGGCTTCTGACCTGTCCAATCTGGTCCCATAAATGCAACTCCTGGGCAGTGCTGGCAGCTCCTGGTGCGTTTTGAGAAGCAAAGTGGGAATTGAGGTGTGGGGTAAAGTCAGACACGTCACTGATGCTGTTGTTTGTCACCCAAACCCTCATGGAATGGTAGCTCTGGGATCAAAACCAGCCCAAATCCCAGTCTGGCTCCAAAGGAAGGTGAGTTGTTGTTGCAAGGCCCTCATCTGACAGCAAAACCCTCCCCGATTTCCCTCAGCTGCTGCTCCAACAAATCCCCCCCAGCCCATATTCCCGAGTTGGATGGTGATCCCTGTCCCCATGGATTGTGAGAAGGACCCTTGGCAAAGAGAAGGGTTTAACTGTTCCCCTGAGCCCTGGGAGCCCCACAAATCCCAGATTTCTGGCAGAGACCAGCTGGGACAGGAAGGGTTTGCCATGAAGGGAAGGGAAGGGAAAGGGAAAGGGAAAGTGAGATCTGTGCTTGCAGCTGAGGGGATTTTACTGATTTACTGATTCCAAACCATATCTGGGAGGATCAGGCTGGGAAATGAGCGTGAAGGAGCTGCACCTTTGGCTGGTGGGAAAGGTCACAGAGCAGATTTGGGGCAACCGAAGCAAAGTGAGATTTCCCTGTGAGAATTATGGGTTTACTGGAATATCCTGAGCTGGAAGGAGCAGACTTCAACCCTGACACCCCAACAACCCCACCCTGGGCATCCCTGGAGTGGTGTCCAAACCCTCCTGGAGCTCTGGCAGCCTCAGGGCCATGACCATTCCCTGAGGAGCTGCTCCAGTGCCCCAGCACCCTCTTGGGGAAGAACCTTTCCCTAAAATCCATCCTAACCCTCCCTGGCACAGCTCCAGCCATTCCCTTGGATCAATTGTTGATGTTCCTCACAACCAGCAGCTTTCTGCTCTCCTGACTGGACTCTGGTTCAGGGCCTGCTGCAGGACCCCTCTTCCTACTCCAAACACAAGAATCCATGACTGAGGTTGGATGAAACTCTCCCAAAACTCCGGAGGTTTGGAAGTCAAAACTCCATCTAGACGAGGTTTTAATCCCATCCAGCACCCCCACAGGTCATGGGATCACTCCTGGCATCAGGGTGGCCTCCCTGCCCCGTCCTGCATGACACAACTCCTCCCAACCTTCAAAACAAAGATTTTCCAAAGGCAACAAATCCCTCTTGGAAGCACGCTCCGAGCTGCTTGAAAAGGGCTGGATATTTTTAGCTGGGGTATTCAGCCTGAGAGCTCTTCAAATGCAGCAAGTGCTGTTTATTTGGCTGACCAAATTAAAAAAAGCAACAGCAACAGAGCTCAAACCCCGTCATTTCCAGGGAAATATTTTCGGTGATCCAAAACAGATTCGAGTTGAGTGACAAAGCATCATCTCCAAGCAGTGGGAATGAAAAGCTCCAAACTCTTTTTCTTGCCAAATTCAGCACACAGAAGCGTTGCTGACACACTCTCCAATTTAAAGGCTGAGCCATTGGAGGAAAAAAAATTCCTTTTGGTCCCGAATCCTAAATTTCCCTGCTCAATGAACACTGAAACCACGGGCACCCAGTGTGACAGCTCCTGAAAACACAGCCCCAAAATGACTTTGGGCACAGCTGGAAACCTCAGAGCTTTTCCTCCCATTCCACCTTTTTTGGTTCTTTCCCAAAATCTGCTGGGAGCGGGGGAGCAGAGGGGGCAGAGCAAGGCATTAACAGCACCTTTGGACAGTGCTGCAGCCAATGGGAAAACCATCCCTCTTGGATCTGCCTGGGATTGCTTTTTCCTTCAGCTTTTGCCAGAAGCATCACCCCTGGAGTAAAGTGTGAGTAGAGGCCTTGCTTTCCTACAAATCCTGTGTGAAATTACCCACTCAAAGTTTCTCTCCTTTGCAAAGCAGCCGAAATATCTCTTCCTGCCAAACTTTCAGCTTCCCAATGCCTTTTTATTTTATCAGGATTTCTCCACTCAGGCCTGGCCACCCCGAGGCTGCAGGTCAGGGAGGTGGGAAGGTTTTGGTAGCTCCACTGGGACTGTCAGTAATTCCAATTAAATTGGACTTTGTTGAGGTGGGTAATTCATCATCTGCCGTGTGACAACAATACCTGTAATTACTGCTCCGATTGTTGGGGCTGGAATTCATGTGCAATAAAGGGATCTTCATATCATGCCAAACCTCACAGTTAATTTAGGTTCCATCTCCTTTCATTTAGTCTGTAATAAGCTAATTAGTTCACCTAATTTGCCACAGAACGTGCCTTTGTAACAAATACAGACACGAATTAGCCTCTTGCACAACAAATGAGGGGAAGCAAAACATGAATCACTTTCAGGATTACATAAGGAATTATCATCCTTTACAGCACTCAGGGATGCAGCCATTCCCTTGATTATTTTTAATTTTTCTACTTGCACCAGGTTCTCCTGTCTCTGACTCCTCCTTGGGAGGTGGACAACACATTTCCCTGTTTTCCTGCTGTCACCTGTCCTGGCTCTGGGAAGTTCAGGGTCACTCCCACTGAAAGAAATGTCTTTTAAAATCTCAGTTCAGGCAGCTGGAAGTGCTCACCTATCCTTGGGACAGCTGGATGTTCTGGAGTGGAAATCTTGAGACTTTTCTGCAAGCTCTGCTTTTTTTCTGCTTTTGGTTTGGTTTATTCGTGGTCTGAACGGTATCAAGCTGCCCTTGGAAACTCCTGGGCACTTCCTGCACTTGGAAAGTTCCTCCTGGGGGCTCATTTCATCCCCGTCCCTTCTGACAGCTCCTAAACCACACCAGATCATGGAATCATGGAATGGGTTGGGTTGGAAGGGACCTTAAATCCCATCCAGTCCCACCCCTGCTGTGGGCAGGGACCCCTCCCACCATCCCAGCCCGGCCTTGGATGCTCCCAGGGATGAGACTTGTTGCAGACAACTTTTATAAAAAATCCTTTCTTTAGGATTTTTTCCTCCTGAGAAGCTGAGAAGCCTCAAGAACAAATGTAAACATTGATTATCTGCTGCTGTGGAATGCAACAGGTGCATCTGTGATTGGCCCATCTTAGATGTTTATAATTAATAGCCAATCACAGCCCAGCTGGCTCGGATAGAGAGTCCGAGACAGCTGCCTTTGTTATCATTCTTTCCTTCCTATTCTTAGCTTACCTAGCCTTCTGATGAAATCCTTTCTTCTATTCTCTTAGTATAGTTTTAATGTAATATATATCACAAAATAATAAATCAGCCTTCTGAAACATGGAGTCAGATCCTCGTCTCTTCCCTCATCCTCAGACCCCTGTGAACACCATCACAGAGACCACCTCTGCCAGGGCCTCACCACCTTCCCTTTCCTTCCCATGACCCCATCCATCCCTGCCCTGTTCCCCCTTGTCCTGGCACTCCAGACCCTTTCCCTGTCAGCTCCTGAAGGTCCCCCCAGGGCCCCTCTTTCCCAGGCTGAACAACCCAAGATTCCCAGCTCATTTGGGATGAATCCTGAGGGATCTCTTCCCCCTGGAGATCTGCCAGCCCTCAGGGCTCTCTCCCCATCTCAGAACCCCTGCCCAGTGCCAGGGGTTGGGTTCATTTCCCTGCAGAGTGATGGCTCAGCACAGCCAGCCCTGTCTCACCCCAGTGTCTCATCCCCGATCCCCAGGGAAGCTCAGAGTTCCTAAATCCATCAGCTGGGCTTTCTGCACTACTCCCTCAGAGCCCTCATCCCACTGCTGGCCTGGTGCTGTCCAGCTCCAGCTGTTAATTGTGCTACCCAGCACAATTCCATGGATTTATGTGCTGAACCTTCCCTGCTTCCAGCAATCGTTTGGATTTAGCACCTCACCTCCTGCACTGAGCCAGCACCTCACCTCCAGGTTGAGCCAGCACCTTGCTGCCTCTTTACCTGGAATTAAATCACTCCCAGCTCCCAAAAATGAGCCCTGACTTCCAGCAGGAATAAACACATGACAAGAGTTTTTGGCTGGAAATCCTCTGGAGCCTTTGGATGGCCTGAGCAGAGATAAAACAAATCATCGACCTCCTGGCAGCTGCCAAAACCATCTGAGGACACGAGATCCCACTCTGCCAGACACTGTGCTGCCCAAAGGAACCAGCTGAAACCTCTCCTGGGGCCGGGGGTCCTTCCTGAAATTCAACTGAGCCTTCTAAAGATGAGGAAATCAAATGGAATGAAGATTTGCAGCCTGGAAAATGGTTCAGGAAGGGAAAAGGCAGCAGGATCCCTCTGGGAAAGCTCCTGCTCCTCCTCTGTGTCCTTTCCAAGAGAAAAAACCAGGTGGGATCTCCTGGGAACATCCCTCAGATCCATCAAAGAGCAGGAAAAGGAGAATTCCCTCTGCCCTTTACCCAGCACTCACTGGCAGCCAGCAGCTCCTCTCTTCCTCATTAATTCCAAAGCATTTTCCCAATGGGAAAATTGGGATTCAGATCTGCCTGAGCCCCTCTGGGTTTGGTTCTGAGCCTCTGGCACCAGCACAGTGACCCAAGGGCAGCTCCTGAGGAGCAGGGAAGGTGCTCAGAGCAAACATTCCCCACTTTGCAAGCCCCAGGTGAAAGCTGGAAGTTATGAACCTCATGGATAACATGGAACCGGGAGAAAATCCATAAATGAAACACAGAGCTCTGGATGAGTAATTATTCCTCATTAACGAAGCTAAAAGGAGAATTCTGCTCTAGGAACAGACGTCACCTCCACTTCAGGGGGACTGAATCAACCAGGGCACCCAGCCAGAGCCAAAGAAATGCTGTAACACCAGGAAGTGCCCTTTAAAAATGGGAAAGAACACTGGGATCTTCCAGCTGGGGCGGCCCTGGGAAACCACAGCCTCGGGACATGAAAATCCATGGAAAATCTTTCCCTTATGAAGAGTTTTATCACCTGTAAAATCTCCCCCAGTCTCAGTGAGAAGCACTTTCGTATTTTCTCAAGTGCCTCAAAAGAGACTGAAATTCCCTGGGGGCAGAATTTCCTCTCAGGAATTTTGGCCAGAACTGTTTGTTCTCCCTTCCAGCATTCCATGCTCACCAGGCTCACCATCCTGGGATTTAAAACCAAGCCTAAGCCATGCCAGCTTCCTGCATTTCAGCATGAAATTAAATCTTGCTTAAAAACCTCAACAGCACTTTCAGGTTCCTGATGCTCCAGCAATAAAGACCCTGCTCCCAAAAATCCCTGGGATTTATCTGATCTGCAGAGGTGGAACTTGCCATGAGTTTTTCTGCCTCAAGAAGTTATTTTCCCTCTTTCCAAATAATTTCAAAATAAAGGTTTCTTCTCTCCAAATGCTTTCTTGCACCATTTATCGCCTGATTCATTCATTCCCCATTTCTTTATTTCCAGTTTCACTCAGGGCTGAGCAAATTCCTTCCAACTTCGCTGCATTCACCAAAACCTTCCCGAGAGCAAAAAAAACGACAAACCCCAAACCAGGAAAAATCGGGAAATCAACAGAAAAAAACACCAAAACAAACCCAAGAAAAACAGGGAAAAAATCCCATTTTTGGGAGAACCCTACCTGAAAAATAGCAATCCAGGCATATCCAATATTATCAAAATTGATGGCCCCGTTGTGGGGGTTGACGTCCCCGGCCATGCAGATGTTGTAGTACTGGTTCCAGTTGATGCAGGAGTTCCTGCTGGGCTCGGGGCTGGCCAGGCTGGGGCTGTAGGACTCCATGCTCAGGGTGCACTCCACCTTGGACTCCTTCCTGCTGGGGATGTTGGAGCACCTCTGCATCCCGTTCTCCCGGTGGGAGGAGCAGATGAAGGGGTTCTCCTCCGCCTCATCTGTCCGGTAGTAGGGGTGGAGGAAGGTCAGGTTGTATGTCCTGGATGAGGAGGGGAAGAAGGAAAAGGATGAGGGGGGAAAAAAAATGGTTCATGATTGATTATTAAGGCCATTAAAAGAGTGGTTTTGGTCGAAAGGAAAGGGGGAGATGTTGGAATGTTGGGGGACACAGGACAGATGATGGATTTTGGACCTGGTTGACGTAAGAGGTTTGATAACAGGGTGCCTTGGCAAAAGCGAAGGGAACTTTGAAAATTTGACCTGGATTGCAAGAAGATTCAATTGTTAGGAAAATTAATCCACAAACACCAGAGGTTTATGGCCAAAAAGGAGACAGAGGAGTCCTTCTACTTTATTCTAATAAAGGCAGAGGCCATGGGGCATTCCCCTGGGATGTCTCCAATTTTTGGAGGACACAGCCTCCTTTTTATCCCAATTTCCCAGCCACATTTCCCTTCTCTCTTTCCCCATTTCTGAGGTACTTGAGAGGTACAGACTTCCCCAGTACACCTGATACTGAAGATTTCCCGAAGACTTCCCTCTAATGTATAACCCTCCCTTTTAATTTTTAATTCTTATGGAATTTAGGGGTTTTTCTTCCCCATTGTTTCTTTCATCTTTCAATGTCTAATTTCGTTTATCAGCAAACCTAAAGTTTATTTATAAAAGCAAATATCTTTTTCCATTCACCAATCAGTGGAATCCTTCCCATTGTTTCTTTTCTCTCCCAGGGCTGGTTTTATATACCTGCAGACCCACAGCTTGTTTGTAAAGACAAATCCACTATTCCTCTCACCATCAAACGGGTTTACAGGAAAAATAAAATCCCATTTAACTCTGCAAGCAAGGGATGTTGTTATGTGCATAAGTTTGTGGATGCGATTTTAACCTAATCTTCGTAGAACACGTTATTAGTCTCCCTGAAATTGTATATAAGCTTTGTATCCCCCAATGAAATGGGATTCTGATCACTGAGTCAGTCTCCCTGTCTCTCTCCATCACTGACTGTCCATCCCTGATTTTAGCAGCAGGAAAAGGTGCTGGTTGCTATCCCTTCACCCTTCAGAAAGTCCCTGTCAGAATCCCAGCCCCTAAAATCAAATCCTTTTGATTTGATCAGACCCCGCTGATCTCCCAGCAAAGACCAGTCCGAGTTTCCCCAAGCAAACAAAGCAGGAAAAAGCACGAAATGAGAGGGGATGGAGAGAAAATCCCAGCAGATCGGGTTCTCCCCCAAAACCCAGGGAGCTTTTGGGCTCTCTGGAAGGATTTGCAGACACTTATTTGGGTGGCAGAGCAGCTTCCCAATAAACGCATCCCTCAGGAGGAATCTGATGAGGGGCTGAGCTGCCACAAGGAGAGAGAGGCCATCTCCCACTCCCTCTGTACCTCCATAAAAAAAGGTGTATTGCTGAATTAATGGGAAAACCACATGCTTGCTGCATTTCTGATGGGACTGGCTTGGATAAGGCCGATGGCTCTGTCCCAGCCTGGGACTGCAGCAGGGCAGGAGCTGCTTTTCCCCGAGCTGTGTCCCAGATCTGGCACTTTCTGGGCCGTGTGCTCGGTGTTGGGGAGAGCCTGCAGCACTCAGGGCTGCATTGCTCCAGAGCCAACTTTCTCCAGTGTTTTCCCAGCTCCGGGGATCTCAGCTGCTCCATAATCACCCCGAGATAAGGGAGAGGCAGCACACACATTCTAAAAGATGTGGGCAGAAGATAACCAGGTAATTCTTCCAGCCAGGACAGCTCTATTTTTATCTCTCTCTCAACGTCCCTATCTGGTGAAGAGATTTGGCTTTAACAAGTGTTATTCCAGACAATTGCTTGGAATTGCTCCCCAAACCCCTGGAGCCAAGCAGGAATTGCTCTGCGGCTGCACTTTAAGGAGAGAACAATTGCTGCAGGGCAGAGCTGAGGGAAATCAGCCCTCAGCCACTTCCCGGGGGAATTTGGTTCTGTTCCACGATCCAATTACCCGAGGTGGGTGTGGAGGGTTCAGCAGCTCCAGGAATGGGAGAGGGAAGAGGAGCACGTCCTGGGAATTGGGAATTCTTTGTGTTCAGCAGCCCCTCCTTGCGCACCCCGCAGCTCCAGACTAAACTGTGACATCACCTGCGCTGTTTCTGGGCTTGGGATCCAACAAAAACCTGGAAGATGTTTTTCCTCCCCAAGCCTTTTCCTTGCCCTCCCACCAGCTGCTTCCCCGGGAGGAAATTTCCATATGAAACAGGCTGGAGAACGGGCCAGGAGCTGCAGCAGCCGCGTTTGGGAGAACATCAGACACCACCCAGCAGTGCCACACACAGGGAGGATGAAACAGAGGATTAAATCACACCGAGATGCAGGAAAAGTGGGAAGAGCTGGAGAATTTGGGAAAAGAAGCAGAGAGGAGACACCTGAGAAATGACTTTAACTCCCAAAACCACAGGATCAGTCCCCATCCCACTGGAGCGAGGCACCCACAGCTGGAGAGGCGCTGTGCATCCCAGGAGTCTCTATTTGGGAGGTTTTGGGATGAAGACCCCGGGCTGGGGTCTCAGGAGCTGCACAGAGAAGATCTGGACACGAATCTGGAGCAGTTTGGTGGCTGGGGGAGGAAAATCCGAGCAGGAGAACAGAGCCCAGCTCTGCTGGGAGGGCTGGGTGAAGCCTGGCTCAGCTCTGCTGCTGCCTGAAGGATTTTATCCTCCCTTTCCCCTGCTCTCCTCGCTTCTGCAGCTGTCCCCGAAATAATTCCTGAATTAAAAGTTGTCCCTATGACAAAATCAGTCACCTGAGGAGCACTTTGTGTCCAGCATTTCCCTGTCCTTGCCACTGGGAAGGAGCCACTCCTGTGGGAAGCTCCAGCACCACCAGTGAGGGGGGAACAGACCCAAACTGGCAGCAAATTTCAGACCTTTCTTAAAACTTTTTCCCCCTTTTTCTCCCTGGCAAAACCCAAAAGGGGAAAGAAGGAAGGAGAGCAAGAATGAGAAACAAAAATGCTGCAGAATGAGGGGATCCCCAACATCCCCCAAAGAAATGGATGAGTTCTGCCAGGACCTTCCACTTCTTCCTGCCTTCCCTGTTCCTTGCCAACAGGTAGAGACAAATCACTCATTAATGCTAATGAACCCACTAATCAGGAGAGCTCTGGGGGAAAGACAGGAGAAGCCAAGCCCCAGGATGGATCTGTTATCCCACCAGAGAGGATTTCCCAGCTTCTCCCACCCCTGCTCCCTGCACATCTGGATTTCCCTTTCTCTGTCCCTCTGCATGTCCATGCGCAGGAAGGACAGCAGAGGGGCAGGAAAACCCATTTTCCTCCCACTCCTCCTGGATTTTCCTCTGCTGCAGCCTGTCCCAGGGGAAGTTTTCCCAGCCCATCCATCCCATGCCCACATCCCAACCACTGGAACACAGCAGAGCACAGCCTGCCCCAGCTGGGGCAGCAGAGGAGGAAGGGGAGAAGGTGGCAGGAGCTCAGCACTCAGGGTGAATTCCCTGCTCTCCCTGCTCAGCAATGCCACCAGCAGCAATTAAACACCTTTCAGACAAATTCCTGAGCCTGCTCCCAGGAGCTGAAGACTGAAAACTCCCACCACAAGCGTCCCGAGGCAGCAGAGAAACAACAAAACCCTCCACAGCTCCCTCCCCTCTCCTGCTTCCGAGCCACTGAGTTCCTTGAAAGGTTCCCAGCCTGGAAAACGCTGCTCTGCATCCCAGCACACAGGAGCAGCCCCAGGAGAGGAGCCCAGATGGGCAGGGCCTGACCCAATTCCTTTATTTCCACCGGGAGCAGCTCAGGAGGGTGGGAAGGAGCCCGAGGGGGAGAAAACCATCCTGGAGGTGTCCCCAGGAGCTGCTGGCTCTGCTTGTCCTTCCCACCCCGGCACGCCAAACCTTCCTCCTTCCCACCAAAGGATCCTTGGGGGATTTCTCCCCGTGCCTGCATCTCCTGGCATCGCTCACAGCCCCTCCTGGAGCTGCTGCTCCATGCAATCCCAGCTTTTGTAGGATCATTTTGGGCGAGGAGGGAGAGATTCCCCCACGTCCCAACGAGCAGAGCGCCCCAGTTCCAACCCACTCCTGCAACAACCCAGCAATTCCTTCAGAACCCCCAGTAAAAATCCTTAAATGACCCCATCCCAGCCCTGCAACAGCACAGCTCTGAAAGACAGAGAGAGGAAAGCAGAAATTCCCAGTGCACCTCCAAAAAGTCCCCAAATTTCTCTCACAATGCTCTCGACATAAAAATAGTTGCTTTACTCGGAGCTGCCAACTTTCAAGGGGGATTGAAAAGAAAAGGTTTCCATGGGGAAAGAAGAATGATGGCAAAAATCAAAGTCAGTCCTTCCATCTGATGCCTCTGGAAGAGCTGAAGGCTCGGGAAGCTGCAGGGCAGAACACAGCAGGGCAAAGCTGGATTTGAAGCAGCTGTTTGGGAGCTCACTTACACCTCCTTTCATCCAGAAAATTTGGGGTTAGCACCCTGCCTTGCTGGCCCCTGGATTTTGTCCAGATCCTCTGTTTAGAGCAGGTTTGGTTTCAGCTGGGAGGGTTTGGCAGCAGCACCAAGGGGAGACCCTCCAATAGTTCAGGTTTTCCCTGTCTCCAGGGCTGTAGAGGAAATCAGAGGCAGGATCTCAGCCCCAGCCCCTCCCAGGCTCCTGAAGGGCTGGGAAACCTCTGTGCCCTGAGGAATTGAGGATTTCCCACCCCTGGATGTGTTTGAGGCCGGGCTGGAGCAGCCTGGGGTAGGGGATGGTGCCCCTGCCCATGGTAGGGGGTGGAATGAGAATCTTTAAGGTCCTTTCCCAGCCAGCCCATTCCAGGATTCCATGATCTGCCCAACAGCAGGGATATGGAGCCCTGATGTGTTTTCCAGGTCATTCCATGCCCTTTTTTCCTTTACAATTTGCTGCTGGTGTGTTAACAGCCACTGCAGGGGGGAACCGTGCCCTGACGCCTGGGTTGAGAGAATGAGTCAGAAATTATTTTAAAAAATGGAAATAATTCCATCTGGAGTCCCTAAAACTTCACACAGAGCTCCAAGAAATAGGGAGAGCTGGAAATGCAGGGACTGGAACATTTTGCATTCATTTGAAATTAATGCAAAATTAATAACACCAGAAAATTAATAACACCAGAAAACCCCACATTTCTCCCACTGACACTGAGCTGGAAACTGGAATTTTCCTGCCCTATGGACGCTCCTGTTTCCCCAAATTCCTTTAGAATGCAGCACCTTCCATCACAATAAACCAGAGCCCAACAGCTGGGGGGTGGAAGAACCCATCCCAGGGGGAAGGAGGAGATCCCAGACAAACCCCTTCAAACACAGCTCATCCCAAACCCTCCCCTGACAAGGAGCGACCCCTAATGAGAAAATCCTGCGACCCTAAAACTTCCACAATGAGCTCCAAGAAACCTGGGACAGCTGGAAATGCAGGGACAGGAACATTGCTTGGTTTCTCTAAATTTAAAATTAATGCAAAAAGCACAAACTAGGAGCAGCACTTGGGGTGAAGGTGCCACAAAACCCCACATTTCTCCCGCTGACACTGAGCTAGAAACTGGAGTTTTCCTGCCCTATGGACACTCCTGTTTCCCCAAATTCCTTTGGAATGCAGCACCTTTCATCACAATAAACCACAGGAACTGGGCAGAGCCCCCCAAATTCACCTCTCCCAGCTGCTGGGGGGTGGCAGAACCCATCCCAGGGGGAAGGAGGCGATCCCAGACAAACCTCTTCAAACTCAGCTCATCCCAAACCCTCCCCTGACAAGGAGCAAGCCCTGATAAGAAAATCCAGCGAGGCCTTTGATGCTGCTAATGGCCATTACATAACTGCTGCTTAACGTCTGTGCTTAGAGAACGCTTCCCCTGTGGTTCATCTTGAAAGCTCCACTTCGCAGAAAATCACCAGAAAATCACCGAGCGTTTCAAAACCTGACTGGGAGAGAGCGAGGGGGGCTCGCTGCACTTAATTACAGCAGCGGGGCCACCCAAGCAGGGCTGGAGCGGCACAATTTGGGCTTGGGGATGGCAGCTCCGGGGTCCAGCTGAGCCTGGAGGGGTTTGGGGAGCGGGAAGTTGATGCTGGGAGAGGGTTGGGGGCATGGGGAGTGGGAGCACACCCATGGCAGGTTCAGGATTTTCCACCCTGCTGGGATGAATAAAAGCCACCAGAGCCGCTCCAGAGGACAGGGAGAGGCTGAGGGAGCCCCAGGAGCGAGCAGTGAGAGGCAGGAGCAGGACCTGAGGGATGATCCCCGCCTGTCTTGCAGACAACCCGAGCGCAGACAGCCGATGATTACCCAGGGATGTAATTACAGGCTCCATCTCCTCTCGCCGAGTTAGAGCTGCCCTAAGAGCTGGGCTGGGGCATTTCCTCACCTCTGAGCTGCTGACATCTCTGACAGGAACCTTTGGAAGGATTTTTTTTTTTTTCCGAGGAAAATCCCCCTTTTCTGTGCTGGCTGTGCTTGGTTTTCATCCAGGTGTGTCCTCACCCTGGGAAGGGGCAAGGGCACAAGAGCCCCAGCTCAGGGAACAGCAAGGGATGCTCCAAAGCCTGGGATGAGCCAGGAACCACCCCAGCTCCAGCAGCACCTCCTCAATCCCACTCTGAACCCAGCAGGAAGAGCCCAGGGCTGGCAGCAGGGTCCAGAATTTATCCAGAGGGCTCAGGAGCAGAGACAAACACCAGCAGCACAGCCCAAACCAGGTCTAAGAGCTTGGGCTGGGCTTAAATTGATCAGCTGGGCCTTGGGCAGGGCTGGGGGGCTCCCAGATGAGGCTCAGCAGGGCAGTGAAGGTTTATTAGGTTTATTATCAGAGGGGCTGCTCCACACAACTGCCCAGGCTGGAAAACCCCTGAAATGAAAATTTGCCTCCTTCAGGTTGGGTTTGATGATCCTGGAGGTGTTCTCCAGCCTCAATGATCCAGGTCCTGCTCATCCCTGCTGCCTGTCCCACGCTCTGAGCTGTGTCCAAATGATTTTAATGCTTCTCACATCCAGTTTCTTATCTCAAATCCCTGACAGGGATTTATCTCTGGGTTTCAGCTGCATCTCCAAATCTCCAGCCCCTGCCAGGGGTTGGGGTGTGCTGGGTGACCTGAACTGTTTGGAGAGCTGAGAGTTTGTGCTACATCCTGCAGCTCCCCGAGTCAATCAGGGATCTCAGGCAGAGCTAATCCAGCCCACTCCCATCCTCGTCCTTCAGGTGCAGCAGGAATGCACAAAACCCTCAGGAAATTGCTGACAAATGGGATTTTTTCCCAGACAAAAAGGACCCTGCTGAGAGCTGGGATTTTTCCAGCAGGGGACAGAAAAATCCCCTGCTGGAAAAGGAAGAAAAAGGGAGAGAAGTGTGGAGAAAAAAAGGGGGAAAAAAAAAGGTGGAAAATTTTTGGTTTTGCTGTACTTACATGGCAAAATTCCTGTCTAGGAAGCACCTGTTCCTCAGCAGCCCTGCCCAGAGCTGGACCCCAACAATGCCAAAGATGAAGAAGACAAAGAAGCAGAGGAGGAGGACGTTGCCTAACATAGGCAGAGTGTCCAGCAGCAGCGTGACCAGGATCCTCATACCTGGGGGAGAAGGGAACACCACGTCAGGATGGGCACAAACCACCGTTCCCACCCTGGATGTGCAGCCGGGCCAGAAAAATCAGGATTTGGTGTTTTCCCCGAAATGCTGAGGCTGGAAAGGGAGGTGGAAATGCCAAAGGCTTGGCAGGAAATGGGAATAACAGCAATCTCCAGAGGATGGGATTTCCAGGTGTTTTCATTCAAGGACACACAAGCTGCAAGACAATTTTTTCCTGGAGAAATGCTCCCAGGAATTGTCAGCCTCTGGAGGAATTGTTAAAATACGGATTTGCAAACATTGCAAACTCCCCTCATGGATCACAGGAATTGTTCCCCTAAAAAAACCACAGAGCCTGGGCTCCACCACAGAGAGCTCCTGTTCCGTGGAGAACAACTCTCCTTGCTGGAAAGGAGGGGAAGTTTTGATTTTTTTTTGGTTTTTTTTTGAGGCTGGAAAGCAGGATGCTTTTCCTCCAAGGAAAGCTCTGCTCCCTTTCCCTCCTCGTGCAGAGGCTGTGGGGACCTTCCCACCAATCCCACACCTCTGCCAAGGGTCTCCATGAGCCCCGAGTTCCTCCAGCCTCTGGTGCCAGGGAAACGCTGATTTCCATGCCAAATATTCCAACTGGAATTTTCTGACAATGGGGTTGGAATTCCTGGTGGTTCTTCCCAATATTTGGGTTGGAATTCCTGGTGGTTATTCCCAAAAGGGAGTTGGAATTCCTGGTGTTTATTCCCAAAAGGGTGTTGGAATTCCTGGTGGTTATTCCCAGCAGTGGGGTTGGAATTCCTGGTGGTTATTCCCAAAAATGGAGTTGAAATTCCTGGTGGTTATTCCCAACACTGGGGTTGGAATTCCTGGTGGTTATTCCCAACATTAGAGTTGGAATTCCTGGTGTTTTTTCCCAATATTGGGGTTGGAATTCCTGGTGGTTTTTCCCAATGTGTCCTGTCACAAAATCATGGAATATCCCGAGTGGGAAGGGACACACCAGGCTCCTCAAATCCAACTCCCGGCCCTGCCCAGCACTGTCACCCCCTCAGGAGCAATCCCACATTTTCCTGGCAAATCCATCTTAGGAAAAGCAAGGACACACTCAATCCCCACTGGAAAGACAATGCTGGGATTTTCTCCCTTTTTTTTTTTCCCCTCTCTCACTGATATCCTCCCTCTTTTTTTTTTCCAAAAATGGGTAAAATTTCTCTCCCCATTCCAGACAATTTTTTTTTTTTCTGCTCAGCTCCTTTTGGTATTTGGGGTTGTTTAGTGGCATCATCCCAGAGATTGAATCCAGCTGTTCTCCAGCCACCCCGGGCTCTCCTTGGAATGTTGAGTGTGCCATGGGATAAGAGCATCCCCAGGGCTGAAACAAGGAGCAGGATTTTCATCCCCATTCCATGGGATGCCTGGTTTAAATCCCTCCAGCAGAAAAATAAAAATAAATTTTAAAAATACACAAAAATAAAATTTAAAATAAAACCCCCAAAATATATAAAAATAAAATTTAAAAATACACAAAAATATAATTAAAAATTAAAAACCCACCCCAAAAATATAGAAAAATAAATCTAAAAATAAAACTAAAAAATCAAAAATAAATGTTAAAATAAGTGTTAAAATAAATGTTAAAATAAATGTTAAAATAAATGTTAAAATAAAGCAGTGAAATGGATTAAAAAAAAAAAAAACCCAACCTAATGACCACTGTTGAAAAAACAAATCCCCGACTCCAGCCCCTGCCAAGTGAATAAATTGCAGGAATTCCATTTTTCCAGTGGTTTGGAAGGAATCATTTCTAATAGAAATGATGTTTTTATTGGCCAGGGTTCTTCTTTCTTTTCTTAACAAACTGCATCGAGCTGAAAGAATCTCGTGGGTGAATTTATTGTGCCTGGAAGCCACAAGCTGATGGTGCTGGCTGGATCCCAGGGAAGAGCCCAGGAATCCCAGGGATAAATCTCCAGGCTGGTTCTGCCTGTTTCCCTGCATTTAGCACCAGGTTCATCTCTTCTGATCCAGCTGTTAATTTTATCTGGTGGAAAATCCCATTCCCAAGTCCCAGAGCTGGGAATGGCATGGACGCTGCTGGGATGGGCTGGAATTCCAAGGAAATCCCTTGGCTGAGCTGTGCCATGGTTACAAAAATGTAACCACAAAAATTCACCAAAATTTGGGGATTTTCCCATCCTTTCTCCACAGATTCTGGAATATTTTGGTCTGAAAGAGCAAAATTCCCACTGTTCCGAGTGGGTGGGGTTGGACAAGTGGAGGCTGGATGATCTGCCCTCCAGGAATGGGGATATTTCTGGGAATCATTCCTAGGAATCCCAATCCTGGTGCTCAGGTCCCCTTGCTCCTTGGGCACCTCCACTCCAAACATGGATTGAACCCGCTGCATTTCATCCCACAGAATATTAACCAAAAACGGGATATTTTCCATCACCTGCCTGATGGAAAAATATGAGAATCCCATGGGAATTGCAGTGGAAAAAAACCTTGGAAGGCTCGTTCGGTGTCAGGGATCGGGGGGACAAACACAAGTTGGACTCAGAGCAAAATTCCACCTAAAGCTGGAGTTGTTTGGATCTCTGGAGCTTGGGGTGAATCCTTCAGTTCCCCTGGCTGTGCCTTCAGCCCAGCTGGATCCCAGCTTGAGATTCCCACTGTTCCATGGGAACAGTGAAGGGTTCTGTGGATTTGAAGGAGTTCAGAGGGAGCCTGACCCTCGTCCCAGCCTGGAGGGCTCCGAGCCCAGCCCGTGGTCTCTCTGCTCCACCCCATCCCCAGAGCCCCAAATCCCTGAGGGAAAGCTCTCAGGAACCCCAAATCCCAGAGGGAAACTTCCCTGGAACCCCAAATCCCAGAGGGAAACCTCTCTGAAACCCAGAATTCTAGAGGGAAACTACTCTAGCAACCCCAAATCCCAGAGGAGAAACTTCTCTGGACCCCAAATTCCAGAGGGAAACTTCCCTGGAACCCCAAATCCCAGAGGGAAACTTCTCTGGAACCCCAAATTGCAGACAGAAACTTCCCTGGAACCCCAAATTCCAGAGGGAAACTGCCCTGGAACCCCAAATCTCACAGAGAAACTTCTCTAGAACCCCAAATCCCAGAGAGAAACCTCACTGGAACCCCAAATCCCAGAGGGAAACTTCCCTGAAACCCCAAATTCCAGAGGGAAGCTTCCCTGAACCCCAAATCTCAGAGAGAAACTTCTCTGGAACCCAAAATTCCAGAGGGAAACTGGTTGTTGTGCTTTCCAAAACCCTGGCAACAAAACCTCGTTAGGAAAACAAAGCTCCAAAGGGTTCCAGGCCCCTTTTGGCCTCTCTTTTTTGTGGCCACGTTTTGAACTAAGGACCTCACTGTGCAATTCACTGCTTTTGTTCCTTGTTTTCCAGAAACAAAAACAACCTGTGGGATTGGGGGTTCTGAGAGAAATTCCTGGGTGTCAATATCCATCTGTTCCCTCACATTTTCCTTGGAGGGCCTGGAATCAAACCCCTTCTGGGGGAGGTTGTTTGGCTGTCCCGAATCCAGGCAGGATTTGGGGCTGGCTCACTCCAGCAGAACAGGAAATATCTTTTTTTTCCCTTTTTTTTTATTTTGGCTTTTTTTTTTTTTTTTTTTGCCAGGGTCCCTGTGATTTCCATCCAATGCTGCCGCATTTTGATTGAGGTGGATTTGGGTTGGAAAAGGATGGAATTGCTGTGGGATGAGCACCTTGCAAAGGCCGGCTCAGCAGCTGGCTGATCCCAGCAGGGAATTATTCCAACGTGGTGCCTCGGATTTAAAATTGGATTTAGAAGCCAAGCAGCTGAAGCCACTTGAAAATGGATTTAGGAGCCACTTGAACTTCCTGTCGAGGATGATCCCAATTTTGTTTCACATGGAGCAAACCCTCCCTGGGGTTTTAGCAGCAAGGGAAGCTCCTGAGCTGCTAATCCTGAACATAAAATCCTGGAAAGATCTTAAATCACTGAGGAGGGAAAACCAACCCAGCAGGGCAAGACGATCCCTCTTGGAAGTGAACTTTTCCCTTCCTTTGGAAGAACATTGTTTACTTTACACTTTACAGAGAGATGTTTTCCCTAGAAAAGTCACAAAAACCTTGAAAACAGCTCCGAGGGTCAATCCCCTGCTCCCTTGCCCTGTGCTAACACCAATTATGATAATGACGATCTCTAACTCGCCATTAAAAATTAAATTAATCCATTTCCTCTCATTAGCTGCACAAAGCAGGTGTGCAGGTGTGTGTGGGGGAGGTTATTCCCATGGTTTTCCAGTTTTCCCAGACTGAGCTCAGAAATTGAGGTGTGGGGAGGGTTATTCCCAAAGTTTTCCAGTTTTCCCATGCTGAGTTTAGAAATCCAGGTGTGTGTGTGGGGGGTTATTCCCAAAATTTTCCAGTTTTCCCAGACTGAGCTCAGAAATTGAGGTCGGGAGGGTTATTCCCAAAGTTTTCCCAGACTGAGCTCAGAAATTGAGGTCGGGAGGGTTTATTCCCAAAGTTTTTAAGTTTTCCCAGACTGAGCTCAGAAATCCAGGTGGGGTGGGTTTATTCCCAAAGTTTTCCAGTTTTCCCAGACTGAGCTCAGAAACCCAGGTGTGTGTGGGGAGAGTTATTCCCAAAGTTTCCCCAGACCGAGCTCAGAAACCCAGGTGTGTGTGTGGGAGTGTTATTCCCAAAATTTTCCAGTTTTCCCAGACACACTCCAGTTTTCCGAGCTCAGAACCCAAGGTGTGTGTGGGGAGGGTTATTCCCGTGGTTTCCCAGAGCTGTGCCCGGGGGTGTCACTTACTGGGGACCCTGTTGATGGCGCGCAGGGGCCGCAGGACGCGCACGGTGCGGATGGCGGACAGGCTGACGTTGTGGCCATCCAGGGAATATTCCATCATCCTGCAGGGAAAACAGCACAGCAGTCAGGACGGGGGTGCTCAGGAAAAGCTCAGGAGAAGCTGCCTGCAAGCCCAGGGGTGCTTGGTTGCAATTCCATGAAGCAGTTCCAGGCTGGATGGGGTTTGGAGCAATCTGGGATGGTTGGAGTTATCCCTGCTCATGGCAGGGCTGGAATGGGATGAGATTTAAAGTCCCTTCCAGCCTTTACTGCCTTTACTTTGGGAAGCAGGATTTTCCTTCCAGCGGCGTGAAGAAACCTCCAAGGAAGCTGCAGAGGGAAACTCCAACAGGGATTGTGGTGATGGGACAAAGGGGAACGGGTTCACACTGAAAGAGGGGAAATTTAGATGGGATGTTGGGAAGGAATTCCTGCCTGTGGGGGTGAGGAGGCCCTGGCACAGATTCCCAGAGAAGCTGTGGCTGCCCCTGGATCCTGGAAGTGTCCAAGGCCTGGCTGGATGGGGCTTGGAGCACCCCTGGGATAGTGGGAGGTGTCCCTGCCTGTGACATGATCCTTAAGGTCCCTTCCAACCCAACCCATTCCATGATTCCCCGACTCTCCAGGACAAGGAGCTGCTCCCCAGCTTTTCTCTCCTCCTGTGACCAAACCTGAACACCCAAACCAACAAAAAATGCACAAATCATTTTCTTTCCATTTGATTATTAAGAATAAAGAACATTTTCACCTTGATTGTTCTTCCCCACTCCCCCTAAACATTTTGGATGGATTGGCACTCAGTAGGTGATTCCCTACACTGGAAAAATGGGAGGCACAAGGCTTTGGGATGTCTTGTGCCATCAACAGCTTCCAAACCTTCAGCTCTCAAACCCAAAACTTATCCTGGGAACCTGCAAGATCTCCAGGGACTGGAGGGACCAGGATGCCAAGAGTGGGGTCCTGTTATCAGATTCTGCCTGTAAATCCTGAATCCCTTGGAAATGCCCCACAGAAATCCACTGGAGCTGGGAATTTTGGGAGGATTGGCACTGGGTAGGTGATTCCCTACCCTGAAAAACAAGAGGCACGAGACTTTGGGATCCAAACCTTCAGCTGTCAAATCCAAATCATATCCCGGGAGCCTGGAATGTCTCCAGGGACTGGATGCACCAGGAACCTCTGGGTTTCAGCTCTCCTGAGCACCAGACAGAGAGCTCACCAGTTCCACGGGGCTTGAAACGTTCCAGGGAACATTTCTGGGGCGAGGAAAACATGAAAGGACTCTGGGAGCTGGAAGGAACTTCAGACACCATCCGTGCTGGAGGCGGGAGCTGTGTTTATTTTGTAGCTCCCCTGCTCCCTTTGGAGCTGCTGCTGAGGCAAACCAGCTCCTCTGAGGAGGCAGAACGGGGCAAACAAAGCTCTGCTGATCACTTGTTCCCTTCTCATCACAAAAAAACCCTCGGAATAACTTCAGCACATCCATCCCCTGGCTGGAAAAAGCAGCTTTGTTGTTCCAGTGGTGAGTTCCCTGCTAAAAGCAGCTCCAGTTGTAGGAGCACACGCTGGATTGAAGGGCGGTGGTGGTGAGAGGTGAATCCCAGCCCTCAGCACAGCTTCTCCTCCCCCAGGGGTACTCCCAGCTCCAGCCTCTCTTTGGAGAGATGGGAAATCATACCCCAGATACGGCTCAAATCAACCAGAAACATCTGAAGATCCAGGATCATTCAGGAGAGGTGGGAAATCATATCCCAGGTATGGCTGAAATCCACCAAAACCATCTGGAGATGGTCCAGGATCATCCAGGGAAGGTGGGAAATCATATCCAAGGTACAGCTCAAATCCACCAAAACCATCTGGATTGGCCAATCCACCAACCAAGGATTGGCCAGGGAAGGTGGGAAATCATATCCCAGCTATGGCTCAAATCCACCAGAAACATCTGGAGATGGTCCAAGGATTGGCCAGGGAAGGTGGGAAATCATATCCCAGCTATGGCTCAAATCCACCAGAAACATCTGGAGATGGTCCAAGGATTGGCCAGGGAAAGTGGGAAATCATATCCAAGTTACAGCTCAAATCCACCAAAACCATCTGGAGATGATCCAGGATCATCCAGGAGAGGTGGGAAATCATATCCCAGGTATGGCTCAAATCCACCAAAACCATCTGGAGATGGTCCAGGATCAGCCAGGGAAGGTGGGAAATCATATCCCAGGTCTGGCTCACATCTGGAGAAGGTCTGGGATCAGCCAGGGAAGGGGTTTTCTTCTTCTCATCTCCAGCCTGAGTAATGCCACACCTCCAGCGGGGTCTCCTGCTGTTTTCATCCTCCCCAAACATCTTCCAGCCATGGCAGGTGGGGAAAAACCTTGGAAAACTCCCAAATGGCCTCAGCAGCCACTTTCCCCCTCATTCCAACAGCAAAATTCCCGGTGCCAAAGCTGCCCCTGAGGATGAGCAGAGGGCTCAGCCCTTCTGCCTCCATGGGGTGCCCAATCCTGGGTTTGGGGGAGCTCTGAGGAGCTGGGGGTTTTCTGCTCATCCCACAGATCCAACATGGAAAAACACCCTCAGCTCCTTGATCAGAATCCTGATGCCGAGTTTTCCCCTGCCACTCCTCCCTTAAACACCGCAGCAGCTTTATAGGAAAACATAATTAAGGTAAAAATAATTAATAATTAGGGGGTTTTTTTTGTTGTCCCTGATGTTCCTTCTCCAACTGCACCCGAGTTCCAAGGAAGCTCCGCTCAGGAGAGCTCATGTTTTATTCAGGGCACTAAAACCATTCCTAATTGTATTCCAGACAAATAACACAGAGCACAACAAAACCCCATTAGTGCAGGGAAGATGGCACAGCGCTAATGGAAAGGGAAAAACGCCCCAACATATTCCAAGGATGTTTTAATTAACCCCGGGCTGGTCATTAGGAACGCAGGAATTCAGAAGTCAGGCTGTAATTAAAGCTTTCCATCCCTTCCAGGGCGTACTGAGCAGGTAGGAGAGCCTGGGCTTTCCAAAGCTGTTTATTTATTGGGTAAAAAAAAATAAAGTTTGAGCCTTGCCAAGCTTTTACTCCACTCAGTTATTCCCTGTGGGGGTGAGGGAAGGGGTGTCAAAAGCAGGAGGATCATCCTTGGAGCTGTTTATTAACACATCCTGCACAAACCAGCAGCTGGGGGAGATGGAGTGAAGCTGTAAACCAGGAGGAGTTTGGAATTTGGGTGAAATCCCAGCCAGCTTTTCCCACTGAGATTTCAACCTTCCTAATGGGGTTTTTGGGCTGAATTCTTGTTCACCCCATCGCTGCCTCACTCTGCTGCTGGCACGGGGCAGGAGTGGGGCTGAGCTGAGTTTTTTTTTGGAGATAACAGCACTGGGACACTCAGGATGTGTTAGGATTAAAGGATTGCTCCAAACCCCCACAGCTCTGCCTGATATTCACCACCCACCCCCAAACCCAGCGTGGTTTTGGGATGAGGATTAAAAAGAATCAGATTTGGGAGATTCTGCCTCCCAAGGCATTGTGAGAACCAGCCAGGACAAGGCCGGGATTTGGCTCCCGGGGATTTCCCTGCCCCAGGATGGGGGGATGAAGTGGTTGCTGACCCTGCCATGACGATGAAGAAGTCCAGGCGGTTCCAGGTGTCTCCAAGGTAACACTTCTGCCCAAAGATGCCCAGGGCCACCATCTTGATGACCATTTCCACGGCAAAGAAGGCAAAAATGAAGTCATCAAACGCCTGGAGAGCGGGAAAAGAGGATTTCAGTCAGTCCTGAGCACCCCCAGCACGGGGACATTCCATGTTCCCGTCACCAAAGTGCCACCTCCCAGCTCCCAAATCAAACCTGCCCCTGGCACAGCTCCTGGCTCGTTCCAGGCCTTGGGAAGTGCTCCCAGCTTTGGTTCATGCCCTGATAAGGCGTGAGGGTATCACAGGGCTGGAGCCCCAGCTGAGCCAGGCTGGGAGAGCTGGGAGTGTTCACCTGGAAAAGGCTCCAGGGAAACCTCAGAGCCTAAAGGGGCTCCAGGAGAGCTGGAAAGGGACTTGTCCAGCCTGGCCTGGGACACTTCCAGGGATGGGAGCCCACGAGTTTTGTGGTGTCCAAGGAATCCAGAGGGATCTGCCTTCCCACTTCGGAGCCCTTGTTAAGGATGGAGAGAAAGGACCTGGCTGGGACAGATCCACGCCAGCCTTTAGGCTCACCCCAAGCAGACCCCACACAGGCTTTGTGGAAAACCCACCCCAGCTCTGTGGGACAGCTTGTCCTGGGGAAAAGGAACACGATGGGGGTCCCATCTCCCCGAGCAGCCGCCCCAGCCCCGCATCCCACAAACCCCGGGGATCTGGGGCCGGGGACTCCTCACCTCCAGGATGGTGCAGCGCTCTGACTGGCACTCCACGTCCTCGCAGGGCTGGAACATGCCCAGGGTGACGCAGTTGAGCAGGATCACCAGCATGCTCACGTGCTCGAACCAGGTGGCACCGGGTTAAGGACAGCACAGCCTGGGCAGGGAACACATCCACACCATCCTCCCATCCAAACCCTTCTCCCGGGCTATTCCCAGCTCCAAATCCCGAGTTTCAGCAGGGGATCACCCCACAGCAAGAGAGAAACTCAAGGGCACCACCACCAGAGCAGTGCCCAGTGCCAACCCTGCTCTTCTGGATTCCCTCCGGAGTTGGGGGAATGAGGTTCTCCCATTCCAACCCCATTCCCACATCTCCAGAAGGGAGAGATTCCATTCTGAGATCCACATCCTGATGGAAATGAGGTTCTCCCATTCCAACCCCATTCCCAAATCTCAAGGGATGGCAGATTCAATTCCGAGATGCACATCCTGATGGGAAAGAGGTTCTCTCATTCCAACCCCATTCCCAAATCTCAAGGAATGACAGATTTCACTCTGAGATCCATATTCTAATGGGAAAGAGGTTTTCCCATTCCAACCCCATTTCCACATCTCCAGAAGGGACAGATTCCACTCTCAGATCCACATCCTGATGGGAATGAGGTCCTCTCATTCCAACCCCATTCCCACATCTCAAGGAACGACAAATTTCACATCCTGACGGACAAAGACAAAACAGAACCAAGCTGGTGGGGCCAAGGGTGGGAATGTTGGGATTCAGGATGCAGAGGGCATGAAAAAGAAGGAAAGGGCTCCCAGCTGGATGTCTCCAGTCTCCAAAATTCCCTCATATTCCTCACAGGATCCGCCAGTGCTCAATTAACCGATAATTAATTGATCTAAGTAGGAAGTGGTGATTTGCATCAGTGCAAAATAGGCCCAAAGTTGCTGTTTGCTGCTGGCAGGACAATTAAAAATCCCACAAAAAGATGGAATAATTCTGCAAATTAAGCAGGAACGAGAGAACTGTTTCTAGGGAAAATAATTGGAAACATCTGGATGTGAATAAACCTTTGTGCTTCCGAACCCACACCTGGGGGAGGCAGAGAGAGGCACAGACATTGAATTATTTCTGATAACAGCAATTCCTGGATAAAAAACCTCCCATGTTTATTCCTTAGGAATATTTTATCTGGGATTTTATCCGTTCAGGATAAAATTTATTGCAGCAGATCAGTGCTTCAGTCTCAAACTGGTTTTGCACGTTCTTACTCATCCAGATGAAAAAAAAAAAAGGCAAAAATCAGTGGGGTCAAATCTTGCAGCTCCCTAAAATCTGATCCCAAAAACCAAGTTCTTATTTTAGAGGGGCTTTAATTGGAAAATAAATTTAATTTAATTTAAAAAATCTAATTAATTAAATAAAATTTAATTCAGAGCTGGGAACGCCTCAAAGCTGGGAATCAACAGGGCAGGCTTGGAAACCCACTTGTCCAAAATGGAAATAAATGTAGGAAGCCTGAGAAATAAATGAAATAAAATCCTGGGAATGAAGCAGGAGAAGCTCCTGATGGGATTTTTACATCGCTGAAATTCCAATGTTAGTTTAATTTCTCCCTCCCTTCCATGATTTCTTCCTGATTTTTCTCATCTTTAGGAGCTATTTGGATGCTTTTCCCTGGAAGCCCAGAGATAATCCAACCCCACTGAGCCAATACCCAAATCCTGCCCCAAAACTCCGACCACAGCCAGATTCCATTCCCAATATTCCATGGAGTGATGGGATCCATGTAAAATTCCCTATAAATAGGGCTCCTGTGTCTGCAGTTGCATAAATTTCCTTTATTATATTTGCAGATTTTTTCCTCCCCTTTAAAGTCCCTGGAGCCCCAAAAACTGGGATTGAACCCCCTGATTTCCTGCTTTTCCAGAACCTCCCAAAGCCATCCAGGCTCCAGCAGCCCCATGGAAATGTCCCAAAAAAACCCCCTGGGATGGGGATGGGGTGATGCTGCTTGGCAGGGTGGGATTAGGGATCACATTCCCAGGGATGAAAAACCCAATTCTGGTAGGATGGGAAAACCTCCAGAGGAGGGGAAAAAAAAAAAGTGAGGAAATGGTGAAAAAAAGTCCTGGAGCAGCACAAAGAGCAAGGATGTGACTGGAGAGGGAATTCCCACAGAACATCCTCGGGGATGTTCCCAGAGCGCTTTTCCAGCCGGGGAGTCGGGGAAGGTGAGGGATGGCACAAATTCCTCCCGGCAAATCCCCTAAAAGCGGGAACGCGGCTGTTGCCATGGCAACGGCGGCTCGGGCAACTTCCCAAATCCTTGGGAAGGGAAAGAGCCGAGGGGGATCCGCGCTGGAGGCAGAGAGCATCCCAAAGGGATTGCTCAATATTTCTTCCTCTGGCAGAAATTCCAGGGAAAAGACATCTCAGAACACTCAGGCCGCGCTCAGATTCCCAGATTTCAAATTCCCAGATGGATTCCCTGTGGGAAGGGGCTCCTGGTTTCTCTGAGGGATCCACAGCAGCTCTTAGACTGAAGTTTAGTCCCGAGTTTAAAAGCAGCACCACAAACCCCAGGCTCTGCTCCCAAACGCTGGCTCCATCCCTGACACTCCTGACTCTCCCAGGGAAGCTCTCCTGATGCTCCCTGCCAGTTCCATGTGGGATTTATGGAATTTATTTTCCCACATTATTATTTTTAAGCCACTCGGTGGATTTTAAGCTGTTATTTTCCGCCGGGATTTGGCAGCCTGCTGGTTATTATGGATCTCCACCATCCCTCTCCCAAATCCTACAAATATTCCTGCAATAAACACAGCAAAACTAACCTGGGATGGCATCACCACTGTGACAGATTCACGGTTTTCATTCCATGCTTGGAATGAAGGACACAATTCCCAAATTCCCAGGAGCTCCAGAGGGAGCAGCTCCGTTTAGAAATTCCCAATCCTCATTCCATGTGGGAGAGAGGCCGGAGCCACAGGCCTGACACCCAGGAACTGAACAGAAGCAAGATCATGGCACTATTTTCCCATAATCTTATTATTTTTTAAGCCACTCAGGGGATTTTGGAGACTTAACCCATGATTTTAACCCCTGGGATTTGGTGGGATCCTGGTTATTATGGATCTGTCCGAGGCTGAGGAAAATCCCGAAGCCCTAAAGCCCAGTTTGGTTCCAAGAAAAACCAAATATTTATGGGAGGAGCTGCCAAGGGAAGTTTCAGTTCGGGTGGTTTGAGGTGTGAGTAATGCACAGAATACAAACACAAATCCTGAGAATTCCAGAGCGTTCCAGGGATGTCCTGCTCCTCTGAGAGCAGCGGGATTGGGTGGGGAATGTGGGAAGGGGAAAGGGAAAGGGATAAAAAAAGGGTGAGGAAAAAAGGGGGGAGAAAAAAGGGAATTCATAATAAATTATAAATTATAATAATTTATTGTTATTTATTATGAAGTAGAATAATTTATTATTATACTTTATAATATATTATTATAATTTATAATAATTTATTGTTATAATTGATTCTAAATTATAATAATTTATTCTAAAATTTTATTTAACATTTATAATATTTATAAAATAAAATAGAACAAAATCAAACAAAAATAAAAGCTATAATAATAGATAATAGTAATATATAATAATATGCTAATAAAATAGCAGTGCAGATACTGATTATAGTGATGATGACAATTAATAATTATGATAATAACGATAATAATGATGATGATCAAGTTAATAATAGCAAAGCAAGTGGATGAACAAAGGATAGGGACGATCCAGAGAAGGAGCCACAACCCAACACCAGGGTCCTGTGTCACCTGGTCCCCAAATTGCCACCCTGGTGTCCCCAGAGCCCGAGCTGGGGTGGCCCTGGAAATGAGGGTGGCTGGAAAAGGTGACAAGGAGCAAAACAAGGGACAATAACAATGCCAATTGTTCAGGAAAAATGGGGTTTTGGAGGCAGGATCAGCACACGGCAGAGCCAAATGTCACCTGGTCCCAAAATTGTCACCCTGCTGTCCCCAGGGTCAGCACACAGCAGAGCCAAATGTCACCTGGTCCCAAAATTGTCACCTGCGTCCCCGGTCAGCACACAGCAAGCCAAATGCATTGCTGAGGCAGCCTGGGCTGGGGATGAGATGTCCCTGGGAATGAGTGTGGCTGGAAAAGGTGACAAAGAGCAAAAAAAGGGACAGTAATAACGCCAACCTTTGCAGGAGCTGGGATTTTGGAGGCAGGGACAGCAGAGCCATGTTCCCCCCGAGGCAGGACACGTGGAATTCCCAGGAAATGTTCATCAAAGCCAACCCAGGGCTGCTCCTGGAGTGTGGGGTTTGTTTAGAGCAGAAATTCATTCCTGCTCAGCCCCAAAGCAGCTCCTGGCTTTGATCCCGTGCCTGCTGTGCCCCTTGAGCTGGGCTGTCACTGCCTGCATGACATTTGGTGGCTTTGGGGGTCACCGGTGGCCTTGGCAGCGCTGAGTTAATTCCATCTCAGAGAGTTTTTCCTGAATAATTCTGGGATTCTCTCTTGGCCTTTGCTCTTAACCTGGGCATGAACCCCAACATGAGCAGATCCTGAGGGATGCTTTCCCTCTGTTCCCAAGGATTTTTCCATGTGCTGCCCGGGGATGCTTTCCCTCTGCTCCCCAGGATTTTCCCCCTCTGTTCCCCAGGGATTTTTCCATGTGCTCATTAGGGATTTTTCCCTCTCTGTTCCCAGGATTTTCCCCTCTGCTCCCCAGGATTTTCCCCTCTGCTCCCCAGGGATTTTTCCATGTGCTCCTTAGGGATTTTCCCCCTCTGCTCCCCAGGGATTTTTCCATGTGTTCATTAGGGATTTTCCCCCTCTGCTCCCCAGGATTTTCCCCTCTGCTCCCCAGGATTTTCCCTCTGCTCCCCAGGATTTTCCCCCTCTGCTCCCCAGGGATTGCCCAGGGCACAGCACCCAGTGCCCACCTGGCCACCCCAGGGCCAGCTCCTGGCACACACCCAGGGCCAGATGGATTTATCCATTCCAATGATCCTTCCCAGGGTTACCCAGCAGAGAAAGGATTTTACAGCCATAATTGAGGAGAAGGCAAAGCAGGCACTGCCTGGCCCCAAAGTTGGGGAAGGGGCAGCAGCAGGGGGGGCTGGCAGCATTCCCAGCAGCATTCCCAGCCCCGGGCTGCAGCTGGATGCAGAGCAGCCACACGTTCCTGCTGCTCTGTCCCCAACATCTGCTGCAGCCACAAATCCCTCCCAAAGCCAGCTCCAGACAGAGAATGCCCTTTTCACCCCGGGAATGGCGCTCCCAGCTCCCAGGGCTCGAGCTGGGCTGGGGAATGGGATCGCCTCCAGGCCCTGCCACGCTCCAGGAGCTCTTTTCCCAACTTTTCCCTGGCTCTGGATGTGCAGAGCTCAGTGGGGCTTTTCCAGCCACAGCCCTGAGCCTGGAGTGGAGCCCTCGGTGCTCCCGAGCTGGGCTGGGCCTGGGGTGAGTGTGGCTGAAAGAGGGGACAAGGGACAAAAGAAAATGGGATTTTGGAGCTTTCTGACTTTCTGTTCCCTGCCTGAGCATCCTGGGCTCCCACAGGACACATCTGGATCTCAGGGTGTCTGTGCAGGGCCAGGAGCTGGATCCTTGGGGATCCCTTCCAGCCCAGGAGATTCCAGGATTCTGATTTTTAGGAATTTTCCATCCATAACACTCCTATGATCCTACAACCCTGGAACTCCTCATGATCTGCCCCCTCCAGGCTCCCTTTTCCAAGGGAGATCCTGGGATTTTTTTCATTTGGATTTTAATTCAGCTGGGAGAACTCCAGTGCCATTCCCAAAGAGCCAGAATCCTGGGATGGATTTGCAGGAGCAGCAGCAGCATCCTGGATAAATACTTCCCAGAAAACCACCTGTGTCCCTGCCGGAGGTTTGGATTCCTGGAAAAATATTTCCCAGGGATTCCCAGGTTCTCCCTCCTTTTCTCAGGCTGGATTTGGGATGGCTGAATCCGCCCAGGAGCTGTGACACATCCCTGAGCTGCAGCAGCACAATCCCAACATAAACACATTCCCACACATCCCAGAGATGTTGTTTCTATCCTGGGGATTCCCAGGCTGCTGTGGGATCCCAGACAGGCTCCTGATCTTTAATTCTCTGTGTGAGTAATGCCTTTCCCTGCTCCTCACCCCAAACGCTCTTTCATCCTCTCCCTGTGCTTCTCCTCCCTCTGGATTTATTCCCTTTCATCCCAGCTCTGCCAGCATGGCAAACACGGCCCCAAATGCCAGAGGAAATGAGGCACAGGCAGATGCAGCAGGGATATCTGAGATAACAACAGATCCCACACCCAACCTACCCCAAATCCAGGGAATTGGCCCTGAATCTCCTTCCAGGAGCTGCTGCACAGGGAGTGGATGCAGGAATTTGGGGAGAAATCCACAGTGGCAGCTGTGAATCCCTGGGCTCCCTGCTGGAGCTGAATCTGTGGCAGGTTCAAAGTGGATGAAGGATGAATTAATTTAGGGAAAAGGGATGGTTTTATCCCAAAGCTCTGGAGGTTACAGGATATGGAGCATCCAGCCAGGATCCTCCAGTCCAGCTGTGCATGGATCACACCTGGATTGAACTCCTGGATTTAATCTGTCACCAGGACAAATCCATGGACTCCCCATCCCTCTGCTCCACAGCCTGGAAACGTCCCACCACAGCATTGTGGCTCCCTGGATATCCCCAAATCCCACGGAGAACACCCCATTCAGTGCCTCTGGCAGCCTCCTCATGCAGAACCCCCTTGGAATTCTCTCCCACCCAGCCAGGGACTGGAATCCCACCTCCCAATGGGCTCAGGATGTCACAGTGGGAAGGGGAAAATTCCCTGGAAGTGACTTTGGCAGCCATCTGTGACCCCAGAGGTGCCCTGGGTGGCCACACCAGGAGAAGCTCCCACCAGCCTGCACTTCTCCCTGTGCTGTCTCCTCCTTCAGCCTCCAACTGGAATACCCCCAAAAATAAATCCAAAAAAGCATCTCGAGGTGCAGCTGGCAGAAAGGAAGGAGCCCTGGCCATCCCTTTGGAGCTGAGGGAAAGGAACCAGCAGATTCCCAGGCCACAGGAGGTTCAGCTGTGGCGTTTCTAACCCAAAATTCCAGGTTTGCAGCTGGAGAGCAGCTCCAGGAAAAGCCAGCTGGAAATGAGGGATGCACATCTCACTGAGGGCCTGATCCAGGTGGATCTGAGCAGGACAGGAGCTCATCCTGAAGGGGGGAATCTGGGATAAAAATGCTGCTGGAGACGGGATTTCCTTCACCACAACTCCCAGCTATGTGTGCCCATCAGGTGCTGTCACACGCACGAGTTCAGTCACTCCATAAATCACCCAAAAAAGCTCCATTTTCCCATCTAAAATCTCTCATCCCAGCAGCTCCTCCCAGTAACACCAGCAAGGCCCAGTGGCTGCTCCCCGAGCCAGCCCCATCCATCCCCGCTCCAGGCTGACACGTGGCGTTCCCCCCAAAACGCCTGGAATGGCTCCGAGCTCAATTCCAGCCCTAATTCCAAGGCAAGGTCTCCCAGAGCTCAGCTCCAAGAGGTTTTGTAAACAAAGCCACCAAACAAAAGCCTCCCAAAGCTCGGCGTTAATGGAAAAGTTATCGGGCTGCTTTTTTCCCCTCCTCTTTTCTTTTCACGCAGCAATAAAAGAAAGCTCCTGATAAAACTCCCCCTGCAGCGTTCGCAACCCAAACGAGGAGGCTGTGGTGCCACATGGGGAGCTGCAAAAATCCCCTTTTCCCACCCTTTTCCCAAGCTCTCCTACCTCAGGTCCCTCAGAATCCCCAGGATTTCCCTGCAGGATCCTCCCAGGTGCTGCCACAAACAGCGCAAGGTGAGCAAGGAAACGTGGGGCTGGATGCAGGAGGAATTTGGGAATAACTTCTCCCTCCTCCCCCTAATTAAGGCCCTGCCACTAATTAAGGCCCTGCTTATTAGCAAGGGGCTCGGGAGCTGCAGCTGGCACAGAGGGGCAGTGCCAGGGCTGAGGGTGTTTCCTTAGGGAGGGATCACGGCACTGAAACTGGGGAAAAAAAATCGCAAAACATCATTTACAAAATTATTTATAAAATTTATAATTTTAATTATAATTATTTTAGTCTTAAATTTATAAACAATTTAAATTAAATTAAAATGATAAGTAATTTTAATTATAATTTAAATTTAATTAAGTGATGGCATAAAATTTATCATTTTAATTTATAAAATTTATCATTTAAAATTTATAAAATTAAAAGTGATAAAATTCCAGGGATGCTTGCCCTGGAGAGCAACAGGTCCCTGCCAGGCCTGGATGAGCCAGGGATGGAATTGGGATGGAAACCCTGTGGATTTGTCCCATCTTCCCACGTGTTTGCATCCTGAGGGTGCTGCAGGGAACAGATTTTCGCTCTGAGCACTGATGGATATTTTAATATTGAGCTGCAGCCCTGGGTGACGGCATTTAGGGTTTAGTCCTGGCTCAAGCACGTGTAAACCCAACCAGAGCTGGCCCAAATCCAGCAGAGCACTCAAACCAACGTTTTCCTGTGGATTTCACCCAGGTTTAGAGCGGGCAGGGCTGGAAATGGGAGGTGAGGGTGAAGCAGCACGAGGGGAGGATGTGATGGAGCAGGAGAGGAATTGCCAGGAAGCAAAGCAGGACAGGAATTGGTGGCCCAGCAAAGATGAACCTGAATTTCTCCATTTCTGCCAGGGCACTGTTCATTATCTCCATTTCCTCCTTCCAAGAGGGAATCACTCCAAGCTGTCAGCTGGAATTGGGGAATTCTGTGTGCAGGAAGAACAACCCAAATCAGGGGTTTTTCCCCCTCTCAGTAACAGAGCAAAGCTAAAACAAGGCTGGGAATCAAAGCTGCAGGAATCCCAGGACTCGCAGAGCTCCAGGCTGAGCACAGCCAGCCACACACACCAGATCCAGCTGCAAGCAGCAGAAACCCCTCAGCACTTCATGGGAATTTGCCACCGCTTTTCCCAGCCACGAGTTAGATCCCAAAATCCCTTTTTTTTCCACCCAGAATGTTGCAGTAGCTGTGACACCAAGCTTGGCATGGCTGAATCCCTCCATCCCTGCCATGCCCTGATGCTTCCCAGCTGGAATTTTCTGGATTCTCCCTCTCTGATTGTGCCAAACAACTTCCCCAGCGAGGAAAATATTTTGCTGTCTTCAGACTGAGTAAAAATAACCCTCAATTCCCTTCTCAATTAGGTGAGGGCTGGAATGGGCTGTTAATTGGGCCTCTCTTGCCTCAGATGATCTCTGGGAAGCAGCTCAGTCCCACAGAAGCACTGGGAAGCACAGCCAGGATGGGATAATGGGGCAGCTCATCCTGGGGGGGCTGCACAGGAAAGGGGAAGAGGGATTTGGGGGAAAAAATGGGAAAGGAAAAGGTGGCAAAGGCTGGAGGTTCATTGGATGCTCCAGCTCTAAAGCACGTGGAGGAATAGTTTAACTTGGAAAGAAAAAAAACAGGAAGAAAAACATTTCCAAGGGGGTTGCATAGGGAAGGGAAGAGGGATTTTGGGGGAAAATGGGAAAAAAAAGGTGGCAAAGGCTGGAAGTTCATTGGATGCTCCAGCTCTAAAGCATGTGGAAGAATAGACTGAATTTGAAAAAAAGGGAAAAAAAAAAAAAGGCAAGAGGGAAAAAAAAATTTCGAAAGGGAAGGATGTCCAGCTAGACGTGGAAAATCGACTGAATAAGTTGAGTGCGGGGGCTGCACAGAGAAGGGAAAAATGGATTTTGTGGGGGGGGAGATAGGAAGAAAAAGGTGGCAAAGGCTGGAAGTTCCTTGGATGCTCCAGCTCTAAAGCACGTGGAGGAATAATTTACCTTGGAAGGGAAAACCAGGAAGAAAAACCCGTTTCCTCGCGGATTAGAACCCGTTAATCGCGACAGAGCTACATTTGGGAATTAGCCTTTTGTTTCCCAAGAAACCCTCGGAAAACATTGCCAGGGCCAGTGTGCAGCCAGTGCCTCGGCGTGCCCCGGGCGGCTCGGTGCCAGCTCGGGAGGTGCCACCCACGCTGCCCGGGCGCTGCCTCTCCCTCCCCTGCCTGCCAGCTCCTCTTTTCCCTCGGGCTGATGAATAACGGGGATAAAAAGCAGGGAAAAAAGCAGCGTGACAGTCAATTAGTGCCTGTGATGGAGCACCCCGAGCAGCTCCTGCTCCCTGGATGCTCCCGTTAAACAAACCCCAGGGTGCCCCACGTGGAAGCGAAGGAGCTGCTGGTTTATCTCCCTGTTCTCCTACAGGATCACAGCTTCTGAAGCGTCCACGAGTCCTGCTGGATCTGTAGGGAAGGCTGGGTTATGGAATGTGAGCGTGGATCCTCTCGGCAGAGGGGTTGGATGGTGGGGATTGCACCTCTGGTTGCACCTTCCTGTCACCCTCTGCCTTTGCTTCTCTTTCCTTTATTTAACTTCATTTTGTAATACTTCCAGTCCTTTGTGGTTTTTGGTTTAGATCCTTTGAATGACCCGAGGGCCAGCCAAAAGGGCAGGAAATGGGACAGCGCCTCGGGATGAACCCAAAATGAGGATTTTTGGCAAAGCAGCGCTTGGGCCTGGTGGTTGAGATTTGTTGGAATGGGATTTTATGGGATATTGGGATAAATTTGGCTGGAGGAGCTGTGGCTGCTCCATCCCTGCAATGTCCAAGGCCAGGCTGGAGCAGGCTGGGACAGTGGGAGGTGTCCCTGCCCTGGCAGGGGTGGCACTGGGTGATTTTTAAGGTCCCTCCCAACCCAAACCATTCTGGGGTTCTCTGAAGGCCTTGAAAACCCCTGGTAATAAATCAGACAAAAGCCCAGACTCCAAACCCCTCCCTGCACTGGATTTGTGGGATTTCTCTAACCCAGCTGTGACTCAAGTGGGAATTCCTGCTTCCCTGTTTCCAACCCGCTCCTGGATGGATGAGGGTGCCAAATGTTCCCATTTGGGGTTTTCCACCCTGGCAGATCCCACCCTGCTGAGTGAGAGCCACGCCCTGGCATCAGCACAGCCAAAACATTCCCAAATTCCTGAGGCATTGGAGGGACTCATGGGAATGCTGAGAGAGGAGCATCCCTCTCCTCCACAGCAATCCCAGGGGGCAGAGCTGCCTCCAAATAATCCCTGTTATCCCCCCAAATCTCCATTATCCCATGCAAATTCCTGCTGCGGCTCCACCAAAGCATCGGGGTAGGAAGGAAATGAGGAAATGTGATGGGATTGTGTTTGCAGCAGAGCAGGGACAGCGAGGGCAGGCGCAGATATGGATCCACCTCCCACCTCCTGCGCCTCACTGGAGCTCAGCAGCATCCTCAGATCTCCCTTTTCCATCTCTTCTGAGCATGGGCTGTTCAGGGGAGATTCCAATTAAACCCAAACTCTGCCTGTGCTTCCAGAAAATCCCGGAGCCTGCAGAGAGGGAAGGACAGCAGGAGGACAAACTGCTCCCGTTCTGGATGGTGGCCCTGGAGATCACCTTGGTGTGTTCTCCCCATCAGGATGGAGCTGCTTTTAACTCAGACCTGGGAAGGAGGTGCTGGGAGGAAGTGGCTGCGCCATGGAAAGGGAATTTTGGCTCAGAGCTTCTCCCCAAGGATTTTTTGCCCTGAAACCTCCAAAAGCAGCTCAAGTCCTCTGCAAACCCCAAGTCCAGTTTGCTTTTAGGATGAGCCTAAATCACCAAATGAGAGAATTTTAAATATGGGGGCAAAAGCTGAACTTTGCCCCGTGATGTTCAGAGCCCTCCACAGCTCCCATTGATTCTTGGGGAATATTAATATTAAATATTAATAATTAACCAAGTCCCTCTGCCTTATCTCTCCTCATTCCCTGCAGTGCCACGTCCCTGTCTGGCAGATCTGAAAGGAGCTGGGAGTGACAGAAAATGGGGACATTTGGGGACAGTGTTGGAATAGATAAAAACATCCCACTCCTTCCTTTCTCCAGCTCCTGATTTATTCTGTTCTCCCATTTATTCTGTTCCCACATTTATTCTGTTTTCACATCTCCTTGCAGCTGTTTTGCCATGACAAAGTTGCATCTTCCCCAAAACACAGAAACACGAGGCCCCTTTGAATCAGGACTCAACAGCCCTTTGAAGGATTAAAAATGAAGGAGAAATCAAGGAAAAAATCTGAGGGTTTTTTCCCCTCACAAGTGCTCCCTGCACATTAAATCTCGGATGGAGGCCAAGGTGGAGAGGGAATATTTGGATATTGGGGAAAGTGGTGCCAAAGGAGATGTGGCTGCTGTGGGGGTGGCCAGGGAAAAGCTGAAGAAATCATTTGAAAGAGTAAAGCCAGACTTAAACTAAATCCCCACAGGGTAAATCAGGCAGATCAGGAATCTGCTGAGCCTGAGGGAAATGAGGAATTCTGAGCCTGTTCTCCGTCTTTCCAGGCTCCAGAAAAAAACATGGAGCACACCCTGCTTCCAAAAAGTCCATCCCTGGAAGTGTCCCTGGCTTCAATTTTGGGTGCTGCTGCAGCTGAGACACATTTGGGTGGGAGTGGTGCCTCCCTTCCCAAACTGCCTGGGAGCTTTGGGAATGCAGAGCCCTGACCCCAATCCTTGGATATGTCCCCCCCTCCCATTCAATCCCTCTCTTTTTGTTTTTTGAGGGATTGGGGAAAAAAAGACCTGGAAAATGACATGTTTTTAGATCCATGAGGAATTTAGACTTGCAGAGCTTTGGGAATGTATCAGGACGATTTATGGAGCAGCAGCAGATATAAACTCCATCCTGGGATTCCCTCTCACCAGAGGGGAATTCTGCCTTGGGCCTTTCCTTGTCTGGGAATTGTGACTTATTGGGAGCCCTGTTAGGAGGAGCAGCAATTAAATCCCGTTTTTCCCAAGAACTTCCCTTCCCTGCTGTATTCCCAGGGCTCTGGCACAGCCCTGAGGCCCAGCAGCTCCGAGCTGCCAATGGGTTTATCCCACAGCACCCTCTGGAAAGCTCCTTTCCTGGATTATCCCCTGGCTCAGCACAAAGGAACTGGGACATAACGAGGTTGAGTGATTGGCACAAGACCATCAAACAGGGAGCTAATTATTCCTGGGGTTTTCCAGAGGGGAGCACCTGCAGGAGAGTGATGGAGGGATGGAACTCCAGGGGGATGCAGTTCCCGGGGGATGCAATTCCAAGGATTTGGCATTTGGTGATGGATAAATCCATGGCCATGACAACCCAGGTGACCCCGCTCCACCTTCCATCCCATCCATCCACAAAGAGCTCTGCACATCCTGGGAAATCCTGGGATGGGCAGAGCAGCACAAGCAGGGAGTATGGACAGCTTTGGATCCAGGGATGAGGCAAAACCCGCGGGAAAAGGCTCTGCTTTTCCAGCCTGGAATTCCAGAGCACCTGGACCCCTGGGAGAGCAGGGGGCTGAACCCAGGAGTGCCCAACCCAAGCACCAAATTCCTCCCTTGGTGGAGCCTCTCTCTGCTCCAGGTTCAATCCAATATTCTTTGGGAAGCAGAATTGCCGGTGTCGTCACAGCCTGCCCTGATTTAATCACGTTAAAAGCCACGGAGATGGAATTATTTGGGATTAGGGATGAATAAGGCTTTTAAAGCCTGACTCCAACCCCCCCGATCTGCTTACAATAAAAAAAAAAAAGCCTTCCAATCAGGAAAAGTCCAATTGCTGCTCCCAAATGCACTTTAGAGCAATCCAACTTCCAAATGCAGAACTGTTTGGAACACGGGAAAGCTGGAGGAGGAGAGGACTCTTCCCAACCCAGAGCATTCCTAACCCTAGGACACAGAGCAGGTAATTCAGGTCAAGGCTTAAGACATTAAACCTTTGCTCCAAAGCTTGGGATTTAACGAGCTTTGGGACTTAGTGAGCAGGGGATAAGCAGCAGAAGTTTAAATACTTCCAGGGATATTCCTCTTCCATGGAAAACTACACCCTGGGAAGTCTGGTAAAATGGAATCCTTCATCCCTTGGGGATGTTCCCTGGGAAGGGAGAACTTGAGGATGGTGAGGGGTTTGGGAAGGTGATGTCCACACCTGCAGCACCAAAATTACCTCCCCTCAGCTCTCATCTTTGCCTGGAATTCTAATTAATGAGGAATTTATCCTGAGGAGAGCTGCCAGGTGGGCTTTTCCTGGTCATCCAAATGACTGGAATACTCAGAGCAGCCCCTTCCCTGAATCCAGGGAGAGACAGAAAAGAAAAGAAAAGGAAGGGAGGAAAAAACCCGTCCTCGCGTGTGGGCTGTTCATTCAGATCCCGGAAAAATATCAGGGGGTTAAAGGAAAAATGTCATCGCTCCAAAGGGGCTCCTGGGGAGGAGCGTGGGAGGGAAATGCTGCTCCTTCCATCTGCTCTGAGCACGGAGCTGGAGCCGGCTCCTGCTGCAGATCCCAGCCCTGCCTGGGGCTCCGAGCTGCTCCGGGAGTTTCTCTGGGAGCTGCCACTCCAAGGGATGATTCCTGCCACGAGCACGAGTGCAGGGAGGCTGAGGAGGCTCCTCCAGCACCCTCCTGGAACCTGGGAAGAGCTGTCCCTGCTGAGGGTGAGGCGAGGGATGTCCATGCAGAGAATTCCCACCAAAAATGGTGGTTTGGGTTGGGAAGGAATTAAAGCCTGTCCAGTTCCAACCCCAACAGCTTCCACCATCCCAGGCTGCTCCAAGCCTCATCCAAGCTGGCCTTGGCACTGCCAGGGATCCAGGGGCAGCCACAGCTTCTCTGGGAATCTGTGCCAGGGCCTGCCCACCCTTCCAGCCAGGAATTCCTTCCCAATATCCCATCCAAATCTTCTCTCTGAGTTTAAAACCATCACCCCTTGTCCTACAAGGAATCCAACTCCTGCCTCTCACAGGGAATTTTACACTTTGGATCCGACATTTCCCCATCCACACCTTGTGTGGACATCCAAATCCATCCCCTCATCCCAGGGGAAAACAAAGGGTGCAAAAACTCCAAAACCTGCAGCTCATCCTTCAGAGATATCCTCCAAAAGCTCCCCAGAGTTTACTGTTCCAAGATCCCACCTTTCCAAAGGTGGTTTCACACCAAAGGAAGGAGGAACCCATTGGAGGGCCCCAGGTGTCACTGTCCCCATCCCGGGAATGCTGCTCTCCATGGGATCCTGGAGTCACCCCCCCTTCTGCTGCCTGCTGGAGCTGCTCCAACCAACGCCAGCCTCTCCCAGGCTCCCCCCACGGCTGGCACAGGCTCAGCCATTCCAGTGACATTTACTCCCACCAGGATTTGGAGATCAGCTCGACATTTGAGATGATTCCTCCCAAAAACATTCCGGTGCCTGCTCGCTCCCGAGGGCTGCTGCTCAGCTGAGCTCTTCGGCACGTGCACAGTGGTTTGGGCTCAAGCTCATCCAGCTGAGCCCAGGATAAGCTCAGTTTGTCTCAATCCCACCCTGGCTGCTGGTTAGGGGTGATCAGACAGCAAAGCTTTGCTTCCCAGAATCCCGGAATGGGATGGGTTGGAAGGGACCTTAAAGCCCATCCAATCCCACCAGGAACACCAGGGGAATTGGGTGGGATGTCAGGGAAGGAGGGAGAGGGGAGGGCTGGAACTTGGAACCTGGGATAGTGGGAAGTGTCCCTGCCCATGGCATGAGATGATCCCTAAGGTCCCTCCCAACCCAAACCATTCCCTGATCCCACACTACCACAGAACACACATCCCAAAATCTCATCCCAGGGATCTGGGAGGTTTTGGGCTCCTGGCATCATTAAAATGACCAAACAGGAGGTTTCCACCAGCAGATTCTGAGACTGCAGGAAAGGGAAACAGCACCAAAACAGCAAAACCTGGATTTGCAGGAAGCAAAACCCAAAGGAAACTCCCTGGGGGAAAAGCTGGGTCTGGGTGGCTTCCAGCTGGGAGCCAAATCCCACAGTGGGAACAGGACTCCAGGCTGGATCTAGATGATCCTTCAGATCCCCTCCAACCCAACCCAGCCCATGATTCAGCTTCCTCCTGTGTTCATCCCAGGATTTGGGATGCCCTGGGGGCAGTGGGTGCAGGAGTGGGGTGGATGCATCGTGGTTGGAGTCATGGATCAATCACCAACAGCTTCCCAATGATTCCCAGCAGAAAAGGACAGGGATTTCCAATGATTCCCAGGAGAAAAGGACAGGGATTCCCAGCAGAAAAGGACAGGGATTCCCAATGATTCCCAAGAGAAAAGGACAGGGATTCCCAGCAGAAAAGGACAGGGATTCCCAATGATTCCCAAGAGAAAAGGACAGGGATTCCCAGCAGAATCCCAGCTGTTGGGGTGGGACACGACTCACACGACACAGCCTGGGGATCACCACCCCCTGCCCCAGTCCCTCCACGAGTTCCTTTCATCTGCTGCTGCTGCTGCTGCAAAAAAAAGACCAAAATCCCAAATAAAGCTGTTTTATGCCCAACTCGCTGCCAAAACCCCATTACTGGAATCCTCTGCTTTCCTCTCCCTCTGCGCCTGCCTGTTCCAGCTGAGTGAACAAAGGAAAATCCAAATAAAATCAAACGAGCGAGCCTGAGACAGAAATGGGCCCTTTCAAACAAACCCAGCTCGATGGCTTTAAGCCCCAGATAGAGCCACAATGGGATGGCCTAGATTCCTTCCCCAGCTCCTTTTTTCCCCTCCGGTTTCCTGGATTGAGAAAAGGACAAGAAACCTTCCCTGGGAGCAGACAGACAAATTAATAAATAGAGGAGGAGAAGGAGAGCAGAGCTGGGCAGGGAGCTGCCACCAGCCCAGACTGCCACGGATTGCACACCAAGTTCATTTGTTCTCCCTTCTGCTGGAAAACCTCTGGCATTTTTCCTGCTGTGTCAGTCATTCCTGGGGATGGGGAATGCTGGAGGTAACCCCGAGTTCAGCCAGAGCAGCAGCCGGGGGAATCCAAGCTCATCCTTGGCAGCCGGGGCCAGGCTTAGCTTACACGGTAAATCCCAAGGGTTCCCCCCTGCCAGCTCCCCCATCCTGGGGGATATTTGATCCCTGGGACGTGTCAGAGCTAAAAATACCCCCCTGGCTGTGAAAAAAAACTGGGAAAAATCCTTGGGGATGGGGCTGTCCCTGTGAGGCCGTGGCCGGATGGGGTTTGGTGTTTCTCCCACACACCTTGCCATTCCCGGCTCCCGCCGTTGCCAAGGGAACGCTGCCGAGGCGCTTCCCAAGGACCTGGCAGCTGCCGGATTGGAAAGGGCAGCCCGGGAATGTGGGCGAGGCTCTGCGGGGGTGGGAGCTGCACCTGAGCATCCTCGGGGTTATCCCGGAGTGAGGCACCCGCAGATCATCCCAAAAAAGTGCTGCGGGATGAGCCTTGGGATCCTTGGGTTTTCCCTCTTGGGGTCTCCTTTCCAACCCAGTTAACTCTGCTCCAGCCTGGCATGGTGAGGAATGAGCTGCCTGCAGGCCATGGGAAGAAAAGGGATTTTCTTTGGGATATTGGGCTTGGGAAATGAAAAGGGGCCAGAGAAGGCTTTGCTTGAGCCTTGCCAAGCTCTGGAAATTCAGGACAGCAATTCCAGTGCTTCTTCATGGAACAGTCGCTGAGGCAAATGAACCAACAGGGGAACAAGAGGGTCCAGCCATGGATTTATCCCAGAGGATGAGGAGTTGGCAGGGTTTGGAAAGACTCAAGGGAAGGGATTCTCTCAAGGAAATCCAGCTTTTGGTCAGGAAAAACCAAACCTGGGCTGTGGGAGCTGCAGGATCTGTTAAACAGCAAGGAGCGAGTGCATGGGATGCCCTGAGCCACGGAAAATCAGGAATTCCCATCAAAACAAATCCACAGGATTTCAAACAAATCCCAGGAGATGAAAGAGAAGGAGGGAGGGAAGCAGGTGATCCATCAGCCTTGGGAAAACCCAGCAGGAAAACCAACACTGCCCAGGGAGCGCGTGAGGATTTGTCAGGATTGGAGCCTGAGCAGATCAGTCCTGCTCTCCCGGCCTTTCCCTAATCCCACAGCTCCCGAAAGGCTCGTTTGGAAAAGCCTGGCAATCAGCCCCCCCGGGCACGAGGAACACCAGGAGCAGGGATCATAAAGAAGCACCTGGAGCTGCCTCGGGAGCCGCGCCCGGCACGCGGCTCTGCCGACCCACAGCTGTTCCAAGGGCTTGGGAGCAGCTTATCCCAGCCATAAAACATGGGGGGAAAAAAAACCTGGGAGCAATATCTCTGCTGCCTTCTCATCCCTGCCGCTCCAGGGAACAGCTGAGAAACAGCTGAGTAATTGCCAGGAGCGGGGATGGAGGATGGGAGCCACGGAGCAGGGAAGCCCTGGAAGATGAGCTGGGAGTGGGAATCCGGCTTGTGGGGGCTGCATCTTGCTCCTGGAGGGGAGAACCTGCTCCTGGGGGATGGATCCTGCTCCTGGAGGGGGGATCCTGATCCTGGAAGGGGATCCTGCTCCTGAAGGAGGGATCTTGCTCCCAGAGGATGAATTCTGCTCCTGAAGGATGGATCCTGCTCCTGGAGGAGGAATCCCCCCAAAATCCAAGCTGGGAGGAGCGAATTGAGGGATGTCCATGGCTGGGCTGGTGAGTTGTTATCCCAGGATAACACATGACTCAGGAAGCAGCCATGGAAGTGATGGAATGCTGGGGTGAGGGTGGGATCAGTGAAAATGCACTGGAGACCCTGGAATGCTCCAGAAAACCCAGGTTGGTGGGATCAGTGGAAAATGCACTGGAGAGGGACCCAGCCAACACAGAAAGGTGGGAAAAGAACAAGTGGGATCCAGAGAAAAAGGGAGGAAAGGAGCAGCAGGTTCATGGCCAGGATTCTGAGTGGGAACACAAGCCCTGCTTAGAAATTCTGGGTGGAAAGGAAGCGGATTTCTGGAAATCCACCAGAGGAAAACGTGGCCCTCCAAGAGTTGTTCCGTTGTTTAAACTCCCTCTGACATTTACCCGCTCTAATGTCAGCTCTCCGAATCCAAACATTCCAACAGAATTATTTCCCAACCTTTCCTTTGGCTGCCCTGATTAAGGTTAACTGCTCCCTCTGCTCCAGCCCAGCCCCACGTGAGCCCTGTGGAACGAGGCTGGAATTCCAAGGGAAGCAGATCCCGGCACTTTGGGGGCAGAGAGTGACCTTTCCTCCAAGGAGAGCTGGATTTTGGGCACACAAAAAACTGGGGAAAAATGGCCTGGAAAGGCTTGGATGGGTGGGACAGGTAGGAGAGCCCAAGGTGGAAACTTTGGGAATGCTGGAGGGAAGAAGGGATGTGGGAAGGAGCTGCCCTGCTCAGTCTGGGGACACAGGGAGCAGATCATTGAGGTGAACTGATCCCTCTGCTCCAGAGCCATGTGGAATGAGGCAGGAATTCCAAGGGAAGCAGCTCCTGGCACTTTGGGTGAAGATCCAACCTTTCCTCCAAGGAGAGCTGGATTTTCCAGCAAAAAGCTGGGAAAAAAGTTTGGAATGGGTGGGACAGGTGGGGGAGAGCCTGAGCTGGAAACTTTGGGAATGCTGGAAGGAGGGAGGGATGCGTGAGGAGCTGCTCTGGGAGCACAGGGAACAGATGGCCTTTCCATGGATAACGCTTTATCATCAGGGTTATTTAAAGGAACTGCCCAAATGCAGCTCCCAAGCCTTGGAAAATCGTGTTTTCCAGGAATAGCAATGGGTAAAAGGGATGGGAGCTCCTGGCAGCCCCTGAGAAGGAGATCTCACCAGCTGAGGCAGCTCTGGTGAGATATCCCAGGAATATTCCAAAATCATGGCTCTGGAACTGGGCAGGATGATGGAAAGAGACTTTAACCAGGGTCGGGACAGGAGGGAATAAATAGATTTAAATTGATTTGAGGAAGGAATTATTCCCTGTGAGGAAGGAGAGGGGCTGGGATGGGATTCCCAGAGCAGCTGTGGCTGCCCTGGATCCCTGGAAGGGTCCAAGGCCAGGCTGGACAGGGCTTGGAGCAGCCTGGGATGGTGGGAGGTGTCCCTGCCCATGGCATGGATTGGATGAGCTTCAAGGTCCCTTCCCACCCGAAGCATTCCATGACTCCGTGATCCCATAACATCCCACGACTTAGGGAACCCCCAAATCCACTGGGACTCTGTGCAAGTGTTTAAAGAGGAACACCAGGAGCAAGCCAGACTCATCCCAGCATTCCCAGAGTAAGGAAAATCCCAATCCACAAGGATGGAACAGCCTTGGGCACTGCCAGGGATCCAGGGGCAGCCACAGCTTCTCTGGGAATCTGTGCCAGGGCCTACCCACCCTCCCAGCCAGGAATTCCTTCCCAAAATCCCATAAATCCACCCTGCCTTCCCCACTGCTGGCTCATCATCCCTCCATCTCTCCTATTCTTGGAAAACCAGGAATTTTGGGGATGGATTTGATTGATCCCATCCCCTTGGAAGCAGCGGAGGTTTGTCCCTATGGATTGCCAAAGGCAGCTTTGGATCCCAGCTGGGATTGGGAATTCTCCCCCCCATGCCAGCCTGGCTAATTACTACACCCCTCTAATTACACCTTGAAGGTTATCCCTCATCTAAGTGTAATTTGCAGTGCATTAATTAATTACTTAATTAATTAATTAACAAGCCAGGCTGACCAGCACTAATTGTAATTCTCAGCCATCTCCCCAAGCCCCTGCTCCATAGGATTCCAAGAAAAGTGAATTTTTCCATTAAAATCCACTCCATGGAGGAAAGAGGGATAAACCCAGCCTGGGTGATCCTTGGAAAGAGCTGAAGTGGGAAAAAAGATGTTCCCAAACTTGGGATCACCCCATGGGATGGCACATCCAGCCTGCTGCTCCTGCTGCTGGCAAAGGAGCTCTGAGTGCCCAGGAAAATAAAAAAAAATGGGGGAAAAAATGGGGAAAATCCATCTGGAGGCCCAAGGGGTGGGAAGGGCTGGGATTTTGTGGTATTCCCTGCGGATCCCGGCGGCTCCGTTGGGAATTTCTGCTGTTTGGGAAGGGATTGTGATGAGTCACCCTGCAGCCAAAGTTCCTGCCGGAGGAAAGGGGGGGCCCAGCAGGGAGATTTCCAAACATGGCAATGTTTATTTGGAATTCGGGCTGAAGGAGAGATTCTGTGAGATCCACAGGGAAGATTGGCTGGGGGTGAAACCCGCTGGCTACTGGATATCACCAGAAATCCGGGGGGGAAAAAAATGGGATTGCTGCAAAGCCCAGAGCACACGGGGACAGCAATACCTCCAGCAGTGCTTCCCTCTCCATAAAATCCTGGAATTGCCGAGGTGGGAAAAGCCCTCCAGGATCACTGATCCCACCTTGTCAGCTCAGAGCAGCAAGGGCCTCATCCAGGTATTCCTTGGATACTTCCAGAGGTGGGAAATGCTCAAGAAGGAGGCACCAGGAGTGGGGATTTCCCAGTTTGGCCCATTCCAAGGGGATTCTGTGCCGTGTTTAGCCAGGCCAGATGTTGGGAATCACCCTGCTCCCATTATCCCACCTGCGTTTTTCCATGCCTTGAGCCAGGGTTTGCTGCCGAGCTTGGCTTGGGAGCCTCGTGGTGGGATGAGAATGACAGGAACTCCGGTCAGGAATCCTGGGAGAGGATGGAACAGCAGTTCCATCGTTCCCTATGGAACACCAACATTCCCTATGGATCACCAACATTCCCTATAGATCACCAACATCCCCCATGGAACACCAGCATCCGCCATGGATCAGACATCCTGGCTGCCAGCCAGGAGCAGGACAGGGAGAAGGGATGGAACACGCAGGAAAATGGGAATACACCAAGGAAATGAGGATCGGAATTTCCTTCTCCACCCCTCAGCCCCAAAATCTCTTCCAGTGCATCCCAAAATGCGAAATCCAGCCGGGAATTTCAGGGTGGGAACATCAGGGATGTTTTAGGCTGAGGTTAAGGCAGGGATTGAGTCATTCCAGCAGGAATTCCCAGCTGGGAATATCCATGAGGACAAGGGACCAGCAAGGAGCTCTCCCAGTCAAACCCGAGCAATCCCAAAAGGAGGGATTGAAGAGGAGGAAGGAAGGAAACTTCTGGAAAAATCTTGTATTCCCACATCAGGATGAGTCCAGCTCCAAGGGCAGGAATATCCCAGCTCCAAGGAGTGGGAATTTCCCAGTTCGCACAACGGAATCTCCCCCACTTTGATATCCCTGAATTTCCCGCACATCAGGAGCTCTCCTCTGCTTTCCCAAATCCTATTTAAAGTTACAAATGGATCCAGCTCCTTCTCCAGGGGAACACAGGACAGCCCTGGTGACACAGAGTGCCCCATGTCCCTGTGTCCAGGCACACTCGGATGGGAGCAGAGCGGGATCACAGCGGGATTTGCAGCAGCAAAAGGGATTGCTTGGAAAAAAATCCCAGAATGGTTTGGGCTGGAAGAGACTTTAAAGCTCCTCCAATTCCATGGGCAGGGACATTCCACTACCCCAAATTGCTCCAAGCCTCGTCCAGCCTGGCCTTGGACACTCCCAGGACGGGGAATCCCCAGTTTCTCTGGGAATCTGTGCCAGGGCTCCCCTCCCAGCCTGGCACAGAACCCGTTCCAGGAGGATCCACACAGGGACACACACACTGATGATATTCCCTGGATCCGAGGCTGGCCCTTCCCAACTGAGACCCCCCCAGAAGGTCTCAGGGAAGCCCCAGCAGGACTTGGCTGACTCCAAAGGCGCTCTGGGATGAGCTTTGCTCCTTCCCACCCAGCAATTCCCACCCCAGCAGCATTCCATGAGCCGGTGGTGGGGGGGGGAGAGGGCTGGGATCCAGCTGCTCCCATCCCACGCTGGGTGTGGACGGTGGGAATCCCGCTGGGCTGGGCCTGGCCTTGGCAGCAGGAGCAGGGGGACATTCCTGCCCTGGCTCCCGTCCCTCCCTCCCTCCCTCCCGTGCAGCTGTCCCTGCCCAGCTCCTTCCCTGGCACCAGCAGGGGGGTTTGGGATGCTCCAGGGGAGCAGGGATCCCACCCCGCCCTGGCTGCCGAGCATTCCCGCTCTGCAGGCACCTCGGAATGGCTCCACGCGGCATGGGATGCAGCTGGAGACCCCGGCACGCAGAATTCCCCCTGCTCCAGCCTCCCCAAGTTTTTCCAAGCTGTGGAAAAAGAGGAGCTGTGGTTTGGATCATGCCCAGCTCCAGCTTTGAACACGGATATTTATCCCCTCTGGCAGGGACACCTTCCACTGGATCAGGTTATTCCAAGCCCAATCCATATCTCATCCCAAATAATTCCATGGAGCCCAGCAGGAATGGGTTATCAGACAAGGATCTCGGTTTATCTGATGCTCCTATCTCGTAATATAGAGATGGCTGAGATATTTGGATTTTTTTTAATATAGAATTTATTTACCTACCTTGTATTTATAGGAATATTAAAAGGTACTGTGTTAAATTTAATTAGTTAGCAATTGACTAAAATTTAGTTTATTGGTTAGTAAATAGCTAGTGTCTATGTTTATTAAACTTTTCTCTTTCTCGGTAGTTTATATTTTTTAAAATGAATTTTCATGGGATAGTTTTTTTTTTAATTTTTAGGCACAAACCGTTTTTCTTGCAAGAATAAATTGCTACATAAACTAATTTTCATTCTTAGAATCTTTTTCTTAGGGGAACTTAATAGGTTAGCTATTAACTCAGCTCAAATAATAAAATCCAATTTATAAAACTTTTATTTTATAAAGTCCTATATAATTTATAAAATTTATATTTTAAAAGTTATTTTGATTTATATTTACGTTTATATTTAAAGATATATTCATATTTTAATTTATTCATGGCTTATATTTATAAATTTTGTGTTTACATTTATATTTTATTTATATTTATATTTGATTTTAAAATTTTGTATTTATATTTACCTTTTATATAAAACTTTTTAAATTTTTATATGCTAGAGCTGAGCGCCCTGGGCCGGCTCTGCTCATCCCCCCAGCACATTCCTTTGGGGACACCCATGGAGCGGCGATTCCCGGGATGGAGGAGGGGACAGGGACACCAGCAGCTGGCCCGGAGCCATCCCGACACTTCCCACATAAAAGGAAAGATTCCAGGGCCGGGGGGGAGCCGGAGCCTCGCGGTGACCTTGAGATTTTCCCTGGCGCAGCCGAGGATTAAAGCGCCCGCTCGGGTTTCTGTGCCTGGGCCAATTCCAGAGGCTCCGGGCTGTGCCAGGGGCTGGGAATGGCTGGGAAGGGCAGGTGGTGATAGAAAAGCCTTGTCCCCATCCTATCGCCATCACCATCCCCATCCCATCCCCATCCCCATCCCCATCCCATCCCATCCCATCCCCATCCCATCCCCATCCCCATCCCCATCCCAATCCCAATCCCAATCCCCATCCCCAAGGGCGCTGCCTCCCCCAGCCCAAGGCATTTTGGATTTGCATCCCATCCCAAATCCAGGGATAGGAAGAGTCTTTCCCTATGGAAAGAGGATGGAGCAGGGAAAGAGGTTTCCCTGGGGGCTGGACGCAGGAATTCCCATCCTTTAATCCCGGATGATTTTATCCAGGGATCTCCCTCCCAGCCCAGATTTTGCTCCTGGTGAGACGTCCCTGTTCCTGCCTCGGAGGTGCCTTTCCCAAACTCTCCCTCCCTGCAGCACCTCGGAATTCCATGGAATTCTCCAGCACGGGATTTTCCATGCCCTGTTTGAGAAGCCAAGCCAAAAAAGAGATTTTAGATCTCTTGGAATTCTCTGATCCAAGCCTGCCTTTCCCTCTGACTCCTGGCAAAAAGCAGGACCCAGCTGATGGTGGGAAAATCCTTCTCCTGCCTCCATGCAGAGATCACTCCTCAATTCCCACTAATTAATAGGGAATTCTGCAGGTGGGAGCCACCTCTGGGTTTAAACCCAGCTTTAACCTCATCCATTAAATCCATGAGGATTCCTGGAATTTTCAGGGATGAACACAGGGACATCCAGATCCTATTCCCACTTCCCATTCAAATCTCCCTTTGGAGCCACATTCCCAGCTCGAAGCAACTGGGAACAGGCAAATCCAATGGGAGAAGGAGCTGGAATGCCAGAGCTTTATCCTAGGCCTTTCCCACTTCACACCTGTCACTTCCCAATCCTTATTTTACCAGGAGAAATGGGAGACGAAGGAAAACCAGCAGCTTTGCCAAATCTGCTGGGCTGGAAAATGAGGATGCTCCAGGAGCCAGAGGGTTTGGAATCCTTTTTCCCTTTTGCTGAAAGGAAAATTTCTCCTCTTGGAAATGGATTTAAAAATTAAAAAACCCTTCCCATTAGTCCCACAAAGTGGGATCATTCCAAGTGTTGCCTTATAAGTCCCCGTTTTCCAGAATTTTATGGCTTGGGAATGAACAGAGCTCTCAGCTGGATTTTCCTCCATTTTCCCCAATTCATTCCTTAACCACTTTTAAGCTGTGCAGGAGGAAAAAGTGGGAATTTTCTGTTTCCTCCCCTTCCAGGGATTCCACAGTGCCCCAGTGCATCCCGATATTCCCACTGGTGGGACATGGACACTCCTCACACCCTCAAATCCAATTCTCAAAATTCCCAGAAATTATTTTTTTTTAAATTTCCCTAAGAAGGTGATAAAAAAATATTTTCCCAGCGCTTCCCAGATTTCCAGGCCACATTCACTTCTTTCCACTCAGAAAGGAAAATCAGAGATCAAAATGACAGCCTTGGACACCAAAGGGTTTCCTGACATCCAAAATCGCTGGCTTTGGGCTTTTTTTCCAGGACAGAAATGCTGGATCAGGCATTTTCCCTCCTCTGGGTGCCAATCCAAAGGGATAAAGCTGACACAAATTCCATATTTATGGCTCTGAGCAGCTGGAGACAAATTCCCAGGATCCAGCAGCTCCTGGAGAGTCTGGAAGTGCTGGGAATGAGGATTAATTATCACCAAAGTATTCCCAAAGAAACCCTGGATCATAGAAATGCTGGAATTGTCCTGATCGTGCCCTACAAAACAGCTCCAAAACTGTTGCTCCCTCCTAAAGATCCCTGGAGGAGCTGGGAATCCAGGCCTGGATTTGGGAATCAAAGGAGTTTTTCTGCTGTTTTCCAACCCCTTTGGCTGTGCTGGGATGGGAGATCAGCCATGGAATTTTGGATGCCCTGGGGGACACCACAAATCCAGGGAAATCCCAGCAGCTGTGAGACTGGGAGGCCAGAATTCTGAATTTTGGGGTGGAATGTGGAAGATGCAGCAGCCCTTGGCAGAGCTGCATTCCCAACCGTTCCTCTGGGGAAAAGGGGGATTTGGGATCCCTGGGATCAGGGATCAGCAGCCCAAGTTAGGCTGATCCCAACCTTTGATCCCAATCCAAACATTCCATGCTCTTTTCCCTCCTCCTCAGCCTTAAATCCCATGGGATTTTAGGTGATTCCCAAAAATCCCAATAGGAATAAAGCAGGATTTTGGTCGTGGCCAAATCCTCAAGTCTCAACATGTTTTAAACTCTCCTGTTCCCAGTGATCCCTTCTCCCTGAAGGAGAGATTTTTCCCAGGAAAAATAACATGGAAAAGCAGTGGAGGAGAAATCCCTGCCTGCTGAGCACCTGGTTTCTCTTGCAAAATGCAGAAATCCCTGATTTTCCAGGAGAAATCCCCGATTTTCCAGGAGACACCAGGAATGTGCTGGCAGTGGTGTCATGTCTAACACAAAGTGACATCAGGAATGTTTTCCAAGAGCAAAAATATTCCTCGTTTTCCAACTGGGACAAAGCCTGGCCTCGTTTCAATCCTGCTCTGACCTGGCTGTGACCAGGGGTTGAACTCCTGGGAAAAGTGGAGCAGGGAAAGGCAGGAGAGGGGATGGAAGGATAAAGGGAAAGAAAAAATCAGGTGGAAGTGTCACAGGGGAGCGGAGACAAGAGATTTTCTGGGATTTAACGGACACAGCCTGGGAAAGCAGCGGGGAAAAGCAGAAATCCCACAGCACCCACAGCACCAGGGATTGTTTTACCCCAAAAGGGATAAAGATCCCATTTCCAGGAAAAAAATCATCCAAATCCAGCATCTCCACAGCCAAAATCTAAATTTTACAGAAGTTTAAAACCAACTGAATCCAATTCCAAAAGAAATTATCAGGATCAGCAGGAAGCTCCAATACCAAACAGCTGCACATGCTCTGGAGTGGGGATTTCCAGAGCCTCTGAACCCAAATATTCCCAAAATCCTCAGCACCATCATCCTATGGGAGAGAGGAGCCAGCCTGGAATGAGCCCAAAGCAGCTCCCAGCTCCTGCTCCAAACAAATCTCTCCCATCCACAAAATTCCAGCTTTTCCCAAAGCCACATTTGCAGGATGTGTGGGAGAGCATGAGCCAATAACGTTGGATTTTAAGATGCTTTTCCTTCTCCAAACAAGCCAGAAAGTTCCTGAGAATGGGAATTTGACTCTGAAATTTAACTCTGGGATGAAATTCCCAGCTCATTTGAAGCAATGAATCCCTTTCAGTGCCCACTCCTGGGATCTCAGAAGGATTTGGGAAGTGATCCAAGGTTCCTGGAGAATGGGATGCTGCATGTCCAGGGGACATGGATGGGGCTTCTGTGCCAGAGGGAAGCTTTAGATGGAATATTGGGAAAAAATTCCTGGCTGGGAAGGTGTTGAGGCCCCAGATTCCCAGAAAATCTGTGGCTGCCTCATCCCTGGACTTGTCCAAGGCCAGGTTGGACACTTGGAGCATCTTGGGATAGTGGGAAGTGTTGGGGTTGGAACAAAATGATCTTCAAGGCCCCTTCCCACCCAAACCACTCCACAATCCCATGAATTCTCCAGTGCCAGCCAACCCCAAACCCCACATCCCCATCCCTGATGGATCAGCCTGGTTATCCCATTGCTCCAGAGGAAATGATCCCATTATTATCCCCAGCAGAGCCACCTTTCAAATGCCAATTCCCATTTCCTTCCCTGCATTTCTAATCCCAGGATACTCCAAGGATCAATAGCCCAGGGATGCAGAGGAAGCTGCTCCCGGTCCAATATCCAATAATTAGTGGATAACTCAGCCTCCAGTGTGGGTGGGTTGCCAGGTTATGCCAGCACAAAATTCCATTTCCACAGGGAAAAAAATTCCCCCTGGGTATCGGGATTTATGGTTGGAGCAGGATATTTCCATCCTGTGAAAAGAGGGACAGGAAGCATGGAAAAGCTTTGGTTTTCCCACTTCTCTTCCTGCTTTTCCTCCTGTCCCTCAGGACGGGAGGAGCTGACACCCATGGATACAACATATCCAGGATCAAATCCTGCCCTAATTATCCCAAATCCACCATCACAATCCAGGGGATGATCCCACTGAACTGGGAAGTTTTGGATGCTACCATTGGTCCAGACTAATTCCAGACTGGTTTGGAATTGGAAGGGACCTTAAAGCTCATCCAGTTCCAATCCCAACACTTCCCAGAGTCCCAAGATGCTCCAGCCTGGACTTGGACAATTTCAGGGATCCAGGGGCAGCCACAGCTTTTCTGGGAATCTGTGCCAGTTTCCCTCATGGATCAGCCCTTCCCTGCTCACACAGTCGTGGAGCAGAGGGAATATTCCCCTTTCTGACCCAACCTCAAAAAAATCAGGGAATTCTGGATGCACCACCTGAGTCTGCCAGCAGGAATTCCGAGTGTGATCCCTGCAGGTGCAGATTTTGGATTGCATAAAACAGGGATCCATGGAGAGATCAACTCCCAGAGGTGGGAGCTTGGTACAGCCAAAAAAAAAAATGGGAAAAATGGGAAAAACTCCTAAAAATGCTCCAATCCCAGGAATTCCTGCATTTCCTGGGTTCTCCTGGGAGAAACCTGGAAGGTTTCTCCTTTCAGCTTTCCAATACAGCCACAGCGAATTCCAAGCAAATTCCAGGTGGGAGTTTGACAATGACAAAAGCACTGCTTGGGATTCTGAATTCCCAAGGGCTCCTAATTCCAGCTGGAAGCCGTTCCAGGAGCCTGGAGCTGCAGAAATCCTGGGATGCTGCCACTGTTTAGATTGGAGCCCTGCTGGGAAGTTTCTCATGGAAAAGCCCCATATATGGATGACCCAGAGAGAACCAAAGGCAAGGAAGGAGCAGGATTTGGGATTCCTCAGCCAGGGAATGGGGCTGGATGCGTCCCCCAGCTCCCTCCAGACCATCCCAAGGATTAACAGCTTCTCCCTCCTCCCAGATCCTGATAAAGCTGATGAAATTCCCAAGTTTCTACGTTTCCCCTCGATCCCAGGATCCATAAATAGCCCTGGCATTTCCAGTGGCACATCCTGCCTGTGGAAATTGGATTGCAAAGGAAAAATTGGCCGGAGTCCTTGCTGAATTCCCGTTGTTATCCATCTTTTCCAGTGTCCTTCCCTCCAAACCCCGTCAGAACTCCAGGTGGAGAGGCGGAGTGAAGTCGTTAGGAAAGATTTCCTGACAAACCTCGGGAACACCGAAGGGTTCCGGGCATTTTTCCCCTTCCATTGGACAAGCTCTGACATCTCCATGCTCTTCCCAAACTTCTCCTTGGAGCCAATCCTGCTCCTTCCCTTGCACAGGAAAAGGCCAAGGTTTGTCTGGAAACATGTGGCTTTATCCAGGATTTATCAGATTTTGGAGGAATTTCACTTAAAGAGGGAAAAATTTAAATATTCCTGGAGTTCTTTTTCCTTTAAAAGCTTCCTCCCCCCCAGGAAAGGGGAATGGCTTTAAAATGGAAGAGAGGAGGTTTCAATGGATTTGGGAAGGAATTCCCAGCTGGGAGGGTGGGGAGGGGATGGGATGGAATTCCCAAAGAAGCTCTGGCTGCCCCTGGATCCCTGGAAGTGTCATTAGAGTGGTCACTGTCCCTGTGCCAAGCCAAATCCATGGATTTCTTATTTTCCTTGTCCCTACATCAGCCTTTCCTGCTTAACACGGGGAGGAAGGAGCATCCAACCATAAAAGTCCAGGAAAAAAGGAAAACCACCAAAATTGCAAAATCTGGCAATGAAATTGAGATTAAAAATAAATAATGATGGATTTTTCCATGAAATACCTGGATAAAAAGGTTTCTGGGAGTCCAGATCCACATCTGGGAAGGGCTGGAAGCTGCTTGGGATGTTTGGAGCCGGCACTGACGTGTGGGATGAGTGACATTGGATTGGGGACATGGAATGGGATCAAGTGATCCCGACAATTTATTGGGAATCAATGAGGCTGCACAGATTGAACAGCACTGCCAGATTCCCATGGAACTGCAAATGGATTAGGAATCCTAATTCCTCTAAATCCTCTTTTTTCCCCTCTGTTTAGTGTGGAAAAGCTGCCTTTTCCAGGAGCCTGACTGGTTCATTCTCTCGAAATTAGTGGGAAAGGGAAATGGGAATCTGCACAGTTCATGGAAAAAATTCTCCAGGATGGAGGAGATGCAGCCAGGAAGCTTCACTGACTCCCTTGATTTTTTAGGAATTTGGATTTTTGATCCTTGGCCGAGGATTTTGGGAGAAGGATGGGGGCAGGGAACAATTCCTGGGTTTATCTGGAATTCAAGTGAAGTCAAGGGGAAAGGACAAACTCAAGCAAAATATTCCTCACATTCCATTCTGCATTTCCAGCCCGGTTTTTAATTCCAAATCCTAAAAAAACCCAAAAAAGCTTTAAAGCCCCTCCCACACAGAATGCAATTGCCCAGGGAAAAAAGAAAGAGGGATTAGAGCTGGAGGCACACGGATATGGATTATTCCATCCTTTGGCAAATGGAAAATAAATCATCCCATTGGAGCCAGAGCCACGAGGGCGAGGGAGGGGGCAGAAAAATGGGAATGATCCTAAAGGGATTCATTCCAGAGCATCCTTGGGATGGGACGGATGAACTTCCTGCAGAACCGAGTGCTCCCAGAAAAAAGCGGATTTAAAAGGGGGGGAAAAAAAAAAAATGAACAACCAACAAATTAAATGGAAAAATCCAACAATGGATAATTAGCAGATGGAAAAGCAAAGCTGCAATTTAGGTGTCTCCAAAGGGAAATCCCAACAAGTGGCTCTGTGGATTTATTTTCCCTTTTTCCTTTGATCTCGCTGGCTGGGAGGAGAATTCCTACAAAACTGGAGCAACCCAGAGCAGGAAAAACCCGAGCGGAGACGTTGAGAGTCTCCCCCTCTCCTGACCCCTCTTCCCGCCCCCGGGACTCATTAAACAGGGAAAATCCCGCGGGATCCAAAGGTTCTGGCAGTGAGCACACAGAGATGTTTTCCAGAGCAAATGTTGGGCCATAAATAATGGATCAGGAACGGGGCCGGAATGAATGGATTTATCCCCTCTGCAGCTCCAGTGCCAGAGGAGGCTGGGATTTCACTGGATTCCAAGTAATCCAAGATTTTTCAGGAATAATCTTATTTTCGAGGCTTTTCTTTTTCAGGCTTATTTCTGGAGTCGGGTGTCTATTCCTAAAAATTCCACATCATCCTATTCCCCCCAGAATTCCAACATTGGGGCCGGCAACACTCTAAGAGTTGTGGGACAATTGCAGTATGTGGGAACAGCCCCCAAATCTAAGTCCAAAATTATCTCCCTGGAAATCACTGCTGCACCATTCCTGGGTGTATTCCAGAGCTTTTCCCATTTTTCCCAGCAATGCACGAGGAATCCTGTCCTTGGATTTTCAACACAGCCACAGCTCATCCTGGGATGTCAAACCCTTGGGACACTGAGCCAAGGGTTTCCTTGGACTGACCAAACCCAGGGATTTCTGGGATTTGGCCTGGTCCAGGCTGCACTGGAGGCTTTGGATCTTTGTCAGGATTTTGCCCAGGCTCCTTTTCCCAATGTCCAATCCACTCCTATGGAATGTGGACGGACCTGCCACCAACTCTTCCCTTCGAGGTGACATCCAGCCCTGTGCCCATGACCTCCTCCGGAATGATTTCCTCCTTCATGAACCAAAACTCCATCCCAACCTGAAATCCTGATTATTCCAGTGGGGAGGAGAAAGGATGGGAGGGAGGGAAGTGGTTTTCCAGGAAAATCCTGGATCCAGCAGACTTTAAGCCACCCTCATTCTGTCACTGGAATTTCACTGACCAGAACTTCATGGATCCCATGCTGTGTCCCATGTCACAAATCCAACTTGGATTCAAGGACATTCCCAGCTGGAATCTGCTGGAATGAGGTGTTGGGATAAGGGAGGAGATACCTCTTGTTTGCTTCCACTGATTTTCCAGCTTTCCCTGTAATTCCCACTTCTCCTCGTGACCTTCCGTGGAGGACAGGCACGGATACAAGAAGAGCTCCCTAAATTCCATAAACTTCCCAAAAATCTCTCTGCCTTTCAATGCAGGCTGCCTGGATTCCCAAATAATGAAATCTTCCGTCAGGATGATATGATCCAAAGTGACATTGGAGAAAGAAAGGGGGGAGGAAAAATAAGGATTAAAAAGGGAGCCAGGGAGAAATGGGTTGTCCTGGCAACTGGCGATTCCTTCCCAGCATTCCCAGATTATTTCATGGAATGAATGTTTTCCAATTAAGCTGATAAAAGGTGGAATTTAGCCGAGGGTGACCACTTAAGCTTTAGTTGGAAAAAATTCCCTCTCCAATAATTGGAATGATTTTTTTTTACCGTGGAAGGATTTAATCACGGCCTAGATTTGCTGGAAAAGCAAGAATTCCATCTTTTTTTTTTTAAATGGAGCCAATTTATCTTCCCTTTAAACAATCCAAGAGGAAATGGGGAATAAAGCCTAAATCAGCACCTCGGATTAGGAAGGAGCAGCTGTGAACCTCTCCCATGGAATGATCTAATTCCAAGGTAATTATCCCGGATTTTTAACGCTCCGCTAAAACCCCAACATCAGCATTTTCGGGATTGACAGGCTGGGAATTCACGCCAAGGAGCCAAGTGGGAACCTGCAGTGCTGCCCAGCTTCTCCTCCAAGGTCAAGGATGCAGGAACATCCTTGGAAAAGCTGCCAGAATCCATAAATCTCCCTCAAATCCAACCTTTCCTCTCCAGGCACCACCAGGAACCCGACACAGAACGGACACGCAGAATGCCGGCTGGGAGGGGGCTTCCAGGAGTAATTTTGGGAAAAGGAAGAGCAAGAAGCACCAGATTGGGTTGTAAATCCCTAAAAATCCTCCTGCTATTGGAATGGTGCTGATCCTCCTGGGATTCCAGGGTGGATCGAGACGGAGCCTCTGGAAAGGCTGGAAAAGTGTTTGAACTCCAGGACCTCTGAGTTAAACAGTCTAAATGAAGATCCAAACGTTCCAGGCTCCCTAACAAAGCCATCCATTCCCAAGAAGCCTTTGGAAAACAAGGAATCCACTGGAGATGGCCATGGGACAGGAAAACTTTGGATAATGACTCCAAGTGACCTTCCCTGGATTGAAAGAGAAACAAACCAAACTTTCCTTGGAAAAGCAGCTCCTCGGAGTGCTGCTCATCCAAAGAAATCCATCTGGATCCAAATCCATTTGGATTCTTTGGGAAGAGGGAAGAGCTCAGGCTGGGAGGCAGGAATTTGATGGAATCTTTATCATTCAAAGGCAACGGAAAGCCAACGAAGAAAGGGAAGGGGGATTTTTCAAAGGAATGAACAGATCCCCTCATGCCTCGTTATCCTGCCACAAAATTCCCACTTTCCCCAGGTTTTTCTACCAAAATTCCAAGGTCAAGGGGATTCCCTCGTGCCTCATTATCCCACGCCCCAAAATTCCCACTTTTCCTGGGCTTTTCTCCCAGAATTCCAACTTCAAGGGGGGGGGCGAGGAAGAGGAGGCAGCAAAGAGCACATGGGAGGTGAGGGCTGGATTTGGGATGAAAAATTCCCAAAAAAAGACAGGATCAAGTTGGGAATTTTTACTCCAAGTATTCAAAAAACCTCTCTGGAGTAGCAGGAATTTTTTTCCTACTAAAAATTCCCGGGATGATGGGAAAAGGAGCTTTTTTGTGCCCTTCCAACGCAGTGGCCTGGGAGGGATCAGTGCCATCCGTTGCCATGGGAATGATATTCCCAGGAAACGCTGCTGGAGGTGGAGAGGAAACCCCAGAGATCCATTAGCAACAGGTTGCTATGGCAACAGCTCCAAGCTCATTAATTCCTCCTTTCCTTCTCCCCATCCCAAATAAAAACCAAACCCAAAGCAACTTTTCCTGGGCGTGGGGTGGAAAATCCTTCAGGAATTTCACCAGGAATGTACACGGATGAAGGAACAGCACCAAAATTGCCACTTGTGTCTCCAAATTGCCTTTTCCAGCTGGGATTTCAAATAAAATGAGGATTTTAGGGATAATTCCCTTTTTTTGTGGCCTGAGAGCTGCTCCCAAAGGGAAAAATGGGATTTTGCCATGAAAACTGAGGAAAAGCAAAAAATTCTGTGGTTTTTCTCCCCCTCTGTCCCCTCATGTCCTGCCAAGTCCCAATTCCTTGGATAAATTTGTTCTCCCTGGATTCAAACTGGGAATTCCCTCCTCATCCTAAAAAAAGCTGGGTTGGGTTCCAAGAGGAGCAGGACATGGAAAAGAAGGGAAAAGGGAGATGAAGGAGGATGAGATCCAAACTCTGGTTTGGAATTCCCTCCTGGCATTCCCAGGAAACACAAAGCACTCCTGGAAAATCCCCTGGCTGGAGCTTTTCCAGCAATTCCAGGAAATCCCATTGTCCTGTGGATATCCCAGTTCAGGTGGGAATCTGACTTGGAAAAGAGAGGGAAGGAAATGGACTTTTGATAAAAATGTGGAAAATTCACTGCTCTAACAGCAAAATTCCTGGGAATGAAGGGAAGAATTGGAGCAGAACTCTCTTAGGAGCTGCTAAAGGCAAATTCCCTGGAAATTCCACACTCTGGGATCAGGCAGCACAGGGAATATTAAAATATTCCCATTTTTCCAGTCCAGCTGAACTTTTCTCCATTGTCACCATTTGTTCCCAACTGGAATTGAAGGGACAGCAATGCTTGATCCCTGAATTACAAAATTCCTGGGAAATTCTGTCCCTTCCATCCTTTCCCTCCTTCAATCCCCAAAATTCCAGGCAGGATTCAATTAATGGAATTTGTGCTGAGCTCAGCTGGGAAAGAGCCTTTTCCTCACTTTCTTTTCCTCCTATTCCACAGGTTTTTCCTCCAAATTAAACCTCTGGAATTCCAAAACCTTTCCCAAATCAGAGCTAAGCCCAACCCCGCTCCCAGGATTTTTCCTACAGAATTCAAGGAATTAGGAAGTGCTTGGAATATGGAATGTTCCAGAGGAGTTTTATGATGATTGGGATTTCTCTCCAAGTCTGGTCTGGGATACAAGGAATGCTCAGGGACACAAGGGATTCCCTGGGAATCCAGGAATGCTCTGAGATTAAAGGGATGCTCCAGGACACTGGGAAGGAAGGTGGGAAAATGCTCAGATCCCAAGCACTGATCCCAGAAAGCATTGCTAGAAAATCTGGGATACCTGGATCAGATCCAAAGCATTTGTCACTAACAGGGGCAGTTGAGGGGAATATTCCAGGATTCATGTTCCAAAGGCTGGGAGGAGCTGCTGGCTCTGGCCTGGGCCACCAGTTTGTGAACTGGGATGGAGCAATTCCAACCATTCCAAAGGGAATCCGGCCCCACCCCTTTGGTGGGAATGCCATCATTCCTGCTATTGTCCCAAACTTCTCCAGCCCTCTGCAAACAGCATCTGGAAATTCATGGATTCACCAGGATGGAAATCCAAGCATTAATTCCACATTTATCCAGGTTTCTTCCAACCTAGAGCAATCCCATTCCTGGTGATTTTTATGGACTGGTGAGAGCTTCCATGGAAAAAACAAGTTTTTCCCAACATCCAGTCTAAAGGAACTCGGGACAGGCTCTGGGTGAAAAAATGAAGCTTTTGGCTTCCCAACCCTCTGGAAAGGGCAGCACATCCCAGAATTCCAGACAAACCAACCCCACAGGATGCACAGCCAAATCGAGCTCATCCCTCTTGGCAGCTCTGGCCCTGGAGCCTTTTTAGGGATTCTGGTCCAGCATTCCCGGGCAGACAGAATCCCAGAAATGTCTGGAGCAGCAGGAATTGTTGGCACTGGATCGCTCCAGGAGTCACTGGAAGGTGCAGAAGTCCTGGAGAACATCCAGCAGGAGCCGGGATCAGGACACGCTGCCGGGCCAAGAGCATTCCCTGATGGTTCCCTGATTCCTGAGTTTCCGTGTTCCCAAATCCCCGATTCCTGAGTTTCCTTGTTCCCACATCTCCCTGCTCCCAACTCCCCTGATTCCTGACTCTCAGGAAACACAGGATTAAGCCTGGCTTAAACTCAGGCCTCAAGTGACTTCAGCAGGGATGATCCTGCCTTGTTTGCCCTCAGCTCTGTCCTGAGGGATGCTGGAGATGGATTTGGGATCCCTCAGCAGGTCAGGATTTGGGATTAAACAGCCCCATCCCACCTGAGCTGGGAGCCCTTAGAATGAGCCCTTTCCCAATCCCAAAGAATTCCCATTTGTGGCACCAAATCCCACATTTTGCTTTGTCTCCCATCCTTCTCTCCCTGTCATTCCCAATAAAGCAGGTGTCAGTTCCTCCTTCTCTCCACATCCTCAGAGACAGGAGCAGAAATCCATGGAAACACCTGTGTTCTGATCCCAACTCTCCCAGGAATTCCTGGGACAGCAGGAAAATCCAAACAAACAGGCAGAGAGGATCAAAGAGTTTGGGTACAACGAGCTCCACACGAATCCCATGGGATGCTCTTCCCAAAATGTCCCTGTCTGTCACATCCATCCAACACCATCCATCCCTTGGGAATGGGGCTGATATCCCAAAAACCCACACTGCAACTCCTGCTTCCAGCAAGATCTCCCAGGATTTTTGATATCCGGGCAAATCCTCCCTGCTGGGATGAAGGGAAGGGCTTGGGAGCAGAGACCCAGCTGGAACTCCTGCCTGGAATAGCTGCACACACACAGAGCCATCCCATTCCTCTGGAATTCTAGGGAAAACCAGCCACATAGTGGGAGCATTGTGAGCTCACACAATTCCCATCTGTCCATGGAAAGAGGGAAAATGAGATCCCAGAGCCGAGCATTTCATCCGCTGCCAAATCCCTGCTCCTGCTGCAGTGCCCAGACTGGATTTTTATCTGGGGGAAAAAAGAGGGAAAATTGTCTTTTCCAGCTGCTTTTTGTCAAAGTTTCCCAGACCATTCCAGAGTGAACATTCCTGGATTTCCAGGGAGGTCAGGAAGAGCCCTGCACACGGAGGTCAGCACCCTCTAATTCCCTTCCCTTGCTGCTTCAGGAAAAGGATTGGAAGTTCTGGAATTAACTCCAAGCTGGGATCATGGAATAGCCCTGGAGTAACTTCTCTCCTGTCCCAGGCAGCAGAATATTCTCTCTAAAGTGTGTTTTCCTTAAAATCCCAATGATTTAGGGACTGGGGATTTAGGGATTTGCCCCAAGCAGCAGCTGCTGCCTCAAGAATTAAGAGCAAAATCCGAGTTTCCAACATCTGTGTAAATATTCAGAAAATATTCCTTGCATGAGGAATTCCAGCCTTGGAATGCTGGGCAGGCCCTCCAGGGGATGGAATTCTGAGGGATTAAAGGAAAACACACCTGGATGGCTTTGGATGGGCATCCCTGGGATTCCTCCTGAATTTCCAGCAGCCCGAGGAGATCCCAGACTGGGAACCAGGGGGGAAATCCAGGGAAAACTCTGAGTGGGCAGCAGGAATTCTTGGCTGCAGCAGGGATTGGGAAACAAATCCCAAATCCATGGAAAAACAGGGAGAAAAATCCCAATTCCCAGTTTATTTACTGCAAACAAGAGTGATTCCAGTTCCAATGGAATTATCCCACTTGGAGCTTGGAAAAGTCAGGATTTGGCTCCCAAGGGATCAGCCCAAGCCCTCAAACACAAGGCCAAGGGAAAGGTGAGTTTAAATCAATCTAATTCCATTTTTCCATTAAAAAAATCCCTAAAAAGCAGCAAAACACCCCAGAGAAGCTGGATGGTCATTCAGGAAACATCCACAGAAAATCGGGGATCCCACTGTCCCAGATCCAACCCTAGGGATGAGCTGGAGCCTCGGATCTGCTGCATTCCCAGTTCCACTCCTGGGATACACTGGTCCACATTTCCAAGGAATTTGCCATCCTGAAATGCTGGAAAACACACCTGGACTCAATCCACACCCCAAAATTCGAACCAAACTCCAAATTGGAATAGGATTTGTTGATTCCCAGCAAATTTGAGGGGAGGAACTGAAGGTAACTGGCAAAGGCAAGTGGAGTCTGGGATTTCCATGGATCCATGCATCCATAAATACCATGGGAAATGGGAATTAGATGCTCTGAAATTAGTCTGGAATGGGGAATAAATTGAAGATATTTCCCAGAGATTACAAGGAATCCTCAGGAAAATCCAATGGGATGAGCTGGAGTTTGCACTGGAATGGATTTTCCAGGGAATATCCAGCCCAGGAAAAGTTAAATCAGGAGAAGAGGAAAACCAGCCCCAAAGTCACTCTGGAATCACTGAATTCCTATTTTCTGTGAAAAACCCTAGATTTGGGGATTCAGAGATGGATAACTCCAAAATCCACTGGCAATAAAACATGGATTAGGATAAAGGGATCCTAGAAAAGCCAGGTTTGGAAACAGATTCCCAGTGCTGTGCCTCCCATCCCTCCATCCCATTTTTCCCAGTTTTCCAGAGGGAAATCCCCTTGGAGATGCCCTGGGATGGATTCCAAGCTTTCCTCCACATCAGAGCCCACCTGGGGTCACATCCATGACCCAAAAATCCAGGAGATGCGTCCAACCCCTCCTAAGGGCATCCAGGGATTCACCCCTTCCTTGCTAATCCCAAATATTCAAAGAAACTCCATTTGGCATTCCAGGTTTCCATGGATCCACTTAGGAAAAGCCAGGGAATGACCCTGAGGGGTGGCAAATCCCAAATCCCCACGGGAACAGCACAAAACGCCACCCACGGCCCTCCAGAAATAAACAGACGTAGGAGATCCAATCCGAAGGAAAATAAAGAAGTTTGGTCCTAATTTTATGCGGATTAAAAAAAAAAAAACCAAAGGGAAATTCAAAGCACAGCAGGGAAACAGAGGGAAAATCCACCCAGGTTTAAGGGAAAATCCACCCAGGTTTGAGGGAAAATCCCATTTGGATCAGGGCTTCTATCCCAAAAATGGTGTTTGGGTTGTTTGTTTGTTGTGATCTGTGATTTGGGGGTGGGAATTGGGATTGGAGGTGACCCTGGAGCTTGGGAAGAGATTCCTGCACTCAGAAAATCCAGGAATAAATCCAGGAATGCCGTTCCACAGCAAAAGTGACAGCAGAGTGTCCCTGCTTGGATTAATTGAATTAAACACACTCCTAATTACTGCTCCCACCTCCCAAAATCAGCGCTTTTCCCAACTGGAATATGATATGAACCCAAACCTCTGGAAGCAGAGGGGAGGCAGAGCAGGATCCTTCCCAGGATCACTTTTCCAGGTTGTTCTCAGCATTCCTGCAGGCAGCGGTGCCGTTGAACGCCGAGGTGCAGCTCCTCCGTGTGCCCCATCCCGGTTTCCCGCTGATGCCTCTGGCTGGGAATGTTCCCCGGGAATGCTCCCGGCTCTGTAACCTGATCCTGCCCCACCTGTCCCCTCCAGAACCCGGCTCCAGCTTTTTTTAGCCATTCCAAAGCCTCCCCGTGACCCCTTCCTGCTTAAGCTCCACACAAATCACGTTTTTTGGGAAGATTCCCACCTGCTCCGGGCCACAGGGCTGGGATAGCTCCGATTCCCAAAAATATCTGGAGTGGCTGGCAGCTCTTGGAAAATCTGGGTGGGAAAGGGAGATCCCCAGTGGGTTCATTGGATGGAACACAGTGGGAATTTTGGGTGCCTCATCCGAAGGCTGCTCCATTCCCAGAGCGTCCCATGGGATCAGCCTCAAGGAGCTGCTGGGAATTGGAGCCTGGAGCTGGAATTTCACAGGAAGAGAATTCCCAAATCAGCAAACACAGGGAAAAGAGGGATATGGGAATTGGAGGGCACGGAGCGAGACCTTCCCCTCTTCCCACCAAATCAATCTCAGCGGGAGCAAGGACAACTTCCCTGGGAAAAACAACCAAAAATTCCCCATCCAAGGAGGGCACCTTGGGAAGATCCAAGGATTTTGGGAGCATTCCTAGTTCCCATCCCTCCCTTCCATAAATCCTAAGGAAAACCCAACACCCTTTTTCTTGGTTTATGGATTTGTGCTTCGGGAAGGGCAGGAACAGAATCTAAACCCACAGAACCAGAAATTCCCTCTGTGGGATCTTTTCCTTCTGGGAAAATCTCCCAGGAATTCCAGCCCTCACTGCCCTGATCCAGCCGTGCTCCTCCTTCAATCCCCTCTTCCAGCTGCTTCCCAGGTGTCCCACTCCATGGAATTTTTCCCAAGCTCCTGGTTTCCAGGTGCCTCTGCTCCAACACACTCAGACCCAAATCCTGCTCTGAGGTGGCTCCAAAAATCCCAACCCACTCTTCCTGAAAAATTTAATCCAAGGATTTGATTTTGGACACTGGGAAAATGGGAATAAATCCCAGCAGGGAGCTCATCCCTCCTGCTGCCATCCAAGCACACCAGCACTGAAATCCTGGGAATTCTGTGGAATTCCTGCTTGGCTGTTAAAAATCCATCCCTATTTCCAGCTGATGTTTTGTTGGATGAGGAAGTTTGGGAAAGGAAGGTGCTCTGCTGGGAATTCCCAACAGGAGAATCCAAGCCCTGCCTGAGCACACCTGACCCCTCTCCCAAAACACCTGCCTTGGAATTCTCCACCTGCCAGAGGAGATTTCGGGAATGCCAAACCCAGAGACTCCCCCAAACCCAAAGGAAATGACCTTTCCTCCCACAGACTCCCAAAGTTTTCCATCACAAGCACCCGGATTAGGGAATAAATCCATCCTGACTCACTCCTGCCTGGGACAACCCAGTGCCCTCCCCAAGGCCAGCTCCATCCCATTTTTCTTATGGGATTATCATTCTGTGGAATATTTAAGTATCAATTCCTCCTTTCCACCCTTGCACGTCCAAGTTCCCCCCTCAGGGCTGGAAATCCCAGTTGCAGTTGCCCCAGATCCCTTTTTTCCAGCATCCAGGCTCTCGGGAATGCTGGAATGAGCACCCAGGATGGCGCTGGTGTTGTTAGGCCTGGCTTAACCAGCAAGGAGCACTTTAGGAAGAGGAATTTAAGCCCGGATTTGCTGCAAGCAGAGACTTCACCCAACAAGAGCAGAACCAAGAAATCAGCTGGGGCCAAGGAGCTCCATTTTCCAGAGAAAAGAAATCGGGAAATGGATTTTTCCCTGACTAAATCCAACCCTTAATGAATCCCTGAGGGTTTTTAGGAATCTCTGCAGGGCCAAAGTTGGCCAACATTTTGTGCAAAACAAAAGCAGCCCCAAATCCATAAAAACTGTGTGATTTTCCCTCTGATTATTCCTGCAGCTCCCAGCCCGGGGCAGCATTCCCAGGAGGCATTTGCAATTCCTGCTGGGCCGGCTGCTGGGGAGAACCAGGGGTTTGTGTGGGGAGCTGAGGCAGATCAATAATCAGCTTATTAATAAATAATGGGCTCAATAAATTAATAAATAACGGGGAGAGAGGCAGGCAGGGATGGGGGGTAGGGAAAAGCAGGAATTCTCCACACAATGCCCGTGCTAAAAGCTCACTTCCCAAAGATTCCGGGCACAAACTGACAACTCTCGCTCGCACCCAGCATTCCGGGGAAAATTCCATCTCCTGGATGTCACGAGCCAGAGGAAAACGCTGCTGGATGATTATTTAACATTCCTAAAGCCGGGAAAGGACACCGGGAACGGCGGAGATTTAAAGGATTCACTGTTCCCTTCCTTCCCTGCAAGTTGCAGCAGAACAAAAGCGGAGGGGACTTTTCGGGAATGTGCCTTTCCCAAAGCAACTCCAGCTCCATTTTTCCCCCGTCGGGAAAGCTCCCGTGCACTCGCAGCTCTTATATAAACAGCGGAGGGGCTGATCCCCCCCCGGCATTCCAATAAAAACCAAGGTCGCATTTGGAATTGCGAGGATTCCCATCCCGGCGAGCCCCGAGTGGAGTTGAGGGATTTTTTTTCCCCGCTGGGAATTTCGGGGGGCCGCGGCTCCGCACCCCCCGAGCGGCTCCGTCCTGCCCGTCCCGGACACTCGCACGGAGCCGCTGCGGGACCTTGGCGTGTCCCCAGCACGGGGGACACGGGGGACACGGGGGACACTGGGGACACGCTCCCCGCGTGTCCCGCTGCCACAAATCCCCCTTGTCCCCCTCTCCGAGCCGGCGCTGGGGACACACCGAGGACACGCCGGTGGCTCCGTGGCATCCCCGGGCGCTGCCGGCAGCGGGGACGCGCAGCTCCGCCGGGATGCTCCGGCCACGGGGAGGGTCCCGGGGGTGTCGCGGTGTCCCGGGGGTGTCCCGAGGGAAAGGATATGGGTTACAGACCAGCCTGAGGCACCAGCTGCGCGGGCGGGTGGTTTGCTTGAGGCAGAAGAAGGCGGTGGGTGCCAGCGCCGGGTAAGGCACCTGCTCCTCCTCCTCGGAGCCCAGCTCGGCGGGCGGCTCTCGGCCGGGGGAGCCGCTGCTGGAGCCGGAGCCGCTGCCGGAGCCGCTGCCGGCATCCTCGGGCGGCTGCTCGGCGGGGCGGCGCGGCGCTGGCAGCGCCGTGATGGGCACCCGCACCTCGGCCGGGCGCGGCGGCTCGCGGCTCTCGCCGGCGCTCATGGTCGCGGCCAGCGGCACCTGCGGGGCGAGGGCAGCGGGTCAGGGCCGGGCCGCCTCCGCCGCCGCCGCTCCCGGGGATGCTCCGCCGGGTCCCGGCGCTCCAGCCACAACAAAGGCGGGCGGGGGGAGGTCGAGCCTCCGCCCGGGCGCGGCCGCTCCCGGCCCCCACGGCGAGCTGGGGGTGCCCCCCACCCTTCGGGGACCCCCCGGAGGAGCCTCCGGGCCGTGGATTTTGGGGGATGGTGGATTCTTGGGGGGGTGTCCTACCTCAGTTGGGCGGAGCGCGGTGTCCCCAGGGGCATAGCCGTGCCTTGCAGCTCACATGGGACCGGCGACAATCGCGGCTCCGGGGGATGGCCGAGCCCCCTCCCAGGCACGGTGGCACCCCCAAAATCCAGCGGGGGGAAGGGAGGGGTTGGGGCTCGGCGTGCGGCGCCCGCCCGCGGGGATGGAGGATGGAGGAAGGCTGGGGAGAGGAGGAGGAGGAAGAGCAGGAGGAGGAGGAGAAGGTGGCGGGGGCCCTTCCCGAGCCTCTCCCGACGGTAAATCCCAAGGAGCGAGGAGGAGGCAGCTCCGCCGAGCTTCGCCCGTGCCCAACAGGAAACTTCGGATTTACCGGGGGAGGAGGGAGAGCGAGGGGAAGGGAGAGCGGGGGCGGCGGGGGCGGGGGCCGGGAGGAGCCGGGGCAGCCCCGCATCGCCCCCTCCCCCGCCTTTGTTCGGGCTCCGCGCGGCGCTGTGGGACGGGAGGGCACCCATGGGTGGGGGGCAACGAGCCGGGGACCCTCCCAAAGCATCCCCGGGCGGGCCGAGAGGATTTGGAGCGGGAGGTGCGGGTTTGGTTCCGCTCCATCCCGCGAGGGCTGCGCGGCTCCGGCACCTCCAAGGGGGGGAGATCCCAAAAAAGGGGGGGATGCGCCCCTAAAAAGGGAGATGGAGCCCTAAAAAGGGGGATCGTCCCTCCCGGCGCTCTGGCTGAGCCCAGGTTGGAGGTAGGAGCGGTTTAATAACTAAGCTCGGCTCTAAGCTCGCCGCTCAGCTGCTCCAGGGTTTAACTCCCAAGAAACTCCCAGGGATCCCAAGAAACAGCTCAGGGAAAGTCCTCACAGGCTCCAGCCCTTCAACTCCGCTCGGGAAGTTTTATCCCTTTGAATTCCTTGGAATTCCGTGAATTCTGTCAGGTTGGGGATGCGGGGATGGGATTGAAATCCGGGAGTGGATGTGTTGCCGTCCCCTGGAATGTTTTCAGGAGTGCGAGCTCATTATCCAGCAGCACATTCCATTTGCAAATGCAGCTCCCGATGTTCTTCCCGGTTAATAACCGGGAATTGATTGGGAAGAGAGGTCAGGCGGCTTTCAAAGCACCCAAAGCTGCGCCTAATGGGGCTCCTAAAGAGCTGGGATGCAGCCGCGATCCCAAGGTTTTATAGGATGGTCCCGGGTTGGGATGAACAGGGTGTGGCGATTTTAGTGAGATACAAAGGGAAAAGCCCCGCCAAGCAGGAGACAGAGGAATGGAAAAGACCTCGAGGATGGAATCCAAGCATTCCCAAAAATTCATCAGGATGATCCAACCTGTGTGCAGGGGGTGCTTGTGGGAATGCCACGGGGATAGGAGGGATATGGGATGAAGGATTGGGATGAGGCACATGGGGAAAATCCAAAGGGAATCACCAGGATCTCCTTCCAGTTGAATTCTCCTTGAATTCCTTCCCTGGGGTTGAATTCCCTCTGTTTCCTGCCCTTTTTGCCAATGTTTTCCATTAAAACCAGGGTGAGTTTGTGGGAATTCTGAAGGATGTGGGGTTTCCTGTTCACATGAGGGTCTCAGCCACTTTGTTTCCCAAGCTTTTAGGATTCCTGACTCTGGGAAGGAGAATTCCAGAATGATAAGGAGAATCCTTGCTCCAGCCACATCCCTAGAATTGTTCAAGGATGGGGCTTGGCGCATCTTGGAAGAGTGGAAGGTGTCCATGTGGAAAAAAAAATAAACTTTAACTAATTCCAACCCCATGGAATCAACCCTGGAATAAACAGAGCAAGATCTGCCCTGCTCCTCCCAATTCCTTGTGGCGTCCTCAGGAATTATGGGAGGGAATAAATCCTCACGCCAGGAAAGCGTGGGCTCCTTTCCTCCAGGGATGGATTTGGGGGTGAATCCAGCATTCTCGGGAGCATCCTGCCCTCCTGACACCCCACTGGAAAGCCGGGAATTTTACTGCCTGCCTTTGGGATGGGGTCGAGGCATCTCTTGGCCCCTCCTGCTCCCCATTCCCATTTGACTCCACCTCCTGTTTCCCTCTAGAAGTCATTGTCCTGAGCTGGAGAATTCCAGAGTGGGAAACTCCAGAAGAGCTCCACCAGCTCCCAACCACCTCTTCCCTCTGGAATTTAGGATTTGTCCTAATTAGCTGGGAGCAAAGTGTGGAATCTGCAATGCAATCCCTGCTTTGCACAGTTCCCACCCTTTCCTTCCCCTTTCCTCTTTTGGTACCAAATCCCAAATCCAAGGCAACAAAATCATTGGAATTGCTGCTAATTCCTGAAATTAATTATCTGGAATGCTGATGGAGAGCCGGATGTGTTGGAGGAGTTCATCCAGCCAGGGATCCACCCAGGAAATGTTGGGATGAATAAATTCAGGTTGTTTTAGGAGGAATCATTGAATTTGGGGTCTGTGGATCCTCCCAATCCCTTTTCCATCCCAGAAATTGTTTGGCTTTTCCCTTCCAGCCTCAAAGTCAAATCCAAGATGAGGGAGCACATCCAGAGGGGAATTTGCATCCCTGCTAAAGTTTGGGATGGAGCAGGGAATGTTCCAGCTGAGGATGGACCAGGAAGGACAAACCACATTCCAAAGGTGCCAGGGAACAACAGCCAGGATTTGCTCCTGCTCTGGGAGTCACATCCAGCTCTTTCCATGATTTTTTATGGATCACTCCCAGCTCCTTTAATGCTCTGCTGGTTTTATTGGGATTTATGGCATTCCCACCTGGCCTGGGAGGGAACAGCTGGGGATTGATGATCCTTAATCACATCCCAAACTCCTGGAAGTTCTGAGGGATTGAGATCCCTGGGAAGGAGCATCCAGGGATTTATGATCCTAAAGTCCAAGCACCTGGAAATTCTGAGGGATCCCAGACCCTGGGAAGGAGCAGCCAGGGATCTCTGATCCATAATCACATCCCAAACTCCGGGAAGTTCTGGTGGATCTCAGATCTCATTCCCGACCCTCTCCAGCCTCGGGAATGTCGCTTCCTGCCTCCATTTGTCCTCTTGGAAAGGGGTTCGGGAAGAGCTGGGAGCAGGATCCCATCTCCATCGATTGTGTGCCCTCTGCTGGCAGCATCTTTTCCAGGGAAAAACGGGAAAATCCCGCTGGGAAGGATTTGGGGCTGCCCTTCAAATATGGGAAAATCCTTGGATACGATCTGATCCTCACAAGAATTTTCTTCTGCTCTTCCAGGAGCAGGGAATGAGCTCGTGGATTTCCTTTGGGACCAGCTGGATCCTGCAGGAGCTGCTGAATCCTGGGCATCCAAATCCCTGGAATTCTCTGCTTCCAAGAGCCCTCAGTATCACCCTAACCCTGAAATAAATGAGGGAAAAGCAAGAATTTATGGAATTTATCCTGGCTGATATCCAAGATCAGTGGGAGAGCCACGGCAGGAATTCCCTGTTTTCCAGAGACGCTGGGATGCCCCATCCCTGCAAAAATCCCAGGCCAGGTTGGAAGGGATTTGGAGCAACCTGGGATTTGGAATGGGATCAGCTTTATCCCTTTCCCACCCAAACCATTCCGGGATTTTGTGAAACATGGGAAAACCAGGAGAGGGAAATTTGAAGGCAATGCTGGTGTTCTCCAGGAAATCCATTTTTAAGGGAATTTTGGATATTGGGCCAAGCCACCTGCACTTCCTAAATATTCCCTACAAAGTTCCTTCCCTCATCCAAACTTTGCATTCCCAAAATTCAGGTCGGCACCTCCAATTCCCAGAATTCCACTTCCAAGCTGTGATTATTTTTTGGGAAGCTCAGCACTTCTCCGATTGGAATTTTCAGCCCAGAATGAGGTCAGGGAACCTTTGGGCCAGGTTAAAAACCTTGGAAAAGTTGGAGTTTATTCCTGATAATCCTCAGGGATGAGTTCAAGGAGGAATTCACCTCCTTGGGCCAGGGGGGAATAAAGTAATTTAATTTCTCTTTGTTATCTGGGAGATTCCTTGGCCTCCTGGCCTGGATGTTTATTTTTTGGCGATAACAAGGAAGGAATGAAGCCAGAAAAAATGGAAATAATATTTTCCATGGATAATTGGGATGAGTTCCTTATCTGGCCTCTAAAAACCGGGAGCAGGAGGGGTCAAATGAACCCAAATGATTTGGTGATCCCGAAAAATGAGGTGAGAGCTCCGGAAGCTCCACTCTTGGCCAAAATTATTCCTTTTTTTTGGGACAGAAATGAGGAGAAGCAGCTCCAGCTCTGAGGGCCCCTGGAATTCCTGGTGCAGAGGGGCTGCAGAGCTGGGAATTCCCTCACAAATCCACAAAAAACCAGGAAAACCAGGAGCCTCCAGCCCACATGGGGATGAAATCCCAGCTGATCCCAACTCCAGAAGACAAAACATTTCCCGTTCCAGAGCTTTTCCTGGGTGCTCCAGACCCTGAGGGAAGGACACCCCAGAGGATCTGAGCTCATCCCAGCAAATCCAGCTGGAAGATTCCGGAAAATTGCCCCTGGTGCATCTCCCATCCTTGCAGCTCTCACCGGCCTCATCCCTGAGCTGCTCCGGCCTAAAATATTCATGGGAGGCCTCTAAAAGCCCAGTTTAGCTTCTAAGGCTTGGCTTTGGCTCTTAGGCCTGGCTTTGCCTCTAAAGGCCCAGCTTTGTAAAGTTCGGCCTTGTCTCTAAGGGCCCGGCTTTGGCTCTAAAAGCCTGGATAAGAACAAATCTTTGGGAATGATCCAGAGGCTGAATGGAGCCTCCCCAGAGGAAGTTTTAGCCAGGGAAAAGCGGGATAATGTGGGATTGGGAAAGGCAGGAATGAGCTCCCTCCAGGGCCCGGGAGGTTCTTCCCATTCCCGTCCCACATTCCAAGGACAATTCGGGAATTTTCCTTTTATCTCCTTTGCTCTCCTCCTCTTCTCAATGTCCAGCCAGGCCTCCATCCCAGATTTCCTCGGGAACAGCATTTTTCATGATTTTCCCTAAAATCCCAGCATCCCCAAAGAATCCGTGGCTGCCTCATCCCAGGAATGTCCAAGGCCAGGCTGGAGCAACCTGGAACTGTGGAAAGTGTTGGGATGGAACTGAGCTCTCCATCCCAAACCATTCCCTAATTCCAAAGGATCAGGATTGCCCTGCAGGGGGGTTTTCATTCCAGCAGGATCCCCAGGGAAAGCTGGAGCAGCTTCCCAAGATTCCGGGCTGTCCATGGGCTTCATTCCTGGTTTATTTCCTGTTTAAAGGGGATTTTTGGGATATTTTGGCTCCAATAAATCTGGTGTATCCCAAAGGAGAGAAGGAATAACAAAATTCCCAATCCAGTTTCATCATTACTCCTGGTTTCTGGCTAAATCCACGGACTTCTTTCGGAATTCTCTCTGGGGAGAGAATTCCCAAATTTGCCCAGCCCAGAGCTGCCACTGGAGTTTGGGAATCATCCCCAAAAATCCAGATTAATTTGACTTTTTGAGGATCAGCTATGGAATATTTTTGTCAATTCCCATTCCCACTCATCCCACCTCATCCCAGAAAACTCCTTCCTGTTTTCTCCTGCAATTCCAACCCTTCAGGATCCACAATAGCTCCAGTTGGGGAATTTCACTTCTTTTTATTCTTTTTAATTGGATCTTCCAGCTGCATTCCCGATTTTCCCTCTTCCATGGGCTTTGCTGCTGGAAGGGAATCCCTGCTCCACTCAGGAATTCCTGAATTCCCACCTCGGGGTTGGAATTCCGGTTACCCATGGCAACCTCTCATTGCCAATGGAAAATCCTCCTTAAAATTCCTTTTTCCTCACAAATCCAGCAATTCCGTATTTTTCCCAATAAGAAAACCAGGATTTTTATGGATTCTTGACCTCCAAGGTCCTATTATTCCCTTTTTTTCCCTTAATTTTCTTTCATTTATTCCCTAAAATTCCTTAGGTTCCAATGAGCTCCTTGTGCTGATTATCCAACAGCAAAATGATTCCAAACCCTCTGGAATCTGGGAAAATCACCTGGAAGTGTCTGAACTGGGAGCAGCTCCCTGGAATTGTGCTCCACTCCCAAATATTCCTATTTATCCGCACATTCCATGAAGGAAAAATAAAGGTGCTGGAGGGGTTCCCTCAGGATTCCCTCCCTGGGTTTTTCCCGTTTTTTTTTTTTTAAGGAATGCCGACTTGAAACTCGTGGAGTGTGAAATCCTGGCTGGGCGTTTCCATGGGAACCAGCCGGGTTTTCCTGCCGAGGATTCCCGCTGACCTCACTCCCGCTGGAATCTCTCCCACTCCCGGTTTTCCCTCGGTTTGAATTCCTGGTGTTCCCACTCTCCTGGATTTTCCTCTTTCCATTTCAAGGATGGAGAATTCCCAACATTAAAAAAGTGGGGTAAAATCACCTAAGGCTGCTTTTCCCAGGATAATCCCCTCAGCTGGGTGGGAATGATTGAAATGTCCAGGAAAGATGGAGAGGGAATATTCCCAAGGGTATGGAATGATGGGAAAAAGGGGAATAGCTTCCAACTGCCAGAGGGCAAGGATAAATGGGATATCGGGAAGGAATTCCTGGCTGGGAGGGGCTGGGATGGAATTCCCAGTGAAGCTGTGGAATTCCTGGATCCCTGGAAGTGTCCAAGGAAAGGCTGGATGAGGATTGGGATAGTGGGAAGTGTTGGAGTTGGAATGGGATGAGCTTTAAATCCCAATCCAAACCATTCCAGGAGCAATCCAAGATCATCCTGGCCTGACCATTCCTGGAGCAATCCAGGATCATCCTGGCCTGACCATTTCAGAATCAATCCCACAAAAAAGTGGGATTTTAGGATAAAAAAAGGAAACGGGACAAATTATTCATCCTGGGAATGATCCGAGCAGCAGGAGCCTCCAGGTTCCTCCTGGAATGGGAAAGCTTTTCCAGGAGGCTGCCCTTGCACTCCAGATTATCCCAGGAGAAAAAGAATTCCTCCTTCTTCTTTCCCATAAAAATGTTTTTCAGGCTGGGATGAAAGAATTCCAGTGTCCCCATCCATGGCAGGGCTGCAGTGGGATCCTCCATAAAATCCCATCAATCCGAACGAATTCCATGAAGGAAATTCCCTTCTCCCACTTTTCCAGCGGTGCTTTCCCTTCCTCCAGCAGGAACAAAGGGATCAAAAGCTCCTGCAGGAAAAGCCATCCCGAAAAGTCACGGAAAGGGCACATTAATAAGGGATGAGCCGGGAGGAGGCAGAAATGCAGGAAGAGCAGCAGAGCCTCATTATCCCAGATCCCAAAATTCCTCAGGAGGCTCCAGCGGAGCTGAGCCAGTGAATATTTTATAGGGAAGCTCCCGTTCCCTTCCTGCTTTTCCGTGTGGCCTCTCCCGAAAGAGCGATTTGCTTTGGAAAACAAAGACTGTTCCCCTGTGTGGAAAACAAGGAATCCCACAAAACTCCAGGCACAGCGCTGGGATCAGAGCCAGCAACACCTGGAATATTCAAATTCCCCCCTTCCTTCCCCAAATCCTAGCACGTCAGACTATTCCCTTTATCCCGGAGAAAATCCCCTGCTCCAAACGCCGGGAATAAAATCCCTGTGTTCGAATCCCCCTTCAACCCGGATAAAAATCCCTCCCTATGGCACAGCCACATTCCTTGATCCCAAAATTTCCTTGGATGTGCCCCCGCCCCTCCTCCTCCCGTCCCCCCACACCGGGAGCAGCCAGCCGGGAATGTTGGGATTGGGATCGCTCCAGGTTTTTATCCCTGCTCCAGACGGGGAATTGGAGCTGCTGCGTGGGCGAGCGGCTCCTGCAGCGCCGCAGGCACATGGAGGGATGTGTGCCGGGGAAAAAAGAGAATGGGGGAACACCGGGAATGGGGCAACACCGGGAATGGGGGACACTTGTGTCCCCCTCCCCAGGAGGATCCATCCATCCCTGATCCTTTTATTAGGCTGGAAAACTAGGAAAGACAGGAGGGGCAGGCTCTTTTTCTTTTCCTTGAGCTGTCCCAGGCATGATTTTTGCACCCTCATCCACCCTTCCCAAATTGCTGCCAGCATCCCCAAAAGTCCTCTATCCTTCTTTTCCATGAAGGAATTAAATAAATGACATCAGCACTTCCCTACACAGTAAATCCTGGAAATTTCTCTATCCCTCTTTTCCATGAAGGAGTTAAATAAATGGCATCAGCACTTCCCTACACAGTAAATCCCAGAAATTCCATCAGATCCCATTTATCCTCTGAAAAAATCCTAAACCCTGAACAGACCTGGGATTATTTGCATTCCAGGGATTATTCCAAGAGCTAATCAGCTCTGGAGTGAAGCGTGGGGAGGATTGGGAGCAAACAGGATTGGAGACTGGAATTCTCCCTGCGCTGTTGTAATCCAGCAGGGATATCCATAATCCAGCAGGGATATCCATAATCCTTCCCAAAACTGCCCTCAAAGCTCTGAGGTGCTGGGAGAAGCTGCAATCTGAGCAATAATTCCCTCCAAATCCTGCTTTTCTTGTACATTCCCAGTTTTCCAACATGGGAGTGATTCCCCTCTGTAGGAATGGGGTGGTGCTTTTAAAATCCACCTGGAGTGTGGGATTCCCTGTGGAAATCTGGGAGTTCTGGCCACACCTGCTGGGTTCATCCTGAAGTTCTGCCAGCCGGGAAAAGCACCTTTCCCAAGCCAGAGAATTCCACAAATCTCATCAAGATCCACATCACCTGCAGGAGAGCCAAACTTCCCTTCCCTTCCTCTTTCCTTCCCCTTCCCTTCCCTTCCCTTCCCTTCCCTTCCCTTCCCTTCCCTTCCCTTCCCTTCCCTTCCCTTCCCTTCCCTTCCCTTCCCTTCCCTTCCCTTCCCTTCCCTTCCCTTCCCTTCCCTTCCCTTCCCTTCCCTTCCCTTCCCTTCCCCTTTCTTTTCCCTTTTCCCCAACAGGACCAGAGTCACAGGAAAGGCCTCAACAATGAATATTTGGGAATAAAAGCAGAACAAAGAGCACAAATGTGTTCAACCGAGCAGTCTAAACTCAGCGGGGGCCCTCTGGAATTTTCCATGAGAAACCAGAGGGCTTGGAACTGGGATGAAATCCTGTCACCCCTGAGCCTCCTTTTTTCCAGGCTGAACAACCCCAGCTCCCTCAGCCATTCTTCCAAACGTTGGTGTTCCAAGCCCTTCATTGTGTTGCTCTCCTCTGGACGCGTTCAATGTCAACGTCTTTCCTACGGTTCCATGAGGGCCACCCCGGCCGCCATGACACCTCCCTCAGGCACCTTCCCGCCTTTTCCCGTCACCATGGCAACGAGCTGCCCTCGCCATGGCCCTCCTTGGGCCTTTGGAAAGGGCAAGGCCCACATCCTCAGCCCGTGGGGGAGAAAAAGGCTCTGAATTTCCCACCCCTGGCACATAAACCTTGCTTCCCACACAGGATTCTTCTGGAGGACTCCAGAAAGCTGAGAGTGGGCTCTGGCTTCTCCATATTGCACGTCCTAAAGCTGCCTGGGAGAAGGAATTTTGGGTCAGCTCCGCTGGCACAATCCCTCCTGGCACAGGACAAGGTCTTTGTGTGCCCAGGCTTTGCTGCAGCCAAGGAAAGCTTCTGGCTCAGGGTCACCTTTGCTGCTGAACCAGACACCCCAAGTGCCCCAGCCAAAGAAAATTCCCAGATCCGGGCGGTGCCGGTGCTGGCAAATGCCAGACCTGGGTGGTGCAGGCGCCAGTAATTTGCTGGATCTGGAGTCCTGGCACCGGCGAATTACCAGACCTGGGCGGTGCCGGGAAATTGTCGGATTTTGCCTTTCCGTACCAGCAAATTGCTGGACTTGGGCTGTGCTGGAAACGAGAAATTTCTGGATCTGGGCTCTGGTGGTGGCAGATTTCAGGCTCCAGGTGCTGTTAAGCACCGGATCTGGACCCCCTCCTTTCCTTCCTGGAACGAGGTGCCCTCACCCTCCCAAAATCCCTGGCATTTCCCCTAAGCCCTCCGCAACTCGCGGCCTCCATTCACCTTGGCCTTCCCAATTTAACTGCAACCGCCTTCCCGTTACCACGGCAACGGGCCGCGTGGGGGCGGGCACAGACAGCTTATGCACCAATCAGTACCGCGCTCGGGGCGGATCCTCTATCTGATTGGTGCATATTGCTGTCCATCAACCCGCGGGCCCGCCCTGGCGTTGGTTGCCGCGGTGAGGCGAGGACGCTCGGGCGGGAGCGGCGAGCGGCGGAGGCTCCGCCATGGCGCAGCCCGACGAGCCGCACCCGCCGGTCGTTCCCTCCTGCCCGCTGCCCAGCAAGACCTGCGATGTGGTCCCCACCGAGAGGCCGCGCTCCTGCTGCGGCATGGCCGTGGCCGGCTTGCGCACCGCCAAATACCATCTGCCCGAGTGGCACCGCCGCAACGCGGGCGTCTGCTACGAGGCGTACACGACGGGCGAGCAGGCGGAGCGCGGCCGCGCCGAGGCCAAGCACCTGGTCAAGCATGCGGCCGCCAGCGCGCAGCGAGCCCAGGGCTACTCCAAGGCCACGCTGGGCCAGCGGCTGCAGGACGTCCACTTCTGGAGGGTGGAGCTGCAGAAGGAGATCATGGAGCTGGACGCCGAGACCAACCTGCTGGCGGCCCAGAAGCTGCGGCTGGAGCGGGCGCTCGATGCCACCGAGGTGCCCTACTCGGTTGTCATCGATAACCTGGAGTGCCGGGAGCGGCGGCAGCCCCCGGACCTGGTGATCGATGAGGTGGAGAAGCAGCTGATGAAGGTGAGCGGCGCCCGGGGTTGGTGACAGCCTTGGAGCTGCTGCTCTGATGGTGACAGCGCTGAAATGAGGAGCAGCAGTGAGGAGGTGAAGCTGCGGCTGCTGCTGCTGCGGTTCTGGGTCTGGTGCTCCGTCGTGCCATCCCGGTGTCGCTTCAAGGAATTTTTCGAGTCCTTACTGTTTTTAAAAAGTGTTCAAATCACTTTGGGAAGTGATTAAATCACTTTGGGAAGTGTGGCTGGAGGAGAGCAGATCCCTCCCTCAAGCCCAGACCCCAACAAAACCGACACAGAGTTTTTCTGCACCAACACAAAAATCCTATTCTGGCATAAATTCCTTCTCTACTCGCCTTGAAATCCCCTCCTCTCTGCAGGTTACACTTTAAAACTCCACAATCCAGAAGTTCAGGAACACTGGGATATTCCTTGGCTGTTCCCATGCTCAAATTGTCCAAATTTTGGCAGTTTCTCTCATTAATTCTGCCCGAGTTTTGCCAAGGTGGTGATCCAACCCTGTCACAGAAATTCCTGTCGAATTCCAGTGTCATTCTTGTCCTGGATGTTACAAAAACCACATTTTCCATCCTGGAATTACACCTATTCCAGTATCCCATAAATTAATTAATGATTATTCACCTGCAGCCTCCCATCAGAGTCAATTCATGATCGGTTACTCATTAAACCAGAGGATTAATATTTGAAAAGTATGAATCAGACTGAAATGTTTAAACCTGGTGGGGTTTTGGGGATTATCCTGGGAAGAACCAGGAATTTCTTGATCCCTGTGAATCCTTTCCAACTCAGGATATTCTAGGATTCCACATAGAAGGCATGATAGGATTTAGGAATATTTTGAATGGGAATTGGGTGTAATTTCTGATTTATAATCAATATTTAAGAGGTTTTTCCAGATAAAAATATAAACAGGGAAGAGTTGGTGCAGGATATTTCCATGTGGGAATTGTTACAATTTTTAGGTTGGAAAAGACTTTAAAGCTCATCAAGTCCGTGGTTCCAGGCATGGGGAATTCCCTGATTTTTCCCTATCTCAAAACTGAGAAGGGAATTAATTTATTCCTTTTAATCTGATGGGATCGTGGAATCCTGGAATGGTTTGGGATGGACGGGACCTTAAAAATCATCAATTCCCACCTCTTCCCACTATTCCCAACCTCTCCCACTATCCCAGTTTGCTCCAAGCCCCTTCCAACCTGGCCTTGGACATTCCAGGGGTGGAGCAGCCACAGCTTCTCTGGGAATCTGTGCCAATGAAGAATTCCTTCCATAACAGGATAACACTCAGACTTTTCCATGGAATCCACAGAATTCCCAGGCTTTTGACGTATTCCAGGTTTTTCAGCCTCCATAGGTTTACAGCCGAGTTCCCTCAGGATCTGGTGACTCCAAAATTCCAAGTTTTACCATAACAAAGTGAGAGTAGATAAGGAAATGTAAGGATTTATCCCCAAGTTCCTCCTCAGGATTGTGTTTCCTGCTCTGGGTCCATGGAATTCTCCCTGTTTTTCTTTAGGAAGCGGATCTGATCCGGGATATCCGGGATCTTCTGAAAAGAACCATCATCCAAGCTGCCACCCAGATAAGGTAAAACATTTCCCAGGATTCTTCAGCCAAATAATTCCTGGGATAAAGGTGGACACAGATCTCAGCCAGGCCAGGCTTAGAAGCTGAGGGAATTCCGTGTAAACCCAGATTTTCAGGTAGATTTAGATTTTCCTGCTCTCCACGAATGTGTTGGATTTGTTTTCCAACACTAAATTCCAGTGCTATAAAAATATTCTCTGGATGTCTTCTTGGGAATATCTTTGTATTATTATTAAAGGGATTTTTGGGATCAAAGGAGCTTTCCAAGAGGAATCTTTTTGCCACCAGAGGTCAGTGTGGACTTTAAATCTGGAATTTCTGTGCCAGGCCAGGTATTCCTTGTCATTCCAAAGGATTATTTCCTTGGAATTTCTAACAGACCCTTTGGAAAGATGTTATTGTATCCTAAATTCCATCAATATAAAGGAATCATGGTGGAAACTTCATATTTTAGTTACAAAAATCCTTCAATCTGCTCCTGTTCTACCTGATAAAGGAAATATTGTTTTATAAAAAATGGCTGTAAATGTCAATTAATATAAAGTAGCTCTGTTATATTAATTAGAGCATGAGAGGAGCCTAATGAGTTTAATTCGGGGGTATTAATTGTTTTAAGATCATTTTAGCCCAGTTTTAACCCCATTTTAGTCCAAGTTTAGTCCCATTTTATTCCCCTTTTCCAAGAGAATTCCCAATTCCTTGGCTGAGAGTGACACCTGCTGTTATCAGCTGATAACAACCCGCAGGCTTTTATAATTAGAATCATTATAATTATAATTAACAACAAAGCAGCAATTTTAATCTGAATATCATTAAAGATTCTCCAGTTCCATGGGCAGGGACCTTCCACAATCCCAGGGTGCTCCAACTCGGCCTTGGACACTTCAAGGATCCAGAGGCAGCCGCAGCTTCTCTGGGAATTCTATTCCAGGGCTTCCCCACCCTCACACTGGAATTTTTTCCCAAAATTCCATCTCAGTCAGGCTCCGCTTCCAGGCACCCTCACACTGGAATTTTTTCCCAAAATCCCATCTCAGCCAGGTTCCTCCTCCAGGAGATGGAGGTGGGAAGGGAGAGTTTGGGATTTTCCAGCCCGCAAGGAATTTCACGGTCTCGTTTCCCTGTGGAACACCAAGGGTGGAGCTGCGCTTCCCAAAGAGGGCTGGGTTGGGAATTCTCTTGCTTCCAGCTGAGCTGTGATCCCAACTTTTCCAGATCCAACCGGATCCAGAAGGAGAACTGCGAGCTGGACTGGTCAGATAAGGTGGAGACGTATAACATTGACGACAAATGCATCGGCTACTGCACCGACAGCACCGACGTCCAGTACCACCCCAGCTCCGTCAAGTTCGAGGAGAAGTGAGTAATTCCCAGTTTCTCCTGGGACAGCACACCTGGAATGCCCAATCCCAGCTGGGACTGGGCATGGAAAGAGCTTTGAGGCAGCTCCATGGATGGAAAGGCTGTGCTGGATTTGCTATGTGGAATATTTGGGTTGGAAGTTCATCCGGTTCCAATCCCAGCACCTTCCACCATCGCAGGTTGCTCTAAACTCCATCCTTGGGTTCTTCCAAGGGATGGGGCATCCACAGCTTCTCTGGGAATTCTATTTCAGCCCCTCCCCACGCTCGCAGAGAATTCCTTCCCAATATCCCGTCCATCCCATCTCTCCATGTGAATCCGTTCCCTGTGTCCTGTCCCTCCGTCCCTTGTCCCCAGTCCCTCTCCAGCTCTCCTGGAGCCCCTTAAGGCTCTGGAAGGGGCTCTGAGCTCTCCCTGGAGCCTTCTCCTCTCCAGCCTGTCAAGATCCTGGTTTTTTTTTATTTCCAGCCTTTAGATCCTGGATATATTCCCAAGTTCATTTGCCAGGACTGAACTGGACAAAAAAATGTGTGTGAATGTTTTGAGCAGCTTTAGCTCAAGATGGAGCACTTGGACTGATTTTATTTTAGACTTCAGTTCCCTCTGAAGCCACAGGAGCAAGAGATTATTAATTTGGGGATTTTTTATTCATTTATTGGAGAATTTTTATTGATTTATTAGAAGTTTGTCCTAATTTATTCAAGAATTTTATTAATTAATTCGAGGATTTTTATTGATTTATTACAATATTTTATTAATTTATTCAAGGATTTTAACTGATTTATTCAAGGCTTTTTATTACTTTATTTGAGGATTTTTATTGATCTATTCAAGAATTTTTATAAATTTATTCGAGGATTTTCATTGATTTATTAGAAGATTTTTCTTAATTTATTCAAAAATTTTCATTAATTTATTGAAGGATTTTTATTGATTTATTAGGAGATTTTTCTTAATTTATTCAAGAATTTTCATTAATTTATTGGAGGATTTTATTAATTTATTAAGGTATTTTCATTCATTTGTTAGAATATTCTATTAATTTATCCAAGAATTTTTATTAATTTATTTGAGACTTTTTATTAACTCATTAAAGGATTAATCTTGTACCTCACGAGGAATCCACACCACAAGCAAGACCCAAACCAACCAAAAGCCAACCCCACTTTCCCAGGGTAAGAACCCTTTTTTAAGGCCAAAATTCCCAATTTACCCCATTCCTTGTTCTTCCAGCGCCTCCACACCAAAGTCCTGGGCCCAGTTCAGCCACGACAACATTTCCAGGGCAGAACAGGAAAAATTGGCATCGGTGCAGCTCCGGTCCCTGATCAACAACATCATCCACGACGCGTCCGAGGACCTGCGCATGCAGCGGGCAGCGGTCAACGAGGCCTTTGACAACCACTGCAGGGAGCTGGACGATGCCAAACTGCGCCTGGAGAACCACCTGCAGCAGGTCCAGGGCATTTTGTGGAGTTCTGGCATCGTTAAACCAAAAAAAAATTGGTTTGATCTGCATAGGAGTGAAATATTTTTGTGTCGGATTAGGATGCGGGGAGAGGTTTTGGGGTTTTGTTGTGATCTTGGTGGTTTTTGTTGGGATGGAGTTCAGTTAAACGCTTTAATCCTGAATGAAACACCTTAATCCTGAATTAAACCCTTTAAACCTGAATTAAACCCCAAAACTGGGTGATCAGGCAGCTCTGGTTGAGCCAGGATTCCCAGATTTTTCTGGAATGGCAGCAAAGTCAACCTGGCAGTTGACTTAAGCTTCCTGTAACGTGGAGCAGCTCCTTCTTTTGTGGATTTTGCTGGATTTTACATGGAATTCTGTGCTCTTTAAAAGTTATTTACTGTTTTTTTTTAAATGATGTCCTGCTCCTTCTTTAAAAACTTTGGGGGTAAAGATTTTCCTCATCCCTGGACTGAGGCCATTGGAAATGTAGGGAAAAAATCATTCCTTAGCCCCTGGTGGCAATTCCTGGGGTGGGGATGTGTTGTCATCCCACAGAACACATGGAAGAGGTTTTGAGGGAATATTTCCAGCTTCTTTTTAGACTGAAAATGGGATTTTCACCGTAATAATAAAAATAAAGAGGTCAAAACCACCACAGTACTTTCATTTTTTCTATGAACAAGGGGTGGCTTTGGGCCCTTCCCATTTTCCAATATGGAGCAGCTCCTTTTTTCTCTTTTAGCCATTGGCAAGTGTGGAAAAAGTACTAATTCTTTAGGAGTTGGGAATGACAACTGGATATCTTTATTTTTTGCATGTGTATCAATGGTTATGAAGGGAAGAATTTCAGGATTTCCTGTCTTTTCCATCTTCTTTGGAAAACCAGGTATTTCCAAGCTGATCAGCAGCTCTCCTTCAAAATAAATTCATTTTTTTCTTGGATTTCCAGTTAAAATTTACAATTCAAAGCACTCCATGGAGGTGGGATGTGTTTTCATGGGAGGTTTGGGATCTCTCCCATGGTTTTGGGACATGGGAGAGGCTACAGAATATTTTCTGCTTTATTTAAACTAAAGCTGTGATTCTCAGTGTAATATTAAAAACAAACAGGTCAAACCCACCTTAATTCTTGCATTTAATCTTAAATAAAATAAAATAAAATTAATTGTATTACCATCTGAAATGAAAATTATTCTTGTTGTACTTCATTCCCCAGACTGGTGGTGTAAACTTTAACACTTCGCCATGAACAGATATTTTTGGGGATGATATTCATCATTGTTTGAAGATTTTTTTTTCCTTGGATTTTCTCTCCAGATCCTGAAGGATATTGGGGATGAGGAAGCCAACATTGTGAACCTGAAAAAAGCCATCAGGGACAAGGAAGCTTTCCTGAAGGTGGCTCACACCAGGCTCTACGACAGATCCTTCAGGCCCAACGTCGAGCTCTGCAGGGATGAGCCCCAGTTCAGGTCAGTAAATCAACCCCAATTTAGGCAATTAACCCCAACTTAGCTAATGAATCAACTCCTCCAAGGCTCCTGTTCCATCCCAAAGTGATTTGGGGCAGTTTTAAAAATTTTTTTACCTCACAACTTTTAATTTTTTGCCTCACGACTTTTAATTTTTTTACTTGAAGTCAGAAATTATCTTTCAATTCTCTAGCTGATCTTTATCCCAAATCTAATATTTTCTTGGATTTTTCTGAAGTTTTTTCTTGATGAATTTTAGATTCTGTAGTTGATCTTTATCTCAAATCCAATCTTTTTGAACAACTTCTCAGAGGTCTTTTCCTGATAAATTTTTAGGTTCTGCAGTTTATTTTTATCCCAAATCCAATATTTTCTTGGATTTTTCTGAAGTTTTTTCTTGATGAATTTTAGATTCTGTAGTTGATCTTTATCCCAAATCCAATCTTGGATTTTTCTCAGGGTTTTTCCTGGTAAGTATTTTGATTCTGTCGTTGATCTTTATACCGAATCCAATCTTTTCTGTGGTTTTTCTGAGGTCTTTTCCTGATGAATTTTAGATTCTGTAGTTGCTCTTTACCCCAAATCCAATCTCTTGGATCACCATCCCCTGATTTTTCATGGCTTAACCTGATTCCTTGCAGGTTGGTGAGCGAAGTGGAGGAGCTCACAGTATTCCTGGAGGCCCTGAAGAGAAAACTGATGGAGTCAGAGCAGAACCTGAAGAATTTGGAGGAGACCAGGATGAAGCTGGAGAAGGAGATTGCTGTGAAAGCCAACAGCATTTTTATTGACAGGCAGAAGTGCATGGGCTACCGAGTTCGCTACCCAGTGGACCTGGAGGTGGCGAGTTACAAACAGTGATTTCTGTACCCAGCCTGCAAAACCCAGGAGAAAAACTGTTCCTTCTTTTCTGTTCAGCCATTGGCAAGCGTGGAAAAAAAATCTGTGAGCTTTCATATGAAATAAATTGAGAAATTGTACATTAAATTGTTGTGTTCACTTGGTTTTCTTCTACTTGGGATAAAATCCTTTCCTTTCCTTTCCTTTCCTTTCCTTTCCTTTCCTTTCCTTTCCTTTCCTTTCCTTTCCTTTCCTTTCCTTTCCTTTCCTTTCCTTTCCTTTCCTTTCCTTTCCTTTCCTTTCCTTTCCTTTCCTTTCCTTTCCTTTCCTTTCCTTTCCTTTCCTTTCCTTTCCTTTCCTTTCCTTTCCTTTCCTTTCCTTTCCTTTCCTTTCCTTTCCTCTTAAAATCAATTTATTCCATCTGCAATCTATCTATGGCATGTGTGACTATTTTGGGGCATTTCATCCTAATAATTAAATAGGAGTGAACATTTAATAGGAATAATAAGAAATAGGAGTGAATATTTCTTAGGAATAATAACAATATCCAGGTGGAAATAAAATATTTATAGCTCGAAATGAGAGCAATAAAACTGAGGATCACTCACACAGCAAGGAATTTAAGCTTCTCAGGCATTATTAATAAAAAACCCCAAATTTTCCAGGTTTGATGACAATTTGCCCTTGGGAAAACCACTCCCAATCCATGGCACCTGCTGAGATGAATCCAAAGATTTTTAATTTTAATTTTTCTTAAAAAAAAAAAGGATAATTTAACCAGCTTGGGGATGCAATCCTGAGTTTCCACTTCAGCACTGGGATGTGGAATGGAGCTGGTGCTGTGTTCTGGCCTTTCCCTGGAAGCAAAGCCTGTGGATGAGCTGTTATCCATCATTTTATCCACAATTATCCACATCCCCAGCAAATGCCATGGAGCCATTATTGGGCATTTGTTAAATATGTGACGTGTCCAAAACCAGGGAAAAATGACCAGACCAAAATCCCATCATTTCCTGTTTTACAAGGATTTTTAACCTTTAAAAAGCAGTTGCTCAAAGGGAAAAAAAAAACCTCCTTAAAGGCAAAATTCCCACCAAAAACCCCAGCCAGGGCCATTTGCAGAGCCCACTGATGGGGTGTGGGGTTGGAATTCCTGGGATTTTGTGTGGTCTGAATTCAGGATTATCCAGGAATTGCTATTCCTGCTCAAAGCTGCTCCCATTCCTTTGGGGATGTCAAAGAGGGTTTGGGATCCAAGAGTTTGGGTTATCCTCTGGGGTTTTTCATGGATTTCTCCTCATGATTGCATTTGATAGCCCTGGTTTTGGATCCTGAGGGAGAAATCAGGGAATCCTGGAATGACTGGGGCTGGAAGAGACCTTAAAGCCCATCCAGATCCAACTCCAAGACCTTCCACCATCCCAAGTTCTTCCAAACTCTGTCCAACCTTGAATGTTCCAGGGATGGGGCAGCCACAGCTTAACTGGGAATTCCATCCCAGCCTGGAATTCCTTCCCAAAATCTTCCCTCTTTTTATTGCTAAATATATTTATAATATAAATTATTATATTTTATAGGATTATGACTGAAGGGAAAACCCTGGAGCAGCCTTTATCCCACTTTTCCCAGGACTCCAAGCAGCAAAGTTTTGCTCCCAGCCCTCCCAACCAGCAGCACCTGGAAAAAGGGAAACCTCAGCGTGGGAAACCTCAGCCTTTAATCCATAAAAAGTGAAAAAATGGGCTGGGAAAAAAGAATCCAAACACCCCAAGGCATTTAAACAAATATTCCAACACATTTATCCAATACCCTGACACATTTATCAAATATCCCAACATTAATCACCCTCTGCTGATAAGAGGGATTTTATTCCCAGCCTGTTTGAAAGTTGGAGGGGGAAGGGTTGGGAAATTCTGGTGAAATGAAATTCCTTTTCTTTTCTATAAAATCCAAATGGTTTGCGTTGGAAAGGACTTTAAAAATCACCAGATTTTTGGATTTTTGGAGCATCTCTGCTAGAGAGGGGGGGTTTGATCCCATTCCCACCCTGCCAAGGGCAGGGAAATGTTGGGAGAAGGATCCCAGAGCAGTTGTGGCTCTCAGGGAGATTTCCCAGCCCCTTTCCCTCCGTTCCAGACCATTCCCTCCTTTTCCCTCCAGTGGTTCCGCTTGTTTTCCCACTTCTCCTGCAGGGAGCGGCGGTGCCAATCCCTGTGATTCAATTCCTGGGGATAATTGGTCTGGAGGGAAAATGGAATGAAAAGCAGAGGAGGCAGAAATGAGATTATGTCCCAGGCTCCATTTAACTGCCTGTGCCACCGCAGCGCACGGATGTTCCCCAGGAACGGGCAGGGCCCATTTGGCTGCAGTGGAAATGTTTCATTCCTGGGAAAACAGAGCCAATTTGGCAGATTATTGTAATTATTTTAGACTGGATCTGCTGGAGAGAGGGAGGCTGGGAGCTGGGATAACAAAAAATTCTGGAAAAGCAGTGAGGAACCGGGCTGGGAAAGCTGCACAACCCCAGGGATGAGCAGCTTTGGGATGGGGTTATGGGGCCAGGACTCTCCAGCTTCTCTTCATCCCAAATTTTACATCCATGGATCAATCTTCCCTTCCCTTCCCTTCCCTTCCCTTCCTTCCCTCCCTTCCCTTCCCTTCCCTTCCCTTCCCTTCCCTTCCCTTCCCTTCCCTTCCCTTCCCTTCCCTTCCCTTCCCTTCCCTTCCCTTCCCTTCCCCCTTTTTTTCTCTTTCCCCGCTTTTTTTCCTTTTTCCCCTTCTCCCTTTCTCCTCCTTCCCCATTTTCCCACTTCCTTCCCCCTTTTCCTTTTCGTTTTTCCTTTCCCTTTTCCCTTCCCCAGCTCCAGGACAGGTCTCACCTTCTCACCCCACCCCAACTCCTCATTCTGAGCAGCTTTTCCGGCTCCATCCTCAAATTTCAGGGAACATCTGCTGGGATGGAGCTATTCCACAGGTGGAAAAAGGTGGGAATTAAATAAACACCAGCAGCTGGGAATAAATTAAACCTCATCTGGGATGATGTTCCCCAGGAAATGAATAAAAATGGAATGGCAGAAATCCACCAGGGAGGTAAACACAGTGTTCCTGCCATGTTTTCCTGGTGGGATTTGCCAGAGGGAAAATGGGATCCTAAATCTGGGAAGTTCAGTGAAAAGAGCCTGAGTGATCCCATTTCCCTCTGTGGGATTGGGAGCTGAGGCATTCCCACATCTCAGGATGCAAAAAGAAAGGATTTTCTGTGAACATTTTAGGGAGCAGTTCACTCATAAATCAAACTTTTCCCTGATTTTATGAAAATGGGAGCAGGGAAATGGGAAGGGTTTGGAGTTTGCAGGAATAGGAAAAGCAAAAGGAAAGCTGGGATGATGCAATCCCACTCCCAAAATTCTCAAACTGAGCCATAACCCCCCAATTTCCCAACTCTTTTTTCATCTCAGGTTATGACAATGCCCTTTGGAATAAAATTCCAGCTGGTTTTGCTGCTCTGCAAGGAGAAATGAAGGAGTTTTTCTCTGAAAAAAACTAAAATTCCTCTTGGAATTAGGACTTGCTGTCCAACAGGATTCATCTGGGGCCGGAGCCTCCTCCACCACGCCAGAGATTCACCATTCATATCCAGAATTTCTCCTCCCTCCTTGTTCCCTTCCCATCCCAGCATTTTCTGGAGGAATCACAGGTTGGGAATTTTATTTTGGTGTGGATTCTTAAATTCTCACCCCAGAACAAACGGCAGGAAGGAGCTGCCAGCTTTTCCAAGGATTCCCACGCAGGCAGGGCAGGAATTTCTGGTGTTTTCCTTAAATACCTCGGTGTTTGCAAGCTTCAGCAGATTTTTTTCCAGCAGGTGGCAGAGGATTTATTCCTGGAATTTTCCTCACCCACATTCCTGCTTTGCCTTCCCCATCCTGGATTTCTCCAGAACCAGGAGAATCTTGGAGCTGCAGCTTTGGAATCAACAATTTCCTGGAAATCAGGACAGGAATGAGCAGAATTTTTTCCCAGTTTTTGCTCCAAGCTAGTCCTAATTTTGCTTTATTTTCTGGAATTTAAGTCAGAAATAACCAGAAGCTTCCTTGGCTCTTGGATTTTCCCAACCAGACCATCCTGAAGCCGCTTCAGGGTTATTTCTATTTATTTCCATGGGGTTCCTGGGATTTGGCAAAGGTTTCTGCTCTTTGATGATGGGAAACAGAACTCAGGGAAAATGGGTGGATCTCCCCAAAATAACCTGGGATTTTTGTGGGTTTTCCCAGAATTTCTTTCTCTTTTAGGGGAGAAAATTCCCTGATTTTGCCACAAAATTAAATTAATCCATCAAAAAAATAAGTGCCCTTTTTTCGCCCTAAAAATTCTTCCACTCCGCCCAAACTCCTTCACACGAGGGAAAATCTGGAATTTTCTGGTGGAGCAGAACAAATTCCACAAGATTGCAGAGGCTGGGCTGGGCCTTGGCACTGGGTCTAGTTTTTAATCTCCCCCCAATTCAAAAATGTGGGATAAAACCCCATTTTTGGGGTAAAAAGGAAGCATTAAAATGTTATTTTTAGTACTCAAGGGTGGATTTGGTGGGAGGATTCCATCTTTCTTTATTTCCAAGAGAGATTTCAAGGATGGCTCCCGAAAATTGGCTGCTCCCAGGAATGAGGGAAGCAGAGTCTTATCAGAGCCCCCAAAACATTAAAAATCTCCTTTATTGTGCCCTGGGAAGGAGCAGGAGAGGGTTTTGCTCCTGGAATTCTTTCTTCCAGCAGATCTTTCCCCTGTGCATTCCAGAGGGATCTTTAGGAAAAGGCTGATATTCCCAGAATTCCAATCCCAAGAGCTTTGAGCCCTTATGGATAAAACCATTTTTATTAATTTTGGTTTTTTTTTTCATTTCCATAAATTAGATTCTGAGGGATTTTGATAAGAGCTGAGCATTGTTATCTTTCCAAGGCAAGAATATTCACCAGACATTCCCAAAAATCAGCGCTTGCAATTCCTGAGGAGAAAAGCAGAAATGCAGGAAACCTTTTCCTTTGGGGAATTTTGGGAGGCCCTTTCCCTTTCCGACCCTTTATTTTATTCAGAGTCTAGCATGGTAGAAAATTAATTTCCAGGAATTTCGCCACGTTTTGGAGGTGCTGGAAAGAAGAAATTCCGAAAATAATGGGATTTTTCACAAGTTCCAGTTTGGCTTTATCTGGGAGAACAATCCAAGGATATCAGGAATTGTCAGGATTTGAATGGATTTATTCAAACCTCGTGTGAAAAACCATTTCAGTGTTAATGAACAGCCCCAGTCCACGACTTTTAGGGAACAATTCCATCCGGGAATGACTCACTGGAAGCAATTAGAAGTTTCGGACTTGTTTGGAAGTGGGAAAGTTTAATGGGATTTAAGGTGGGTTTAGTGGGAATGGAGCAGGAATAAGGCACTGCTGTGTTCCAGGATCAGCTTTCCCTGAGGAATTCTGGGCATTGGAAAAACATGGAATTCAGGCTGGAATAAATTCCTGCTGGGCGTGGGAGCTGGGGGGAAAATGAGGCCAAAAAAGGAAATTTTTGGTGCGTTCAGAGCCTCTGCAGCACCACGGAGAGCGACAAACCACGAACCCGTCCTCGCCGAGGATGGGGAATTTGGGCGGATGGGAGGCACAGGAAAATAAAACTGATAAGGATCACAGATAAGAGAAACCCTTTTCTAGAGGCTCATCCATCCTAAAGGGGATTTAATTCTTGTTTTAAGCTTGGTTTTGAACACACATTTAAGGCCTGACTTTAACTGATAAGAGGTGGAGGAACAGGAGAATAAAGCTGATAAGGGTTGAAGACTAGATAAATCCTTTTCTAGAGGCACACCCATCCAAAAAGGAAGAAAAACCTGTTTAAGGCCTGACAGTTTAACTCATATGAGGCTGGAGGAATGGGAAAATAAAGCTGATAAGGGTTGAAGTCACAGATGAGAGAAATCCTTTCCTAGAGATTCATCCATCCCAAAGTGGATTTAATTCTTGTTTAAGGCTCGACTTTGACTTTAACTCATGTGGTCAGGAGGAACAGGAAAATAAAGCTTATGATGGTCACAGATAAGAGAAATCCTTTTCTAGAGGCTCATCCATCCTAAAAGGGATTTATTTCTTGTTTTAGGCTTGGTTTTGAGCACTCAGGATTGACTTTGAGTTTAACTGATAAGAGGTGAAGGAAGAGCAAAATAAAACTGATAAGGGTCATAGGTAAGAGAAATCCTTATCCAGAGGCTCATCCATCCCAAGGTGGATTTAATCTTAATTTAAGGCCCAGCTCTGAGCGCTCATTTAAGACCCAGCTCTGAGTTTAACTGACATGAGGCTGGAGGATCCACTCCCAGGGATGGGGCAGCCACAGCTCCTCTGGGAATTCCATCCCAGCCCTCCCAGGCAGGAATTCCCAGGAGATGAAAATGAAAATAAAAATAATTTTTAAAAATTAAAATTAAAAATACAATTTAAAATAAAAATAAACATAGCCATAAAATAAACACAATCATAAACGTAAAACTAAAACTAAAATAAAACGGAACATAACACAAAATAAAAATAAAATGAGCATGAACATAAAATGAAAATGAAAATGAAAATGAAAATGAAAATGAAAATAAAAATGAAAATGAAAAATAAAAATAAAAATAAAAATAAAAAAATAAAATAAAAATAAAAATAAAAATAAAAATAAATAAAAATAAAAATAATGATACTTTCTGCTGCACATGGAATTCCTGGGAGAAGGAAAAACTGGGAACGAAGCACCATGGCTGGAGGTGGTGATGGATATCTGTGGATATCTCCGGAGCAGGGAGCAGCAGCAAACACATCCATTTATTTCTATGGCAACAGGAATAACTCAGGGCTCACCAGAGCCCAAATCTCAGCTGGCTTTGGAAGCTCCAAGTGATGATTCCCACTCTGATCCATGATTTTCCCAGCAACATCCAGAGCTTTTATCTCATTCATCTCAAGTTAAAAATCAGTATTTAAAATCCTTAGAGGAAAATGTGGTGGGAATTCCAGGCAAGGGCTGGGACTGAGTCTCAGGAGCTGGGATTGGACCTCTCAGGAGCTGGGATTGAGTCTCAGGAGCTGGGATTGGGTTCCTCAGGAGCTGGGATTGGGTTCCTCAGGAGCTGGGATTGAGTCTCAGATTGACTGGAAATTCTGCGTCTGGCTGGGACTGGGATCTTCCCAAGTCCCTCCTGCACTTTGGGGAATTTTGTGGGAATGGGGAGTGGACAAATCTCCAGCCCCAACCCCCTGTGTGACCAGGAACTGCTTCCCTCTTTTCCAGGGACATCTGGGGACACCCAGGAACAGACAAGGACGCACAGGGACACCCGGGGACACCCAGGGATCCATGGGGACACCCAGGGACAGACAAGGATGCACAGGGACACCCGGGGACACCCAGGGATCCATGGGGACACCCAGGGACACCCAGGGCTGAGCCCCCTCTCAGCTCAGCTGGGGCTCCTCTCCAGGCTGAGCAGCCCCAGCTCCCTCAGCCTCTCCTGGGCATGGAGCTGCTCCAGGCCCTTCCTCATCCTCGCATCCCTCCAGGAGCTCCTGTCCCCCCTGTGCCGGGACCCAGAGCTGGTCACAGCACCCAGAGGGGCAGGGTCACTCCTTGTCCTGCTGGGAATGCTCTCCCTCACACCCCACCATCCCATTGTCCTTCACGGCCACCAGGACACGCACAAAGAGCAGAACCAACCCCAGTCCCTCATTTTGAGGCTTTTATCTCCACCTCAGCTCTCCTTCCTCTCCGCAATGCCAACGTAAAAAATGCCACAAGCGCGCGGATCATCAAATAATCCATCCAGCAAAAGGAGAGACACAGAAAAATTCTAAAGGAAAGAAACTCTCCCATCCCTGTGGGGCGCTGTCCCCTGTGCCACCAAAGGTTTCTGTGCCACCCACGGATGCCAGGAGCTCTTTCCCCTCTGCTCTTTGCCCTCTGCCCAGGGGAATCGGGCGCTGAAATCAGGATTGCAGGGAATGCTCTCCCAGGCTTTGTGTTCCCTCCATTCAGCCCCAACACGGCGCTGTTGGCTCGAGTGGATAAAGAATTTAACCAGCCTTGAGAGCTTTGGAAAATCCCGCCTGTCTCCCCACACAGATCCCAGTAAAATTCCTCTTTTCCCAGTGTTTATTTACAGGAAAAGCACTGCTTTCTTCGGGGCAACTTAGGCAGCACCGTGTTTATCCAGCAACATTTTCCCTAGCACGAACTGCCAATAAATTCTAATAAAATAAAGATAATTCCTTTAAATTAACCCCATTTGGCTTCAAGCTGCCACTCCTGGCGGGATCACTGCTGGGCAATAAATTGTGGGCATTTTCTGGGCGTGTTTTCCGAGCAGGTGATGCGAAGCTCCTCTCCCTGGCTGTTTGTCATGCAAAATTCTATTTTTATCAGATGACTCTTCCCATTGTCATGGCGAGAGCAGGCTGGAGTCTCGCTCGCGTTTAGCAACCCATGCCCATAAATACATCAGCAGATTGAATTCCAGCCTGACATGCCAGCAGCAGCTCTGCCTCGCTTTTTTCCCCCCGTGTTCACACGTCTGACTCAAGCACCCGGCTCTAATTGAAAAGCCTCAACAGAGGATTAAGATCAGATCCATTATTATGAGCGCGATGCTCTGTGCATGCTGATGAGGAGGGGCTGAGCTCGGAGCTGCTCTGAGCCCCCCAAGCTGCCCAGAAATCGGGGAGAAAACACTCGAGGTGGTGCTGGGAGCGATGTTTGAATGTGTGACAGCACAGGGAGGGTGCGGGGAGGAGGGGGGAGAGCTCCACCTCACTTTTATCGCACCTGTTGCATCGCAAAATACTCAAAATCCCAAATCCTTCAGCCCCTTCCCGCCCAGTAGCACCCCGGGCAGTTTAGGAGGGGAGCGCCCACCACCGGGCTCCCCTCACAGCCTGGATTTCAGCCCCATCTTCCCTCCAGGGAGCGATTTTAGGGCCTGACTCGGAGCCAGCTGGAGGAAATCCTCCCCACATGGGATCCCGTTCTGCGGGGATGATGGAGATGCGCCCTCGGGCTCCCCTTCTGCCCAGGGACGGGGGCGTGAAACCGGAGCCCCGCAGGTGCCAGAGCCCTCCCGCTGTCCCCAAACGCGCCCCGGGCTCTGCTGCCGCCTTTGGGGGTCGGGAGGGGCTCGCCCCCAGCCTGCGGGAGGCTTTGGAGGATTTCTCGGGGCTGGACAGGAGCTGGAGCAGGGGGAGATGCGGCTCTTCCCCCGCCGGCTCAAGCCCCGGGGCTGCGGGAGCGGCAGAGCCGGGTAAGGACAGCCCGGGATGGGGACGGGGAACGGGGATTGGGGAACGGGGATGGGGATGGAGGGACAGGGATGGGGATGGGGAACGGGGATCGTGATAGGGGAACGGGGATGGGGATGGGGAACGGGGAACGGGGACAGGAATGGGAATGGGGAACAGGGATGGTGATAGGGGAACGGGGATGGGGAACAGGGACGGGGGAACAGGGATGGGGGAACAGGGATGAGGATAGGGGAACAGGGATGGGGGAACAGGGATGGGGGAGTGGGGATAGGGATGAGGGGACAGGGAAGGGGAGGGAGGAACAGAGATGGCAGAACAGGGACGGGGAGTGGGGCAGAAGCGTGGAAAAGGGGACAGACATGAGGAGGGGGACACAGGCATGGGGAGGTGGCACAGACATGGGAAAAGGGGACAGACATGAAGAGGCGGCACACACACTTGAAGGTGGCACACATACAGTGGAGGTGGCACCCATACTGGCAGGTGGCACACAGGCTCGCAGGTGGCACAGACACGGGGAGGGGCACACACACGCACACACACACACACACACACACACACACACGCACACACACACTCGCGGGTGGCACACACACTGGCGGGGGCACCGGCGGGCAGAGCATCTCCCGCTGCCCGCAGCAGCCGCTGCCAGCCCAAGTTGGCGAGCAGGGGGGCGGCCCCAGGGCTGCGGCGCCCCCGGCCCCTCCGAGCCCCGTGGCTCCTCCCGGGGGAGCGGCCAGCGCGGGGAGCGCTCCCGGCGCGGCTGCGGGAGCGGCGGCTCCTGCTCCAGCCCTGGAGAGCAGCCCTGGAGCCGCAGGTGAGCACGGCCGGGAGCCGGGAACGGGAGCCGGGATGCGGGGACGGAGCCGGGAACGGGAGCCGGGATGCGGGGACGGGAGCCGGGATCGCTGCGGGGAGGATGGGCACGGGGCAGGCGGGGGATTCGCAAGGCTCGCCCCGCTTGGGGGGCTCGCTGGGGTGGAGGAGGCACCGGAGCCGTCGGTCCCGCTTGTGGAGACCCCGAATTTGCCCTTCTGAGAGGGGTTTTGGTGCTGGAGCGACTCCATCCTGGCTGGAGGATGCTGGAGAGTGACCCTCTGGGCAGGGAGGTGACAATCCCGGCTGGGAGGATGACAAGAGGGGACAATCCTGGGCAGGGGGATGACAGTCCTGGCTGGGGGTGCCCGGGAGGGACCCCCGGCCGTGGGGACGGTGCCGCGTTTGAAGCAGGAGCAGCCTGAGCGCGGCTTTGGGGCTGGCAAGGGACGCGAAAGGCACCAGCGGGCACAGCCCGGGGCCGCTGTCACCGCCGGGGATGTGACAGAGCCCTGGGATAGAACACGGCACGGAGAGCAAAGCTGGGAGCTGCTCCAGGGGCGTCAGCGGGCGGAGATGTCAAGACCAAGGTGACATCGGGGGTCAGGCCAAGGTGACATCGGGGGTCAGGCCAAGGTGACATGGGGGGTCAGGTCAAGGTGACATCATGGGGTCAGGAGGGGCCGGGCTGGGAGCAGCCCCGGCTGTCCCCGGGCTGGATCCCCGCAGCTCCCAGCCCCGGAGCCCAGAGCTTGGCATGAAAACACAGGGAAAGGACAGCCGGGCTCAGAAAGAGCCGGGCTCAGGAAGTTTGGGATCAAGCAGAGGCTTTTGGAGCTCTGGGGAGGAGGAGAGCCCCAGGTGAGACCCCACAGCCGCTCCCGGGGTGCTGGGACCAGTCTGGGGGTGCTTGAGGGACCCCCAGCTCCTGGGGACAGCCTCGGTGGCTGCAGTGGAGCTGCACGGCTGGAGTGGGATGGATCCTAAAGCCAGACACCCCAAATCCTGGAATTTCCCCCCGGAGCTGCTGTTGCTGAGCTCCTTCCATTGCGGGGCCGGGGCTGTTCCTGCCCTCCCTCAGCCTGGGAGCAGCCCCAGCCTGGAATCAGCGCTCCTGGAATATCCCTGAAATCCCCGCGTGTCCCTGGATTGCAGAGGGGAAGGGAGGAACTGAAACCTTTGGGGAAACCCAGTTTAAATCCGGGACCGAACCCAGTTTAAATCTGGGACCAAACCCAGTTTAAATCTGGGACCAAACCCAGCTTAAGTCTGGCACCAAACCCATCTTAAATCCAGGAGCAAACCCATCTTAAACCTGGGACCAAACCTGGTTTAAATCTGAGACCAAAATCACCTTAAATCTGGGAGCAAACCCAGTTTAAATCCAGGACCAAACCCAGTTTAAATCCAAGACCAAGCCCAGTTTAAATCCGGGACCAAACCCAGTTTAAACCCGGGACCAAACCCAGTTTAAACCCGGGACCAAGCCCAGCAGCTTTTGCTTTCCATGAGTGTTGGTGTGGCAGGAGCAGCTCAGCCCGAGTGAGTAATCCCTGAGCAGGACTGAAATGTGTTTGGAGAGAAAAACAAGGATTCAGCAAAGATTTGGGTTTATGGGTTGTTTTATGAGTTGTTTGCTCATAAAAATAGGAGCAGCTTCTCAGAGCAGGTGCTCTGGGAAACCCTGGGATGAGCTGAGGGGTAACAAGGTGGGGCCAAATGTACAATTTTAAAAGATTTTTTAGGGTTAAAAGCGAGAAGAAGTTGTTGAACTTGGAATTCAGCTGATTGGTTTAGTCCCAATTCAGAGAGTGGAAGCAGAGGGGCAATTTCATCTGAGAAAGTTTTGTTTTCAGCAGAGAAAAATCCATAATTTGTTTTTTCAGGGCAACAAACGCCCCCTGAGAAGCATCAAAGATTTGTCCAAGGAGAAAATTGCTTTTCAGGAGAATGTGAATGGATTCCTTTGGTTTTTTTAAACTCCAGGTGGTGGGAATGGGAAAACCGAGGGGTCCCGGCTGCATTGTCCAGAACAATTTCATCCCTCAGAGCTGAGGCAGCTCTCAGGGTGATGCTGCATTTCCAGGCTGCTCCCACTCGGCTTTCCTGGCATTTCTGAGCTATCCCAGAGCTGCCCTGCCTGCTCCATCCACCCAAACCCCACCAACGAGGCCCCAGGGGCTCCCTGGGGAGGTGATGGACGCAGCTCCAAAACATGGAAATGACGAAATTATCAAAATCCCAGGGGGTTGTTGCAGCCAGCTCCACGGGATGGGAGCTCTGCCGTCGGGAGACAATTCCTGGAGAGTTCTCGGGGTGTTTTTCCTCCCAAGACAGTTTGAGAAGCCTGGATTCCCACTGGCTGTGTTATCCCTAATTATCCTGCTGCTGGAAGCAGCAAGCTGCCATGCTGGTGCTGTAATTCCATTCGCAGCAATTATCGTGGATGAGAGAGTGATGATTCCAGAGGCAAACAGGCAGCAGGATCCAATCCAGCTTGGAAAATCAGGTTTAATTCCTGCAATTCCTGCCTGAGCCCTGCCCCACTCTCATGCAATGTTCTCCATGGAGTTATTTTCGCTTTCCTGCTGTGACCTGAGCCCAGGGAAAACTTCAACCTTGATCTGTCTGGGCATTTTTAATTTTAAATTAAAAATGTTAATTCCATTTTAAACGTTTGTTTTTCCTTAGGTTGGGATGATTTTTCAGTTGCTGTTCTGTTAATCCTTGGGGGTTTTTTTCACCCAGGTTTATTTAGGAGTTTTCACAAATGTGAAATTCTAGCACCATAACACCTCTGCTATTTATTCCCTGAATTTTTTTGGGAAGCAGGGACAGAGATATATTCAGCTGCTGTGGATGCTGATTTTTTCCTGGATGGTGCTCTGTTAAAACTTGGAATTCTGTCAGTGATTATTCCAGGTCCACATTCCCAGCTCCTCAATTTTAAGCAGAAAACCCCAGAATTTATGGACAATCCCAGGGTGGGAGCTTGGAAATCGAAGGGGGGAAAAAAGCTGGATGAGAGAAAACCCCCTGGAGGCGTGTTTGTTATTAATCCCTTAATTAAGAACACCAAACAAGGCGATGAGGGATCAATCAGCGCCTCTTAATTACCTTTAATCATCATCTTTAATCACCCTTTGTGGAGGTGCAGGGTCGTGGTGACAAAAGGAGCTGAGGCCAAATCGTGCTGGGGAGGGACAAATTGTCACTTGGAGAGGGGGAAAAATTCCCTGTTCTCCTCCAGGGCAGCCAGGAAAACACGGATTTGCAGCTGGCCAGGGTTTTTTATATTCCCAGGAAAAATCCCTCGGTGGCTGCAAGGCAAAGGCAGAGGGAAGCAAAGGTGGGATGGGGATCTGGGTTTGGTTTGCAGATCTGGCGGAATTTGGGACGTCAAATCCTGGGAATGGGGGATGTCCAGTGGAGTAAATTCCTTCCTGGTGCTGAGAACAGCAGGGAAGGCTTGGAAGGATTTGCAGCAGAGCCTTAGGAAATGGATTTCCCCTCAGGAAATGCACTGGGGCATCCCTGGAATTGTCCACATCCAGGCTGGAGCAATCTGGGATGATGGGAGGTGCTCATGGATGAGCCTGGAGGTCCCTTCTGACCCAAAGCATTCCAGGGTTCTGGGATTCCCTTCCCAATCCGCTCAGTATGACAGGGGACGTTGTACAGTTCATCCCACAGAACAAAAATCCCGAGGGAAAGGTGAATATTCCCACAAACCCACGGGGAGAGCCCCAAAACGCTGAGGTGACAAAGTGTCCCTGACTCCAGGAAAAGTCTGGCTGCTGAGGGAACCTGGAAATTCCTCTCTGTTGGAAAAAAAAAAAATTCCAAAAATCCACAAAAAAATCCAAAAAATCCACACCTCTCCATGGAAAACACACCCAAGTCCTTCATGGAAAACCCCTGGAATGCCCATGGATGGCTGGGAGAGCCCGAGGCCCTCTGCAAACAGGGATTTGGGGCTGCAGGATTTCTCCGGGGGGAGAAGAAATGAGAATTATCCAAAGAAAAGAGCTCCTCTTTCCAAGGCCTGAGCTCCAAAGGTGGTGGAAGGAGCAGGACTGAAGTCTTTGTGCGATTCCTCCAGCCCTGCATCCAGGGATGTGCGCTGTGGGAAAAAGGCACTTTGGAAAAAGTGTCCTTTCCCCTTTTTAGAGGGTGAGCCACACATGACTGCCCCTCCTGACCTTCCCTGCTGAGTTCCAGCACCGCTTCTTTCCGTGCCTTCCAATTTTTCCCAGGCTCAGATGGAAATTTGGGCTTTTGGGGCCCAGCCTGGATGTGCTGAGCTTGTCTGGGAAGAATTTCCCAATCCCAAGCATGCAGCTCCATGGATATGAGTTTATAAACCCTGCCTGTCCCATCCCATGTATTTTTATTTCCTATCCTTCCCTTCAGTGATCCCAGCAGGAAAATGGGAATTTCCAAACCCCTCCCAGCCGAGAGTGAGGGGTCCCAGCTTCAGCTTCTCCCGGAATTCGCCCATAAGTAACCTGAGATTTGCTACACCTCAGGACTTCAAAACAGGCTGAAGATCAGGATTTAAAATTCCACTTTTCCAGCCAGAACTGGACTCTCCCTGTGTTATTTTACCCAGCCTCTGACCCACTCCTGTTTAACTTATAAAGAGCTCAGGCTGAGCTCTGCCTGCAGCGGGACGTTGGGAATTGCAGGGATGCTCCCAACACCTGCACCCCAAATATTCCAGCAGCACACCCAGCTCCTCCTGCCCCATCCCCCCCCCCCCGGAGCTCCAGCAGCTCCAGCAGCTCCTCCTGCGCCCCCAATCTCCCCGGTGCATCTCCACCCAGCCACGTGAGACACCTACTCCCCATCTGCACATTCCCAAAGCAGCTCGGCGCATTTGTGATTCCTCCCGGGAGCTGCAGGGGCTCCTCCTCTCCCCCAGGTTTTCTCACCCCAGGAGAAAGCCCAGCCATGGATGGAGGTGGTTTCACATAGCTCCCGGAGACAAGGAGCTTTTCCAGTGCTGTGGGCTGGCTGTTTGTTATTCCAGACCCAAACCCCCGGATTATTGTGGGAATCTGATCGTCAGGTGACGGCAGCAAAAATTGCTGGGTGTTTCTTCCACCTTCACCAGGATTTGGTGCTTTAAATCTCCTTTTTTTTTTTTTTTTGTGCTTTAAATCTCAGCATTTTATATGATGTTTCTAAGTTTCCCCACCTGATAAATTGAACCCCACTCCGACAAAAAAAGGTGGAAAAATATTCCTGGGGATCCAGCTTGCCGCAGGAAAGGGGTGTTGGAAATTCTCCACCTTCTTCAGGATGGTTGGTAAAATTTATTCCAGCTTCAAATCTGCTCAGCTGTCCTGGAGCTGCCCACTGCAGCTTGGATTTCTTGCAGGAAAAAAGGGATTTTTGGGATAAAAAGCAGTTCAGGATGAGAGGAGAGGTTGCGGGAACACAAATAATAATCTTGAGAGGTGGAAAAAAGGAGTTTATTCCTTCCCTTCTCTGCGCACACACCCTGACCTGGTGGGGAAGATCTCAGACATCACCCTTTCTCTCTTGGAGCTCAGGGTTTTTTTTCCAAGGGTTTTCCATTGTTATTAAAAGTTTTGCTTCCTCCTCTGATCCCAGTTCCAACCCCAACACCTTCCACTATTCCAGGGGGCTCCGAGTCCCATCCAACCCAGCCTTGGACAGTTCCAGGGATCCAGGGGCAGCCACAGCTTCTCTGGGAATTCTATTCCAGAGCCTCTCCACCCTCACAGGGAAAAATCCATCACAGCTACACCCAGCCCTAGATCCTGTGAAAATGAAACAGAACCTGGGATCTGCTGGGATGAGTACAGGGATGAGCGTGGGGATCCTCTCATTGTGCAATTCCTTTGCTGGGAATTGATCCCATCCTCCTCCCTGGTTGGCTGAGTAACCCAACCCCAAATCCTGAATAGAAGAGAAAATGGAAGTGATTGTAAAAGTCTGCTTTGTAAAAGTGCTGTCTCTCTTTTCCTTGAGTTTTTGAATTTTTGACTTTTTAAATTTTTAATTTTTTAATTTTTAATTTTTAATGGTAATTTTTATTTTTATTTTATTTTTATTTTTATTTTTATTTTTATTTTTATTTTTATTTTTATTTTATTTTTATTTTTATTTTTATTTTTATTTTTATTTTTATTTTTATTTTTATTTTTATTTTTATTTTTATTTTTATTTTACTTATTTTTATTTTTTTTTTTATTTATTTTTTTTTATTTGATAAATTTTATAATTTTTTAATTTTTTAGATTTTTGAATTTTGACTTTTCCCATTTCGAATTTTCCTCCTAGGAACAAGATGCCTGTGAAGTTTAATCTCTCTTAAGAGGGGAAAAAACCCACGGAGAGAGAAAACAAAAAAACCATGGATCCTCTGTACTTCTCCAGCACGTTCAGCATGGAGGCCGCTCCCGGCCAGGCCAACTCCTCCCTGCTGGCCAACGGGACAGAGAACGGGACGCTGCCGGCGCCGCCGCCCTTCCAGTACATCCACAAGGTGCTCATTCCCATCTGCTACCTGCTGGTGTGCGCCCTGGGGCTGAGCGGCAACGCCCTGGTCATCTACGTGGTGCTGCGCCACGCCAAGATGAAAACGGTCACCAACATCTACATCCTCAACCTGGCCGTGGCCGACGTGCTCTTCATGCTGGGCCTGCCCTTCCTGGCCACCCAAAACGCCATCTCCTACTGGCCCTTCGGCTCCTTCCTCTGCCGCCTGGTGATGACCGTGGATGGCATCAACCAGTTCACCAGCATCTTCTGCCTGACGGTGATGAGCATGGACCGCTACCTGGCCGTGGTGCACCCCATCAAATCCACCAAGTGGAGACGCCCCAGGGTGGCCAAGCTCATCAGTGCCACGGTCTGGACCTTCTCCTTCTTGGTGGTGCTGCCCGTGATCATCTTCTCGGACGTGCAGGAGGATTTCCAGACGTGCAACATGAACTGGCCGGAGCCGGTCAACGTCTGGTCGGCGGCGTTCATCATCTACACCTCGGTGCTGGGCTTCTTCGGGCCCTTGCTGGTCATCTGCCTGTGCTACCTGCTGATCGTGGTCAAGGTGAAGTCCTCGGGGATCCGCGTGGGCTCCACGCGGCGCCGCAGGTCGGAGCGGAAGGTCACCAGGATGGTGGTGATCATCGTGGTGGTCTTCGTGTTCTGCTGGCTGCCCTTCTACACCATGAACATCGTCAACCTGATCCTCATCCTGCCCGCCGACCCCGTCCTCGAGGGGCTCTACTTCTTCATGGTGGTGCTGAGCTACGCCAACAGCTGCGCCAACCCCATCCTCTACGGCTTCCTCTCCGACAACTTCAAGCAGAGCTTCCAGAAGGTTCTCTGCCTCCGGAAGGGTGATGGAGCGGAGGATGGAGAGCCCGTGGAGCACAGGCAGGAGAACAGCAGCCGCCTGCAGGAGTCCATGCTGACCCAGAGGAACGTGGAGTACAACGGGCACATGCAGACCAGCAAGGTCTGAGGGCACGGCCTGGCACTGCAGGGTCCCCTGGAGGATTTGGGGACATCAAGCAGAGCATGACCTGGCACTGCAGAGTCTCCTGGAGGACTTGGGGACTTCAAGGAGGGCACGGCCTGGCACTGCAGGGTCCCCTGGAGGATTTGGGGACATAAAGGAGACCATGGCCTAGCACTGCAGAGTCCCATGGAGGACTTGGGGACATCAACCAGAGCATGGCCTGGCATTGCAGAGTCTCCTGGAGGACTTGGGGACATCAACCAGAGCATGGCCTGGCACTGAAATCCCCCCTGGAGGACTTGGGGGACTTCAAGAAAAGCTCCGTTCATGCAAAAGGAAAATGTGGAGCCCCAGAAGCTCCCAGAAATGTTCACAGAGGGCTCTTCCCTGCTTTTCCCAGCTGGAAGTGCCAAGCTCTGGTGGTGTCCTGATGGATCTGGTGTCTGGGACCACTTTGGGTCCTCCAGGGAATGATTTCCAGGCTTTGTACCCTTCTAGCCATGCAAACCAACACTAAGCCAGCTCTAATTCCCTTGTTAAGCTTGGTTTAAGGCTGCTTTGTGCTGCTGGGATCAGCTCCGAGCAGCAAACAGCTCAGCTGGGATTTTTGGGAATTCTTCAAGGGGATTTCTGAAAGGAAAATGAGATTTCTTCAGAGTTTCATGCAAAAAAGGCACAGCACTGCTCTGGAAATGGGTTCTGATGTGCTGGGTGCTGCCTTTGCTTTGTTTTCCTGCCATTAACCCATCCCAGGGAGCCAGAACAGCCAGGGACCCTTCAAACACAGCCAGAAAGGACAAAAAACCAAGATTAGGAAAACATTCTGGAAAGGAATCAATGCAGCCATGACATTTCCACCTTCCCACCCCATGAAATGTGCTGTGACCCTGTTATTGTGATGTCAGTGCTGATGGCCGTGGGCTCCTGGGGAGATTTTGTGTCCATTCCTTGGTTCTGAGTGCAAGTCTGGACTCAAAGCTGTGTTTTCAGACACTAAATCCAGCTCAATCCCCTCTGAGCATAAGTTTGGACTCAAAATTGTGTTTCCAGAAATTAAACCCAGCTCAATCCCCTCCTGAGTGGTGCAGTTGCCAGGGGGTGTTTGTGCCTCAATCCTGGAGGTTTTTCCCAACTTTAATGATTCCATCATTCCGTTTATTCTGTTGGATGTGACACATTCCTAAAGGCAGACACAAGCACAGAGCCTGGCTGGGACCATGAGTAATTTACTCCCAGGTTTCTCCCAGTAGCAGGCAGTGCCCACCTGCCCTACAGCGCATTCCAAATCCCAGCACAGCCAGGTTTAACTGATTAATTAATAAAATTAAATTTTCCCGTAGGTTTGGTGTGAGCTGGGCTGTGGTTCCCTCAGTTTTCCACCTGAAGTGATCCCTCCTGGAAGGTCTGGAGTGGGAAATGACTGGAAAGCTCAAGGTTGGGGCAGGAAAATCTGCTTTGGGAAAAAAAAAAAGGATTTCAATAAATAAATTCAGATTTCTGGGAAGGAGCTAAACCCTGTTTTGGGCAGAGCAAAGAGCATTTGTCCCCTCCTTCCATGGAGTTTGATAAATCCTTGGAATTGACCAAGGGAAGGTTTATCCAGAGGGAACAGACCCTGGAAAGGAGGTGGATAAACCTGAGCCCTGTTTTCCACCTGCCCCAGACTGATCCCACCTCTTTTCCCACTCCCCTGGATCAGGATGGGGATCCCAATTCCCAGAAAACAGAAATTCCAGCCAGCCCATCCAACATTCCCGCTGGTAATGCTGCAAGCCATCATATTTATGGAGCAAATTTAGGAAAGCCCTCAATGCCCCAGTTCCCAGGAAAATTCTCTTTCCAACCGACAGCTCCCTGGGGAATTCAGTGCCATGGGAATGCTGCTTTGGAGGAGAATTTTTTTTTTTTATTTTCCTGGCCCAAGGAATTTTTTTTCTGGGAGCAGCTCCTGCAGATCATCTCTCCCAGCGCCACTCAGCCTTTGCTCCATGGGATTCCCTCCCCATCCTAACAAATCTTCCCTCAGCCCTGCTCTGTGCCTTGGGAAGAAGCTCTGCTGGCTTTTCCCTGAATCCCAAACGCCGTTCCTGGGCTTCTCCTGGCAGCTTGGCAGTGGAATTTTGAGGAGCCAGCTGAGCTGCCAACAGTCCCTGCACACGTCCCATCAAAACATGTCATCCTTCCACAAAGACTGACAAATTCCAGGGAGGATCTGTCCTCCCAGCCAGCCCTTCCCAGGAGCTCCAGACAGCACCGACACTCCCCAGATCCCTTTTTTTCTCTCCACACATTCCAGCCCCAATCCCTCAGCCCCAGGGATTGAGTGACGTTTCTAATACCTCGACAGACAATCCTTCTAAATTCCAGCTTATTCAGCTTTTCCTTTGATTCATCCGAGGATTCCAAATGTTGGCCATGCTCTGTTGGAAAAAAAACCAAAACCAACAACACCCACGGAAAGATCATGGAAAATTTGCCTGGTGTCCACCTGACCTTCAGGAGGTGGAAATATCATTTGGATAAAAGAAAAATGAAATAAAATAATAAATAAAAATTAAACTGGAATTTCTGGTTCAGGCTCCAGCTATGAATATTCAATGAGATCCATGGAATAAAGGGAATTGCAGCTGCTGGATACCAAAGGGTGGGAAGGAAGGGTGTGTGGAAAAATCCACCGAGCAACCTTTAGGATACAGGAGAAGCTTCCTTCAGGGATTCATTTTTTATTTCACAAAAAATGGGTTTAATTGAGGGGAGGGGAAATCATGGATTCACTTTGGATATGTGGCATTAGGAGACAGCAATTCCAACGGGCAGATTCCAGGTGGGCATCCCAGAGGGACCGGGATCCATGGGCTTCACTGGGCACTTCCTGGGTTTCAGCAGGGTCACCATGGAACCCTCTGGCTTTGGGATCTCTCCTGGCTGCTCCCCAAGGGAGGAAAAACCCAGGAAAGTGCCTGAAGTGGGGAATTTATCTTGGGATTTAATCGTGGAATTTATCCCAGGATTTATCAATGGATTGATGTTGGAGTAAGAGCAGGGCACGCATGGAATTTTTGCACCTTCCCTCTTTAACTCCCAGCTAAACTCCCAGCTCTCTGTTCCCTGAGGTTCCAGGGCTGGGATCCAAACATTCCCTGTGCCACAAAGTCCTGGCCCAGCCTTGACCCATCAGCAGCATCCTCGAATCCCACAGATCCCAATTTCCACTGCCTGTCCCTGCTCCTTGGAGCTGCAGCCAAGGCAGGAGCGGCTGATTCCATTCCCAGCTTTATTCCCGGGATATTTCATCCAGCTCCAGCCCTTCTCTCACCTGGAATGCCTCAGCTGCTCACCTCACCCAGCTCCTGGTGCTCCTGGGTCCCTCATCCCCTCCCCTTTGGGTGTTGTTTGGAGAACTCCATGGAAATCCGGCGCTGTTGCCATGGGATGGGCGACGCTCCGGGGTTTCTGTGTTCCCTCTCCCTTTCACACTTAATCCTCCCTATCTGCCCATCATTCCCTGGAAAGTCACAGCAGGTGAAGCTGTCCCTGCTGGCTCCCTGAGCCTTTAAGCCCTGGATCCCGTTCCTGATCTCGAGCTGGGAGTCATCCCAAATATTGGATGGATCCCATTCCCTCAGCCTGGGATGAACCCGCTGTGCTTTCCCAACAGGAGAATCAGCAGCCCTCGGAAAAAGCTGGAAATGAGCAATCCTGGCCTGTGGGGGTGGGAGATAGCACAGGAATTTCCGTGGGGATTTGACCCTGGATGCAAACACAACCCAGGCCTGGAAGTGCAGATCAGACCTGGGAATTACCAGGGAAGAGTTTTCCCTTCACCTTCCTTGGATCACCTCTGCTGGCTGGATTTGGGGTTTGTAATCCTGGTGCATCCCTCTGGGATGGGAGATCCAGGACTGCAGCCCCCCCTGCTCCAGAGGGAGATTTGGGGCTTTTTCCCTCCCTGCTCCAGAGGTGAATCCCACCACGGTTTCCTCTGGAGAATCTGATGGAAAAAACAAAGGATAAAAACCCCTCCAAGGCCTCAATGAATTTATGCACTCCTGGCTTTTCCTAGCAAAACAAAGAATCATGGAATGCTTTGGATTGGGGGGGATTTAAAGCTCATCCCATTCCAACCCTTGCCACGAGCAGGAACAGTTTCCACTGTTCTAGGATGCTCCAAGCTCTGACCTTGGGCACTTCCTAAGGGATGGGGCAGCAATCCTGGGCACAATTCCTGCATCCAGGAGGAACAACAGAGCCAGGCAGGACAAATCCCATGCACAGTTCCTGATTCCAAGGGCCAGGCAGCACAAATCCCGTGCACAATTCCTAATTCCAAAAACCAAAGAGCACAAATCCCATGCACAATTCCTGCTTCACCAGAGGAGGAGGAGAAGCGCTGGCTCAGGGAGCCGTGGTGACAGCAGCTCCCCTGGGCAGGGTAATTAATTAATTATGCATTCCCAGAATTAATGAGAGCATTGTGTTTGCATCCCTGTCCCGTTTTTCCACAGATCCCAGCCCCATATGCCGGGTGCCAGACAGCGCTGACAGCCCCCATCCCACACTTGGGATTCTTTTATTTCCTGACAGGAATCAGAGGCATTTCCATGGAATTAATTCATGGCCCTCGATGGTGTTCGGATTTTTCCAGCACGTTTTCAGGGAGGGAAAAGCAGATCCATGGATTTCTGACCTGATGAAAACCTGGGAGCTGAGCTGGGCCCCACAGATGGAGGCAGGGGATGGGGATGGGAATGGAGGGTTCTGCATCCCTGGAATCACAGGATCACTGAGGTGGGAAAAGATCTCTGGCAGCACTGAGCTCATCCCTGTCCTGGTGGCTTTTCCATCCTGGAAAAATTCAGGATCCTGACTTAAAAGGGATGAAAACACAGGAAAACAGGGAGAAATGATCTTGTGGAGGAGTTGTCTCGGATTCTTTCTTGCATGGAAAAAGGGAGATGATTCCAGTGTGATCCCCTGGGAATTCGCAGGCTCTGTGCTGGGTTTTGGATCAGCAAAACCCCAAATCCAGGGGCGATTCCTCAGTTTCCTGCCCGTGGAATTTCACTCCTGAAATGGCCTTGGGGTGGCTGGGATTGCAGCATTCCTGCCTGGAGCCAGCAGGGAGGGGTTTGCTTCCAGAACGATCCAGAGAAAAAAACAATTCCTTGGATTTTAATGTGATTTCCCCTGGAAATAGCATTAGGCTGTCATTCCCCATGCCTGGCAGGAGTTGTTGGGTGCCCAAATCTCTGCAGCAGCTTTTGGCTGGAATACAAATGCAGCTGGGGGGAAACATCCACAGCTTTGGGAACCACAGGGAAGCAAATCCCTCCTCATCCCAGGGATCCAGCTCCTCTCCCTGTTTGCCCATTCCTGAGGGGATGAAGCTCTTCCCACATCTCTGCTGGTGCCAAATCCAACCCTGCAAGGACACAAATCCTGAGTTATCCCCACAGGAAGGCCCTGCCCCATCCAAATCCCAGGGATTTTACTGCAAACCCTGGGAGAGAACAGGAAATCTCCCAAAATTAAGCAAGGAAAAGGTGCTGAGGGCAGACAGAACACACGGATTGTCTGGATCTTGCCAGGAAAAATAAAACCACTCTGGAAAATCAGGAGGAGAATGAGGAATGCTCAGGATTTACAGGAACAGAGCAGGGAGCAAGAACAGGGAACACCCAAATGAATCCCACCTTTCATTCCAGGGAAGGATGGAGATTCCAGCCTGTCCTGGCTTTGGGAATTGAGATTCCCAGCCTGGTCAGGGTTTGGGAATTGCCATTCCCAGTCTGTCCAAGGATTGGGAATTGCCATTCCCAGCCTACCCAGGCTTTGGGAATTGCCATACCCAACCTGTTCTGGGTTTGGGAATTGCCGTTCCCAGCCTGTCCAGGGATTGGGAATTGCCATTCCCAGCCTGCAGGGAGGGTGTGGAAGGCCAAAGTCTCAATCCTGGAGCTTTTAGCCGGGATTGCTCCCTGGCTTGGAAGCGCTCTCTGTTTGTTTTCCCGCTTTCCCCTCCCATCTCCTGCACTTTCTCCCAATCCTTGGGGTGGGATAGATCCTTGCTGGAGCCATTAAATCCCTATTCCACTCATCCAGAGGCAATCCATTAGCCTGATTTGTTGCCTGGTTTCCTTATCAGCCTCGATGTTATCTCGCCGTTCCTGCTGTAAATCCAAAGTTTCCTCCTGCAGAGGAAGGGAAGAGTTTGCCCAAGGCACCGGTGCCTGTTGTTATTCCCGAGAAAAATCCATCCAGAGGGATGGAACCACACCCAAACGGGCTCTTTGCCCCCAAAACCGGCTGGGAGGAGATGGGAATGAGGGGTTGTGACATTCCTGGGACGGAGGGAGCAGAACCACACAGAGCAGAGGAGGTTTTGCTTGGATTTTGGGGATTCCAGCCCTGGAAAGGGGATTTTAAAAGGTGGCAGTTGGAAAATCCTTGGACATTCAGCTTTTTGAGGTTCCAATTAATTCCCAAAAAGCCTCGGCAGGCTGAGATTCCTGGTGGATTTTAGGCCATCTGGATCCTGTGGGCACCCTCTGGGTTTTGCCCCTGGAGTTGGTGCAGATTTCATGATTTCCCTCTTTATCCCCAAAATAGGCTGGGACGAGGTGGGAATGAGGGGTTGTGGCATTCCCAGGGTAGACTGAGCTCTACAAGCAGAGCAGGGGAGGTTTAAGTTGGATTTTAGGGAAATTTCCTTCCCAAAAGGGGTGTCCAGCCCTCTTAGAATGATTTAAAATGTGGCAGTGGGAGCATTCAGTGTTGACATGTTCCAGTTTTCCCCCAAAACCTCGGCAGGTTGAGATTGCCGGTGGTTTTGGGGCCATTAGAGATAATTTGGATCCTGTGGTTCCCTCTGGATGCTTGGAAAGGTCATTGTGCCCCTGGAATCATTGTGGATTTAATGATTCCCCTGCTCCTGGCACTGGGATGAGTCATGAGAACTCCAAAATCCAAATATCTCTCCTGGAGATGAGTTTATTCAGGGATAAAAATGATGGATTTTTTACTGCTTCCCAAAAAAAAGGACTTCTCTGGAATTCTGTGGATTGAAAACGTTCTGGGGGGGGGGGATTTTCCCCAGCCCTGGCAATAATCAGGGAATTTTTAATTGTAATTTTAATCAGCACAGCAAATGGGAGACGGGAAAGAGACAAAATTGTGGGAAAACTGCTGGATCTGTGAGGAATGAGGAATTCCAGAGCAGCTGGGAATGCTCCTGCTCCACACAAGAGATCCTGCCATCCTGGGAATTCTTTTTCCGACCCAGGGATGGGACAGGGAGGATTTAGAAGTAGGAAAAGGAGGGGGAAAGATGTGGAGCTGTCCAATGTGGCTTTAAAATCATGGAAATTTCCCAGGTTTGCTTTTCAGGATGCAGGTTGAGGGAAGCAGGAGCACGCTCGAGGTTTCAAGGCTTGGGATGCATTTTTAGCTGGAATTCTCTACTCAAAAGTCCCCATTTTCAGGAAAGTTGGGAGATATTGAAGATTTGGGATTGATTTAGATGAAAAGGCTTGGTGACAGCTTCCTTTTGGGAATTATTTGGATTAAAATTGCCCCCAGAGACTTTTCCAGGGTCAGTGTGGGAATGTGGAAAAAACTTATGGAAAAACTTATGGAAAAGAGAGAAACAACCCCAGGCGCTGAAAGCAAAATCTTTATTTCAGCTACTTTTCCCAAAGCTGGGGAAGGGGAGATCCATGGAAGCGTTTTCCTGGCAAGAATTTCCCTGGATTCTTTGTGCAAAAGGTTTGGGAAGCAACCGAGAGACTGGGAAAAATGAAAAGAAGGAATGGGATAAAATGATGGGGTTTTGCTGCATGCACCATGGTTCTATCCATAATATTTTAGGAAAAAACACCAAATCCCCAAAAATCACTGCTTGAAGAAAAGCTTCTTCTTCTTTCCAGTTTTTCCTCCACTTTCCAAAAATGATGGTGCCATAAGATGGTGATTTTTGAGAAAAACACCCCCGAATCCCTAAAAATCACTGCTTGAAGGAAAACTCATTTTTCGTCCCATTTTCCCTCCATTTTCCAGGAATGATGGTGCTCCAAGATGGTAATTTCTGAGGAAAAAGCCCAAATTCCTAAAAAAACCCCAAAACAACAAATACAACAAAAAAACCTTTTTCTTTCCAGTTTTTCCTCCCTTTCCCAGAAATGATAGTGCTCCAGAATGGGAATGTCCAGATGGGAGCACAGCCTGAAATCCCAGCGTGGCAAATCCCAAATTCCCAGCATTTTGTCCAGTTGGGAAGCCCATTCCCAGGCAGGCTGGATGTTCTTCTGGGAAGTTTTCCTCTGGAGCTTGTGGTTGTACCGAGCTCTGTTTCCCTGGAAAAGCTTTCCTGAATCCATCTGCTGTTACTGCTCTAATTCCACCATTCTGCTGGAACCATGGAATACAACACAGAATGGCACCAAACTGGAATTTGGAATTAATTCCTGTGCAAAATATTGATTTTAATGCCGAAATTCCTGCCTGAGAGGAGCCAACCTAGTGCTGCTGAGGGGGGTGGCTCTTATTCGCTGAGATTTTTGCAGGAATAACAAAATTCCTTAATTAGCACCTGGATAACCACTCTGGTCCTCAAGGATAATTATTTTATCGTAGTTATATCCTAATTATTATAATTCCTTATCTAAAGCGCAGCAAAGGAGGGGAATTCTGCTGCCAACTTTGGCAAAATGTTGGGGATGTTCCTGAGGGGCTACACAGGGAATTTTTGTGCAGGTGGAGCAGTTCTCTCCATCCACAAAGGGATTGAAAGCCACCCTTCAAATATTCCAAATGGGACAGGAGATGCAGAGCAAGGTGGAATCTTTGCTGTCCACTTGGCAAACTCTTCAGGGATGTTCCCGAGGGCCTTCACAGGGAGCAGGGAACCTTCTGGAGGTTTTGTGCAGGTGGAGCAGCCACCTTTGTCCACACAGGGGTGGAAACCCACCCTTCCAAGGGTTGCAAATGTTCCAAATGGAATGGGAGATGCAGGGAAAGAAGGGAAATTTTTGCTGCCAACTTTGCAGCTCTTCAGGGATGTTCCTGAGGGGCTACACAGAGAGTTGGAAAACTTCTGGAATTCTTGTGCAGTTGGAACAGTTCCCTCCATCCATAAGTGAGTGGAAAAACCACCTTTCCAAGGGCTGCAAATATTCCAAATGGAATGGGAGATCTTGGAGATTTGGCATTGATTTAGAGGAAAAGGAGTTGGCGACAACTTCCTTTTGGGAATTCTTTGGGTTAAAGGAGCTAAAATTGCCCCCTGAGAAAGAAGGGAAATTTTTGCTGTCCATTGGACAAACTCCAGGGATGCTCCTGAGGGGCCACAAAGGGAGCTGGGAACCTTCTGGAATTCTTGCGCGGCTTGGAGCCACACAGATGTGGAAAAACAACTCTTCCAGGGCTACAACCATTCCAGATGGAATCCGAGATGCACTTCTGGATGTGAGAAGACACTGCTGGATGGCCCAAAGCTTTTCCCTGGAGCCGAGGAGCTCCTACTCCAGGGCGGGTTTGATCAGGTGCCCGTTGAAGATGATGTAAAGATCCGACTCCTCACTGTAAATGGCGTTTTCCCTCTCCCTCTTGAACATCCTGACCCAAACCTCCTCCCCTTCCTGCAGATCCAGCATCAGGCTCTGGCTCTGCATGATGCTCCTGTCGCTGGGCTGGGCGTACAGGATGGCCACGGCCTGCTCGTTCCTCATCAGGTGCACGTAGGTCTCCTTGAAATTCCAGGTGTGCACGTTGAGGCTGAAGTAGTAAACGCCGGGCACGTAGCAGAAGAACTTCCCGGAGAACATGTTGAAGTGCTGGTAGAGGTTGACGAGCTCCGTGTCGAAGGTGACGTGCTGGAAGTAGTCGGAGCTGTGCAGGGGCTTGCGGCGGCCCACGGAGAAGGCGGCAAAGAGCTGCTTGCAGGGGTGGCCCTGGGGGCCCGGCTGCCCCTTCTGGCCCTTGCGGCCGCTCAGCCCGCGGGATCCGCGCTCTCCCGCCTTCCCCGCGGCTCCCGGGAATCCCCGCTCGCCCATCTCGCCCTTCTCGCCTGTCAGAGGGAGGGCAAAGAGGGAAAACACAAGGATGGGGAGGTCAGGTTGTGGGAATGGCCGGGAGACAGGCAGCAGGGGAGCTGCTGGGGCATTTGCTCAGCCTGGGAATATCGGTCAGATAGCAGCACCCTCCCAATTCCCAGAGGGATTAATCTGAGAATATCAATCAGGTATCAGCAGCTTCCCAATTCCCAGAGGGATTAATCCATGGTCAGATATCAGGAGCTTCCCATTCCTCTGAAGGACTAACCCAGGAATATCAGTCAGATAACAGCACCTTCCCAATTCCCAGAAGGATTAACCCAGGAATATCACATTCCCAATTCCCGGGGTCAGATAACAGCACCTTCCCATTCCCTGAAGACTAACCCGGAATATCAGTAATAAAATTAAGAAGGATTAACCCATGGTCAGATATCAGCAACTTCCCAATTCCCAGAAGGATTAATCTGGGAATATCAATCAGATATCAGCACCTTCCCAGTTCCCAGAAGCATTACCTTTGGGCCATGTTTGGGCACCACCATATGTTGGGGACCCCTTGACCTTGTTTTGGACACATTTTGGGCATGACAACCTTTTGGACACACTTTGACCTTTGGGCACAATTTGGGCACATCTTGACCTTGTTTTGGGCATCCCTTGACCCTGTTTTGAGCACATTTAGGCCCAACCACATTTTGGGCACCCCTTGCCTTTTGTTTGGGCACATTTGGGTACAACCACATTTTGTGGACCCCTTGATTTTATTTTGGGCACAACCACATTTTGGGCACCCCTTGACTGTTGCTTGGGCACATTTTTGGACACCGTTGACCTTAATTTGGCACTTTGGGGCACATTTGGGCACCCCTTGACCTTATTTTGCACACCTTTGGGCACAACCATGTTTTGGGCACCCCTTAACCTCGTTTTGGGCACAACGACATTTTGGGCACAACGACATTTTGGGCACCCCTTAACCTTATTTTGCACACTTTTGGGCACAACCACATTTTGGGCACCCCTTGACCTTGTTTTGGGCACTTTTGGCCACCCCTTGCCCTCGTTCTTGAATTTTGAGCTGAATTTTTCCGTCGGGAAGCACCAAGGAAGAGCAGCAAGGAGAAGGCCGGGGAGCGATCTTCACCCACCTTTGAGGATGGTGATGTCGATGGTGGGCTGGATTTTGGGCAGGGAATATTGGGGATGGCCGCTCATCCTGGCAGACCTTTGGGAGAAGATGGACACAGGCTGCTCCGAGGGCCCGCAGCACCTCACGCACGCCAGGCGCCGCCTGGGCAGCGGCTGCTCCGGCTGGGAGCCGGCATTCCCGGCGGGAAGCAGCAGCAGCAGCAGGATCACGGAGCTCATCCTCGCTGGGGAGCAGCTGGGGAGGAGAGGGAACACAAACCATTAACGGGGCGATCCCAATCAGGGCCAGCTGGCGAGTGCTTTCCTTGGGGTTAATGATTAACGGATCCTGGAGTGGCGCCGGGAGACTCCAGGTGGGAATGGTGACCCTCAGAGCGCTGGAAAAGGCGATTCCTGGCTGGCATTACCTGTGACAGCTGCTGAGAGACACCAGGTCAACAAAAGGACGGGGGGGAAAAAATCCCAAGCCAAACAAAACCTGCCGGGAGGAGAAGCTCCGCTGGAAAACCTCTTGGAACGACTGCTAAGGGAAATTTCTGGGGAAAAGACAAAAGTGATGCTCTGTTGGTTTGTTGGGTGCCTCAGTATCCCAAAAATTCCAAATGAAGGGTAAAATATGGAATTTTTTCAAAATATAGACCCAAAAGCTGATTTTTTTGGAGGGGGAGGAAAAGCCCAGAAGAAAACCAAAACCAAGAGAAATAAAAAGCATTTCTATCTTTAAATGTTCTCTGGCAGCCTCTTGCTGGTGACTTCTCTCCATGGTTTATCCATTCCCATATTCTTGGAATTCCTGTGTGTATTTTCCACTTTGATTTTCCCACGTGTGGATTCAAAACCCAAAGAACTGCACCAAACTGGACCAAAGTGGATTTGCTCAGCACAAACCCTGGGGTTTGGGAATCCTTTGTTAGATTTTCATCTATCTTATTTTCATCTGATACTGGGAGAAATCCAGGGGGAAAAAATGCCTCACATGGGGAGAAAAGAGGAATTTTCTCTGGCTCCTCATTGACCTGTTCCTAAGAAAAATTTGAGCTGATTCTGTGAGAAATCCAGGGTGAAAATTCCTCTTTTTTCCCCATCTGAGGCATTTTTTCCCTGGATTTTTCCAGATTCAGCTCCAATCCCTCTCTAGGAATAGATGAAAAGAAGAGGAATTTTCTCTGGCTCCTCACTGACCTGTTCCCAGGGAAGGATTGGAGCTGGAGATTGGCCACTCATTCCCATT